>NC_137507.1:12437500-12967500 GCF_041902795.1 Electrophorus electricus
AGAGACAGTGATTCTTGAACAAAACACCAATTGCCTGTTCATTGCTATGAACCTTTGTAGTTTACAATTTAAATATACATGATATTGTACGAACAGAAATAGCAAACTCTGAATTGGCATAGATATTCTAAGATTGACATCTAAAAGAATCTTCTTAGGCTGTCAGCTTCAATGAATGTAGACTTTTCTAAAAGGTCACATCTGTCCAGCTGTTCACAGACAGCCACCTAATTTAATAGTGCTCAACATCCATGGCAGGTTCTGCCTGCACATAGAGCTCAGCAGGCAAGGCAGAAGGGGGCTACGCAAGGCCAGACGAGCCATTCCGAAGCGTTTGGTGCTTTGCTCAGGAGTCACCGCTTGCACAGCGCTCCAGCGTTTGTGCTCCCTGCCAATTATCTCTCCTGCAGTCTGTCAGATGCTACGATTAAAACTTCAAAGACCCCAGCAGGGTTTCCTCCGATTATGGTCAGGTCTTAGAGTAAACTGGCAAGATATGTGGAAGTCACCAGAGGGAGAGCAAGGAAAGGGACTGTCTATCGGCATTTTGGGTGGGTTTTTGAAAAGTAAAAGTTTTGGGAGAAAACTAAGCATCTCCACTTTTTAAATATCTGGGGTTAGCAGAAGGGGCAGATGGAAAAGAAGCAGGCTCCAGCTTTCTGCTCAAACACTCCACTCACTCATTCCGTCCTCTTTTTTTCCTGCTTCTCTTTTTCTTCCTCCTCCAACTGAAGTCTAGTGTACTCATTAATGGCTGAATGCTATTTCTCTCCCTGAACCTCCCCTATATGACTTCCCAGGTGCCCAGCTCAGTACACAGGCACCCCTCAGTTTACCCCGACACCAGGCAGGGGACTCCACTCACTTTCGCCGTGTTGCACGGACACATCCCTGTCGTGCAGGTAGTGACGACGTGAATGATTCGATGCCTTCCACCTCTGCACTCTCCCTCAATTATTATTATGCTTTAACATAATAATAATGGCAAATTACAAGGCCTGGTTAGGCGGCTGTGAACTGGATACTCCTCTTCAGGGTAGACTGAATGGGTCAGTCAACATGACTCACTTTAGGGTGTGAGGGAAAGGAGTCAGACACAAGGCAGGGAATATTATTTATTATACAACTTCCAGCAATATCAGTAAAAAAAATTGTTTGTGTGGGCCAAAATAGAGAATAGTTCTAACTGTAAATTTTCTTTACTTTCCCACTGTGATGAAAGATCACATGTTAAACTGCTCTCAACAACTATGAGTGTTCATTGTAATGAACCATCAGCAAGCTATTTTAGTCCTCCCACATAAAGACATAGTACGGAAGGCTTTCTTCTGAAAGCACTTGGATCTGAAGAACAAATACTTGGGAGTGCTTGATTTCCCAAGAACACCAGAACCCAGGAGATGCATTGTCATTGAAATGAAATCTTCCTTCTTGGTTCCATCAAACTTAAGCCATTTGCTTTTTTACAGGTAATTGCTTTTTTCAGGGGTTTGGGGGGGCGGGGATTGTTGGCTTTGTTTTTTTGGTTGGTTGGTTGGTTGGTTGTTGTTTTTTCACCCTTGCTTTCTCCCCTTCAAGCCCTGAGAATCATAGAAAGTAGTCAGATCACTTAGCTAGCTCTAGATTAGTGCAAGGCATAGGTGATCAGTTAGAGCCACAGTGATCTTAGCGTTGGTGTTTTGATTTATGCCATAATTCACGTGTTTTCTCTGTTATGTCCTGCTCGTCTTAGCTGCTGCTGGACGCTCAGGCCAATGTAGAGGGAGCACTGCAGGATGGAGCAGAGAACTATGCAGAGACACCCCTCCAGTTAGCCTCTGCTGCAGGTAGCATGCCCCACCACCGAGCCCACCTTTAGACAACATCAAAATGGAGGAGCTCTGCTTAGTGACTCAACATCAGTCCTCTTATGACACACTTTACAGACCTCTTATGGTCTATTTTTTTAATGGCTACAATTAGTTTCAAATGTCTTTGAGGCCACCCTCATTCAAGAAGGTGAATTTTGATTTAGTTATTTATTTGTTTATTTATTTGAGACTCATAAAGTCAACAAGTAATGCTATCCACAAATTTGCCCTGGTGAAAAATATATTGGCTTTATTATGGACCTATGCAATTAACACAGTAAATATTTAATATATTTATATCAGTATATCAGCCCGCAAGCTCTTAGTCAGATGGTGTGTTCTCAATGCAATGCTCACACCAAAATTTCCATTATCTGCCCTCATCACTTCTAAACAACAGCAAACATACAAAGAGTGTTATCCAGAAACTTCCTTTGGCATACTAAAAAGTGTGCCGATGTGCCTGGATGGAAAGGCTCAGTGTTGGGCGTGTATTTTGGAGGCTCATCACATTCCGAGCTCATCAAGCCCCCTTCCTCATGCACCATTTGCACTACTGCGAGTCAATTACCCCCAGTGCTCGAGTCTGCAGGCTTTTCACTGCTAATGCAGAAACACTTAGCTCCCCATTATTCTGTGTGGATGTGCACCAGACGAGCCACCGTTTCACATTAGCAAAACATCCAGTGGGAGGCTTCAGGAGGTTCACAGGGATGCTAAACTGAGCTCAGGGACCGGCAGAATCAGCTGCATGAATCTGGCAGCATGGATAGTCTTATCTAACTATTAGCATTGTTGCTGTACCAATAAACTCTTCTGACCCCTGACTTTAACAATAGCCTTTGAGCCTTTGAACCTTTCATCTTAACTTTAGCCTTTGAACATAACGGAACATAATAGTGTAGTTTTCAGGACGCAGCCTGAACCTGCAGTTAGTATTCAAAGGTTTTAATGGAAGCATCTCAGTGGCAATATAGGTATATTTAAGGTCAGAATGAATCAGTCAGTAGTCATGGCGATGGATTATTCTCCTTGGGCCTTCTGTGGGCAGATTTTGTAAATATGTACATTTACAAAATGTGATGTAAAATATCTTACATTTCTTACATTTCTTTTAGAAAGAAGTGTACACTCTGCAAACAAAAAGATACATATATCCCAAAAACATGAAACAAGTGCTGGATGAAGACTTGCAACATTTTGTCCAACATAAAACCTTTTTTTTTGCATTACTCACACTTGCATTACTCACACATATATGTAACGAAAGGCTATTGAACTAATGTCCAGATGCATCCACACCAGTGTCTTGGGCTCCTTGTCTGGGCTTCTGGCTTCTGAATGATATGTACTGTACATGCAAGATAGGAGAAATAATGAAGAGAGGAAAATTGTCTTGCTTTTAGTGGAAATCAAAACTGCCACTACAGTCTCTTGTCACATACAAAAACTATTTAGTTGAATTTGCTTTTTTAATTGAATTACTTTGTTTAATTGTATTTTACAAGTCAATTACTGTTGGTTTTAGATTTTGTCTAAAAATTTATTTTGAGCTTTTATCTTTAGAAATGTAAAAGAAATGCTATTTTCATTAAACTGAGTAAATTTAGAAATGATTACAGATAAAAATATTGTTTCTTGTTATTGGATGTTTGCAGGCAATTTTGAGCTGGTCAGCCTGCTTTTGGAGAGGGGAGCAGACCCCCTGATTGGCACCACATACCGCAACGGTATTACATCTGCACCCTTAGGGGATCTGAACTCATACAGCCTTGCTGCAGCACATGGACACAGGTAAAATGTGTGCACACTGATAGGCCATACCTAAGCACACATACAAGCATATGGGCTACACCTACATAAACCTGTACACAAACAGGTTACACCTACATTCATGCAAACATACAGGCTACACCTACACAGATGCACACATACATGCTACACCTACACAAACATGCACACATACAGGCTACACCTACACACAGATGCACACATATATGCTACACCTATACTCTCATGCATACATACAGGCTATATCTACACAGATGCACACATACAGAATCCAGCTACATATACATGCACACATATAGCCTACATCTACACAGGCATGCACATGCAGAAGCTACGTCTGCATACTGATACACACATACAGGCTACACCTACACAGACATACACAAGCATGCAAACAGCTACAGCTACATGCTTATGCACACACCTACACATGCATTTATGCTACCAGTGCAACAGTGTACAGTGTATTTCAGAGAGCAACCACCATTTTATTTTTCAATAAAGTCAGATTTTATCTCTTTCAACAGTTTTTCTGCTGTTTACCATAATTGTCAAAGTCCCATTCCAGAAATCTGAACTTCTGACCTGACGTTGTTGCCAGATATAAAAGACCAGCTGGTGTTTTTCTCTGGAGGAAACTGTATGAAATGCACCTCCATAACTTCAGCACTATCATTCCTCATGGCAGGGGAACTGTACACCACAAGTGTTGGCTGCCCACATGTTCACTCACGCTCATACTCAGCACTGCATAATGAGCGCTTATTGAAATTCACAGTGTATGCATTCTGACTGAGAATCCAGTGCATTAGGCAGCCAGTTCCCTCAGTGCTGCAATATTAAGGCAATCCGTTATGGAGGCAGGCAGGATTGGAGAAGCATTGCAGTTTGAACCAGACTTGCAAAAGCTGCTTCGTTGCTCCTCCAGCCCCTGAGACATTGGATTGTAGCTTGCACAAATCAAGCCAGTCATTCTCCAAGTGTACTCAGTCTTGAGTTATAATGAATTTACACTCCCTAATACCCATGCCCAAGAGCAAGGGGCAGTAATATGTGGAAAAATTATTTTCATGCATTGATAAATGAGAGTAATAAATATCAAAGCACTTGGGGTGTTTTAAGAATACATGCTATATTTGAAACAATTCCAAGCTCTGACTCATCTTTGTGTTGGCACAAATACAGGGCCGGTGTTATGTTAACAATCTTTAAATCGATAGCTGAACAAAATAGAGGAAGTTATGAAATACTTTGAATGCACACAAATAATGGCACATCACTGTGCCATTAACTAAATGGCTCTTAGAAGTCAGTGCTAATAGATTAATCATTTGCATTGTCCAAAATTGCATTTCAACGCCATGTGGCATTACTGCTGTCAATACTGTGTGTTTGAGGCTGGCTGAGCTATCGGTAGCTTCATAAGCAGTTGAGCGCTTGAATGTGAAAAATTAATTAATTAATTAGTTAATTAATGTGCTCTTCCAGGAATGTGTTCCGGAGACTTCTCTCCCAGGTGGATAAGGACAAGGCTGATGTGCTCTCTCTTGAGGAAATCCTGGCGGAGGGCTCAGAGGCCGGAGCAGAGAAGCGAGCGTCCCACTTGGAGGGCACCCTGCGGACAGGCAAGGCCAAACTGAGGGCCCTACGAGAGGCCATGTACCACAGCGCCGAGCACGGCCATGTGGACATTACCATAGACATCCGCAGCCTGGGTTAGTAGTCACACTGCACGCCTGCCGTCCACACTAGGGGGGCTTTTAGCACTGACTCCTTCCCACATCCACAGACATCCACTGCCTGGCTCAGCACAGTCACTGCATGGGCTAGCACTGACACACTGCAGCCAGCTATGGCTAGGGTTGGCTTAGACTATTACGCTGGAGGCACAGAGCAATAAGCAGCACGGATTGGCTGACGGTTGGACTGGTGGTGTGCACAGGTGTACCGTGGACTCTGCACACATGGCTGGAGTCTCTGCGGACATGTTTCGTTCAGCAGCGGAGGCCACTGATTCAAGGCCTACTGAAGGACTTCAGTTGCATCCAGGAGGAGGAGTACACAGAGGAGCTCATCACACATGGCCTGCCGCTTATGTTCCAGATCCTCCGAGCCAGCAAGGTTCGCCCTCCTCCCACCATCCTCGAACATGCGCCTTACTAGCTAGCTTTAAGAAATGTTTTCACATGATAGCCATCATGAGTCAGTACAACTTGTGCATTAATTAATAACCAAATTAAATATTCCTTTCCTATTTAAAAGCCAAATACATAGGATTTATGAAAATATTTGGCTTCATTTAGGCAGGCAGTAAAAGCTTGGAAATGTTTGATGTCATATATCTTTGAAGACATGCTGTTTTACATCTGTGCAAAACTTTGTGTGCATGTGTGGGTGTATTTTTGTTTGTGTTTATAATCTGCAGAATGAAGTAATCAGCCAGCAGTTAGCTGTAATATTTACCCAGTGCTATGGGCCTTTTCCAATCCCCAAGCTGACAGAGATCAAAAAGAAGCAGACTTCCCGCCTGGGTAAGTATAAATCTATCTCCAGAAAACTCTAATGCAGAGCTTTGCTTGTATCATTTACAACTACCTTGAGTTCTGTGCAACAGTAAGTTTGGGGCTCATACATCTGTGGGTTTCCCATAGGATGATGCAGTCATGAGTGCTTTTGTGTATTTTAACTGTCAAATATTAACAATAAACAGTGAAATATAAACAATAAAAAATTAAAAATTAAACAAAAGAGTGAAGACATTTTTTGGTACGTGGGAGTGGCTCAAACCACAGTATTTTCATCATCTGAGATAGAAGCATGAAGTGCAATAAAAAGCATTTTCTGTTCAGTTGAATTATCACTGACTGTGCTTTGGAGGAACGATACTGCCATCAATTGATCAAATAAGGTATTACTTATTAGAGCTGGAGACGCTACGTTCACATATTAAGTCTAATGACCTCATATTAATCTCGGTCTTGTCATGCATTTTTGCTCATCTTAACTTGTGTCTTGTACAGTGTGTTGAACACTGTATTCTTGAACTTTTTCCAAGACCATAGAACATCAGATCCAAGGACAAAATAATATATTATGTTTTTATTCAGAATTGTGGAATTAAAGAATTAAGTTATTGTTCCTTGGATAACTTGATGTAAAGGCAATATTCCAAAGTGACAATACACAATAAATGTTTATGTTGTTAGGAAAGAAAAACTGTAAGATTTATGTTTAATATATTATTTAAACATTAAAATTGAGATATTTCTAAAAAGTCTAAAAGTCAAAGCCAGTTCATAGCTGGAATTTGAACTGAGATTCATGGTCTTGAAGTGACCTCACATTGTTCTGGTATCTGTTGTGTCTCATTCTCGCCCCCTATTGATCGTGGTCTTGACTCAGTCTCCTTAAGTGGTCACAAACACAACTCTAAATACACCTTGCTCACTGACTAGCTTGTGCTTTTCTCCACCTTCAGGGCAGTGAAATTGATGAAATTACTACTGAACCTGGAATTTCAATCTGTTATCTCTTGTGCTCCTTCAGATCCACACTTTCTGAATAATAAAGAGATGTCTGATGTGACATTTCTGGTGGAAGCAAAACCCTTTTATGCTCACAAAGTGCTGCTCTTCACAGCCTCATCCAGGTAAGATGGATACATGGTTAAAGGTTGCATGTACCACTTAACCAAAATTAATGATTTATTTACTAAATGCTAAACAAATAATTATTTACATATATTTAATCAATAAAGAGACTGATAAAAAAGTAAGTGCCCTGTCTCAGCAATAATGTTTGTTTTAAAGAATCTACGGTCTTTCCCTTTACCCCCTAGGTTTAAGTCTCTACTTTCCAACAGACCTGCTGCTGAGAACACTTGCATCGAAATCAGTCATGTCAAGTACAATATCTTTCAGGTTGGAGTGTTTTGGGGCTTTAGACATACACATACATGCATGCAGGAAAGTGGTAATGCATTATGTGAAGTTTTCTAGGTGTGTGGCATGTTGTGTACTAAGTGTGTGGTGTGTTTCAGCTGGTAATGCAGTACCTGTACTGTGGAGGAACTGAGTCTCTGCACATCAGAAACACTGAGGTCATGGAGGTATTGCAGCAGTGTCTCACTTTCTCACTTCTCTCTTCTCCAGTCTCTTCATCCTCTGGTTCATTCCCTATATAGCTACTGAAATGTCTTATATATGTTGTGTCTAGCTGACTCTAAAGTTATGCCAGCTAAGCGTTATAAGTGTCTGTCCACTGTATCCAGCATGTGTCTCATAAAGATGTTTTACTTTAACTGGGATGTGCAAAGACACATATCAAAGTGTAACCATAATGGAAGGGCAAAAGTACTCTGTATTAAAATAAACACATGCATTTTCCCTCTACTTCCACATGGTGGCTGCTCCACTATAAATATTGCTCAAGGGGCCTTTTTTATCCTCGTCAGTTCATTTTCATTCTTACTGACCATTTCTTTTGTGGTATGTAAAGTCTGATAATTTCTCCCCTGTTTCCTTCTCTTCCATAGCTCCTGTCTGCAGCAAAGTTCTTCCAGCTTGAGGCCCTCCAACGACACTGTGAGATCATCTGCTCCAAGAACATTACTATAGACACATGTGTGGACATTTATAAACATGCCAAGGTAACACAGCATATCTGTCTACATACAGTGCTGGGTGTAGACACCCCTGCTGCAGTACATATCTAATAGCTCCATTGCTGGTTCTGACTATAACCCATAGTCATCCTAGCTATGGGTTATGGACAGATGAGGAGTTTGATTATTTTGTATGCACTCAGGATGATGAAAAGGTTTAGCACAAAAAGGCAAATTGCCCACGGCTTGTTGTAAGATCAGTTTAGTCTAAATAAGTTGTTTTTAAATGAAATTGCGCTCAGCATAAACAGAAACATATTTACAGTATAATGGCTTTTTAATTTTTTTTTTACTTAACAATAACAATAAACTTAACAATAACTGCATCTAATAAATAACAATTTAATGTTTATCTAATAGGTAGTTGTTCAATGATTATTTGTTTTATGCTCATTGTGAGCGAGTCAGAGTTGGAATAGAGAACTTCCAAGCATCTGAGTGCTTCTGAGTGGCATGAATTTTTTTTCATTTATTAATGCTTGCAAAATTATTAACAATTGAATTTCGTTGTTTATTAGCACCATTAATTCTAAGGTGTTACTAAGAGTTTCTGCTTTAAACATTTAATGAGTATCAGATCGGTAATCAGATTAAATTTAGCAGACTAATTTGGGAGTTTGATTCGTATGATTTGATTCCTTTTCAGTTCCTGGGGGCCAGCGAGCTCTCTGCCTTCATTGAGGGTTACTTCCTGAAGAACTTGGTGCTCCTGATCGAGCTTGAGAACTTTAAGCAGCTTCTGTATGAGCAGCACGCCGACAGCCCTGGCCCAGGCCCCTCTTCTGACATCCTCCATGACCTGGAGCGCACTCTAGCCGCACGCATCCACTCCATCCACCTCTCGTCCTCCAAGGGCTCTGTTGTCTAATACCACGCGTCTAAGGTTTATACCCACTGGGATCTGCTGTACGGCCATGGACTCCGCGTGGGCCCCTTTTTGTGTCACAGTTCAGGGGGGGTTTTGATAGCAGTTTGATACCTGCCGAGCCGTGGGCAAGTGGGACATGCGTTGGCCCACTCATATTGTTCTCCTTTCCCAAGCCAATGTCTGTGTACTGTTACTGCAAGGTTAACCTGCTGTTACCCCATGCCATTTCAAGGGCTGCATCGTATGTCTTTCTCCTAACATCCTCAGCATCACAGCATCCTGGCAAGGTAACCCCTCCCAAACAGTACAAACACCAAGGTTTTGGCATTCCCACCCCAGTCATGCTCTTGAGCAGGTCTTGCGGACAATGCAGTCTGTTCCAGATGCAAGAGCCCGTGCTACCTGTTCTTTGAACAGGGTTTTAGTAGCTATTTCTAGCACATCAAAATACTTTAATTTCTATTTCCTCTACCATTTATATAAAGCATTTATTAGCCTGGTCATCTGATTTCTATCTATTTGCCCAGTCTTAAATGTATATGGAACCAGATGAGCGAGTGTTGTTAGGTAGGTAATACCCAATATCCTCTATGGCTCCTTCCACCATTCACATCCCAGGTGTATACAGCTTCTCGAAAAATGCTCTAGTCATAGATGCGTAATGGTCAAAACATTATGCTATTATTTTTGTGGTGTTCAGCAATTATATTGAATATATTATTTAAATAATGTGTATGGTTTTACATTGTTTGTAGCAATGAATAATGAGTAGTTGCCAAACTTCAAACTATGTGAAAACAATTTTCACAGCAAATTATAGTGTGTATTTTGTACAATAAAATATGTCTCATTTGGCATCTAATCACATTTAATGGTGATTTTGATCTGTAGTTGATAAGTGAACTGTCTTACTGGATTGGCTAACTGTGCTCTCCTAGGCAACCAATTATTTGCTATCTTGTGGGAGATCAAGTCCTCAATGTCCCAGTTATAGCCCAAAACTTTTAATGACCCATGAAACTACCACTGTGCGTAGTACACTGAAAACTGAGCAGCTGATCCTTGCCTTGAGGGTTGTGTAAAATCAGCATTCTCTGTCAATAATCTGCATGGGCCCTTTGCAGCCTACGTATGACTTTTGTAATAAAACACAGAAAGGGAAAAAAGCAGTGCTCTTCACCTTCACAATGACCTGATTTAGGGATAGAGTGCTCTACTTGCATTCCAAACTGTGGGCACAAAGTTCATGCCAGTGTGGAACTCACCAAGAAGGGATCTACTGTGCAAGACATGGCAGCAAATCTGTCTAATAGTGTTTACAAGAAGATGATGCCAATACACTGGTCGCCACCACTATGACCAAATGTATATATTCCAGATCACTATCTTCCCCTCTGCTTATATGTGATGCCAGCATTACAAGTATTGCTGTTTAAATTGTGCAGTTCTGTTACTACAAACAAGCATGTTCTGTGTTGTTTTGGTTTTCATTTGTTTTTATTTTCTATAAGTATGTCTATAATGTTTGGGATGTATGTTTGTATAAAACTGTCCTGGGAGTGTAATATCTGTGTGTGTGTGTGTGTGTGTGTGTGTGTGTGTGTGTGTGTGTGTGTGTGTGTGTGTGTGTGTGTATGTGCGTGTGTGTGTGTGTGTGTGTGTGTGTGTGTGTGTGTGTGTGTGTGTGTGTGTGTGTGTTTGTGTTTGTCCAGGGCTAAACCCAAAGTAACTGATGTTTAAGAGAAATAACAGTTCATCCAAAGAACATCTGAAGTTACTGTTAGCATCAGAAAACGCTTACCACCACCACCCGCTTGTCCATTTTAAAGTCAGTCATTTTGATAAATTGCACCCGTGATGGCAATCCACAAAGAATTTGCTTATAGCATCTATCATATATTTTCTACAGAGTACACATACTAATATACAAATTTATAACTAAGGCTAAGTATGCGATGTACTGAAAGAGTCATTGAAGAATCGTTTTATGGTTCACATTTTGTATTGGGAGTTGTGCAGAATGGAATGTTTAATTAGATGACAAGGATGGTTTATCTTCCTGTTTCTAAAGTGTAATAACAGATTTTAAAGCAGAGGTTATTCATATGTAGCTAACAATAGAATGATCATGATGCAAATAATTTCAAACTGTGAAGACAATTTTATTTGAAATCATGGTATGGTAGCTTTATTTTCTTACAGTATATGTTTTGTTTTGTTACACTCCACTCAGCTATTTTGTGTAGCTAAGACAAAGATAATCTTTTTTTTTTTTTCTTCAAATGTTCACACTTGCCTGTCGGATGTCATTGCTTCAAGTCCTTCCACATGTGTGCGTTCCAAAACTGAAGTGGAACATTTGCAGCTGAGTCAAGTCCATGCCAGTGTGTTTTTAACCAATAGATTGCTTAAGGAGCCCATGGTGTAACTCCTTTACAAAACCCTCTGTTGACTTTTTTTCATTACACCTGTAAAGCCCACAGAACTGCTAGAACTGAATTGTGAAAGCAATATGACACATTTAGGCAACTGTTAAAGATGCAATCTTTGTATTCTACTGCATATATTTCACAAGTGGTGGATACTGGGAAGGGTTGTCTGTGTAGGTCTTTGTTAATTAGTAAAGTAGTCCTGTAGTTCAATACTACCTGAATTAAGAATTCACTAAGGACCAATAAAAACTAGAGGCCATTGTGTTGTAAATGGATCCTTAAAGGCACCTTCTTCAGAGTATAAAAAGAAAAGAAAAAAAAGACTCGCTCAGTGTGTCTTGGCTTTGACTTTATCTGCTTTGGCTGCTACTAAGACATGCTTACAGACAACTCAACTCCAGTCCGTGATTTCCTTTGATGTCTTTATTAGACAAAATTTGCATGCTTTGGTGGAATCTAATTTTGGGGGAATTTGTTTGCTATCTTTATTTCACTTGATTGTAACACTGTACATTGTACAAAAGATGCATATATAGAAATATATTAAACCTAGTGTAAATATAAGGGATGTTGTTGACTTTACCAATGAAAAAACGAATGTCACACTTGTGCTACAGTGCAATTGTTCAATGACATGCATTTGTGTACAGCCAATAAAACAATGATAATTTAAGCATCATTGAATTGTTATTTTGTTTTGCTTAAGAAAGCCAAATAGAGGCAAAGATGTTGTAGCTGAAATGAAATATTTATCACTTCAGCAACCCCTAAGCTTGAGAGAGTTTCATTCTACTTAACAGCGAAGAAAATAAGTAAAATAAGTCTACAGAAGGAAAACATCTATTAGGCTATGACCTCTAGGGTCATATTATCACTGCCTTTAAGAGCTGTGTCCCCTCCTCTATGTTAATGTATTCTAGATCCTGGTAATGTGTATACCAAAGTCTGCCATTTTGTTGTTTGTTTCTTTTCCTTTTTCTCTGGACTAGCTAACATATTTTAAAGTTACTTTTATATTCTTTGCATTGTATCAATCATTAATCTTTATGGACAGTAGTCACCAATGTTAGTCTGTGAGCCTATAGCATTTTGGTAGTGAATCTCACCAGAGTTTTCATAGTTGAAATGATTCATTTAGTCTTAGATTCCATCACCCTGACAACTATGAGAGAAACCGCACCAATACTCATAAGCTGTAACAAAAGAATTACAAATAAAAGAATAAAATGAAACTCTCACTCTACAACATAAAATAGACCAAAAAAACACCTTCTAAGTAAATATACACAGAAGTGGTAATATATTTTGCATTTTACCACTGTGTGAACATTAGTTGAAGGACTAACGCAGCCAAGCTCTTAGCCTCCTAGAGCTGTGGAATGTTAGCCGCACTAAAACTGCAAACAAAGGCTGCAGAAGAGACAATAGGTTGCTGCAGGGATATAGATGGGTAGCCAAGCCCGTGTTTCCACTATTACACAAATCACTGCCTAAGACAGCAATAGCAAAACAAAAAAAAAAGGCAACACTTGAATCCAACTGCAACAGCAAAGGGTATTTGGACAGATTTTCATTCTATTCAAGTAAAAGCAAAAGTTTCAAAGAAGAATACTGTTCTGATTTGCAAACACTAATTTGTGAGTTACACAAAGGGAAGATATCTGAGGGAGTTGTCCAAGGTGGAGAGGTTCCTCTCGCTCCACAAATGGAGGCATGTGGTAGACCCTGGATTGACCATCGTCAGAGCAGGTGGCTGGCAGTGGGCGGCAGTACATGGTCCACAGGCCTGGAGTGAAGCCCCGTGTTAGGGAGTCAGCCAGCCTCAGCCGCAGGTTGCAACTGGAGCACACGATGTGGTTGGGGCAGCACAGCTGGACAGGTGGTTGCCTGTGGTGCTGGAGAGGGATGAGACCGATGGGGTTGGCTGGGGGAGGGGCTGGAGGTGGGGCCAGAGCAGGACGCACTGAAGGCCCAAGACAGCTCAGGCGCTCCAAGGCTCTGCATACTCTTGCTAGCTCCCGCTGGTGCTGCAGGCCCAACACATGCAGCCTCCGGCACAGATGCACACTCTCGTGCCATACAGCATTGGTCAACCAGCGCTCTTGGGAACATAGAAGATTATAATTACAGCATCATTAGGAACTTTCATCATGACATTCATCGCAATGATAGTTTTTACACTGCATTATCAAGAGGTGCTAGAACTTAAACTAATTAAACCTCTATGGCTAGATAAATATGTGCATATGTGCTTTTTATTTTGTTATTAATGCTTTATGTTTCATTGCATTTGGCACTGGTGCTGAATTAGACTCTCTCTAGTGGAATTACTGATGCTTAGGTATGGCTACTATATCTACTGGTTGATAATGACTTTGTAAATCAACATATTTTTACCTAGGGCATGGCAGTGTGGTTTATCAGTTTTAATTTGTAAAAGTACCATTGTCATGTCTGCTATTCCATGCAAACAGAGCTGTAAAATCAGGCATACTCGGTATAGGTGAGTTTAAGATAGATTTTCCAGAGTAAACCTCTTCATAAGTTCTTTTGTGATCCAAACCTCACAATCTATTTTAAACCCAGCTCAAATCCTAGATCAGAATCCACTGTCCTTCCTTTGCAAATAATCACAAAAATAGTTACAGAACAATGCATATATACAATTCGTTTCTTCATTTTAAGAAAGTTTGACATACATCTCAGAAATGCAAATGCTGGAATCACATTTAAGGTGATTTTTAGGAAGCTGATTTTTTCAGTTCACTGAAAAACCACTCAGAGAACATTTGGAGTATTTCAAAGTTCATACTGGAGCTGTATTACCAAATATCACCTAAACAGAACAGTATTTAAAAAAAACTGGATTGTTAAAGACACCTGCTTATGTGATATTACTTACTTCCAAATGAAACAGTTCTTCTACTTTGCGATTAAGCCAGCTGTTTAAAAGTAATAAAAATTCCTTGCTAGGAGTCTGGCTACGTACACACTGGTTAATAGTTTCCCAGAGTTCTGGCTAGACTGAACACATTCTCCTCTTCCTTTTACAATACAACTGGAAGTCTTCCATGAGTTGTCACCAAGGGGAGCTAGAGTAGTCATCATGCCATAAATTTTTGCAGGGGCAGTAACCTATCATGATCTCAGGAGGAGGGGAGGGGGACCCCAGTCTTTTGCCTCATACTATTTGGTAATGCTTGCGATTCTTGCCCATAATAGCTATCCACTATATTCCTCCCAGGTTAAACACAAACTACTTTTCATTTTGTTCCATAGTGGGAATGTGGTCACTGGCCTTTGTCTGGCCATTGCATTTCATCCTCACCTTGTATTTCTTCTTTTATTTGTAATCCTAAACTTCACTGTTGGGTTGCCATCCAAAGCCATCCATTATCAGAAACTATTAGAAAAAACAAAGGTCTTTCTTAAGGGGGCTCATTTCACTTCATAAAGACATTTAAAGGTTTAAGCCAGGCTGTAGCTATTAATAAAACCTGGAACACAGACCTAAAGGTTTCTATTAACTGGTACACAGCAGGAGAAATATCACCCAATCATCATATAACCCTAGTCATGATATCTACTTGATATGAAACACCCCAAAGACTTGAATTTTAACTCTGTCACTCACTTTTTTATTCATATTTAGCAGAAATTCTCCACAAGGGGCTTGCTACTGGTACTTTAGTAACTCTAGTAACACTCTAGTAATTTGCAGTCACAAATAAATATTTACTGCATTATATTAAGCTATAGGACCTAATCAACCCTTAAATAAGTAGCAAACCCTTTGTAGTACCGAAACCCTTGCAGTATCAAAAACAAAAGTCTTCATATCTACATCGGAAACTCAAGGAGTCTAGCATATAAGGACATAAAGGTATCTGCTCGACTGGCAACAAAAGGCATGTTGAAATCTTAAATTTTCAATTTTGTAATTACAATATGCTTGTTCACACCTGAAAAAATTCAGCAACAGAGTACTATATCATTGACACTGTGTGCTTATTTTATAGCTGATATCAATTTTAAATTTATCCATATATTTTTTAAATGACAAGATATGTGTATTATTGAAGCTTGGTCACCTTCTTCTGGCTATGTCTTATCTGCCCCAAACCCAGAAGGTATATTATATTGCCAAAGGTATGTGGAAAACTGACCATTACACCTGTACAAGATAATTAGATATGCCAAAACTATGGACATTATTATAGAATTGCTCCCCACATTTGTGGCTATTACAGGCTCTACTCTTCAGGGAAGACTTTCCACAAGACTTTGGAGTATGTCTATGGGAATTATGAGTCCCTTCAGACAAAAGAATATTTGTGAGGTCAGGCACAGGGATGGACGAGAAGGCCTGTCTTACAATCCATGCTCCAATTCAAGGTGTACATTTGGGTTGAAGTCAGGGCTCTGTGCAGACCACCAGAGTTGCTCGACACCAAGCTCATCAAATTGACGTAATAAAAAGAGTGTTAACAGGAAAAAGAGGTTTAAACACTTAATTAAAAATATTAATAACATAAAACATAAGGATCATAGAGATTTCCTTAAAAAAGGTTCTGTGTACAGAGCAAGGGCCTCTGCAGAGGCCTCTGCAGGCTTCAGCAAAGGATTCTTTGTAAGCCCCTGCAGACCTCTGTTTAAGGCAGATCATCCCTCCACCAAGTATAGGATGGTACAGAAAACAACCTTATATTGAAGATGGAAGAGTCATTAAAAAATTCTCTTGGAATCCAATGGTACAAAGCTCCAAGTGGTTTAGGTACTGAATATCAATTTGCATAAGGTAAATAATGGATAAGTTGGACATAACGGTGGAAATTGTAACGAGCAATATGTAAAAAAAAAAAATTATATAATTGCCCTTGAGAAAGTGTATAAAAATTAAAACTCTTGTGTACCTCTCAGACTTTTTCTGGAGGATGCCTCAAATACATATTACCCTTAACATGCAATAAAGGACTAGACCAGCTATTCTCTTCAACTAATTTTGTAATCTGCATGTTTTGTTTTGTTTTTGTTTGCTTGTTTGTTTGTTTGGGGGTTTTTTTTAATTAACAACTTTAAAACCAGCAAACTGGGAACTTAGGAACAACAAAACCGTGTCTTTGCTTTGTGCACAGGGACACAGTCATGCCATTGAAGAATGTTTTAACTGCTTCAGAGTCAATTGGTGACATGCTTTTATTACTTCAGCACTTGCTACTGACCAGGGCAAATATCGCAGGGCAGACATTTCACAAACTGTGACAAAGTTAGCATTATATTACATTGCCACATTTAAAGACCAATCTTTGTCTATGCATGGCTATGTGTATGATTTTAAACATTAAAGCAATGGGTATGGCTCAAACACCTGAACTCAATAATTAGGATGTCTGCATACTTAGGGTCATATAATGTACTTTCTTAGATATTACAGGAATGTCTAACAATTTAACTTTTTTAACACAAAGTTAACTTTTTTCGCTTCAAATATCATATGTACTGATATACCTTGCTCTCCTAAAATAATGTTAAATGACGATATCTAGACGAACCTTGCTGTTAATCAAAAATGGATTTGCCTATCATCGTATGCACCTAAGGTATGTTAGCCTGTAGGACAAGGGACAGAATAGAACTTTCTGTTGTCATAATTACTGGCTAAACAGAAGACAGCTAACATCTAGTATAACACTCTTTAGGCTGTTAAAAATAGCCAGGAATTTCTGAAATGATCTTTTAATTTTTTGTTTGGAAGTTCTAGTTTTGTTTATGCTTTTAAACATTTTAAATGCTACAATTTAAGAAAATCCTATATAGATTCAACAGGGCCATTCGGGATTTACATTGATCAGCCATAATATTAAAACCTCCTGCCAAATACTGTGTAGATCCCCCTCATGCTGCCAAAACAGTTCTGACCCATCAAGGCATAGATTCCAGAAGACCTTTGAAGAGGTCATGTGGTACATGGATTCCACAAGACCTCTGAAAGTGTTCTGTGGTATCTGGCACCAAGACGCTAGTAGCAGATCCTTTAAGTCCAGTAAGTTGCAAGGTCGAAAGAGGCCACTGCCTCTTTACCGGTTGCCATAAACAGGAGTACATGGTCTGCAGCAATGATTAGGTACATGCTACATATCAAAGTAGCATCCACATGAATGCCAGGACCCATGGTTCCACTGCCCAAGGCATCACTCTGCCTGTGCTGGCTTGCATTCTTCCCATAGTGCATCCTGGTGCTATCCATTCCCCAGATAATGGATTCACATGCTCCCAGCCATGATGTAAAAGACAACATGATTCATCAAACCAGGCTACTTTCTCCCATTGCTCCATGGTCCAGTACTGTTGCTCATATGTCTATTGTAGATACTGTGAACAGGGCTTAGCATGGGCACTCTGACCAATCTGCTGCTTTCCAGCTTCATATACAGCAAGCTGTATGTGGGTCACCTGACACCTTTCCAACATAGCCAACATTAGCTTTTTCAACAATTTGTACTACAGTGGCTCTTCTATGGGATCAGACCAGAAGGGCTATCCTTTGCTCCCTGTGCACATCAGTGAGCCTTGGGTTCCCATGATCCTGAGACTTTCCGCATAATATTCCTAGTACAGTACATCTATAACATCTTTCCAAGTCCCTCTAACATCTTTCCAAGTCCCTCTAACCTCTTCAGATGGGGAAAGGTGAACTCACTCTTATGCCCTTTGTGCCTCAGGAAAGCAACACTCAAACAGATTCTTAGTTGCTGCGCCAAGGTATAAAGATGAAGGTTGTTACTGCTGGTGGCATGTCCAGATAATGAAGGCTATTGATGATACCATATGCAGTGCCAAAGACCAAGCCAAGCACATACAACCATCAGGGCAGGCAAAGCAGTGGAAAAGCACCAGACCTAGATGAAGGCAACACTGGTGCTTTTTGGAACATGACTAGCAGATGATGTAAATTTGGTAACTAGATGTATTTTAAAACTACAGTCATGACCAACTGTATTGAGACTAGCACAAATTTTGGTTTTCACAAAGTTGGCTGCTTCGGTTTTTATGGTTGCATTCTGCATTAAGAGTGATCAGATGAATTGCAATTGCAAGGCTGCAAGTCATTCTTTCTATGAAAATTAAAACAAAATCACAAAAATTACTGCATTCCAGCCACTGCGTTTCAGCCCTGCCACAAAATGGCCTGCTAACATCATTTCAGTTTTGCTGCACTACAAATTTTCTGCTTTGCTAGACCTGCAATTATTGTGAACAGGAAACATGTTGGCACAACAACAAGTCAGCCACAAAGCATTAAAAAATGCAAACTCACATAGCACATAAAAATTGTCCATCGTGTGTTGAACCACACTGAGTTCCAAAATGACTCTGAAAGCATTATCAGCACAAGAATGTGCATTAAAAATTTTTTGAAAATGGTCTTCAGCAGCTGAATATAAGCCTAAGATCACTATGTGCAATGCCAAGTGTTAGTTGGAGTGGTGTAAACCCTATGTCACCATTTGACTCTGCATTAGTGGAGAGGCACTTTTTGGACTGGTGAATCCTGCATCAGAATCTGGTAGTCTGATGTATGACTCTAGGTTTGGTGTATGCCAGGAGAATGCAACTTACTGAAATGCATGCTACCAAGAGTAAAGTATGATGGAGGAGGGATAACTGTCTAGAACAGTCTTTTTATGATTTAGGCTAGGTCCTATAGTTCCACTGAATGATAATATTAATGCCACAGCTTTCACAGACATTTTAGACAATTATATCCTTTCAATATCTTGGCAGTTTGGGGAAGGCCCTTTCCAATTTCACCATGGCTGTGCTCCTGTGCAAAAAGCAAGGTCCATAAACTTTTATTGAGTTTGGTTTGGAGGAACGTCCATGGCCTAAACAAAGTTCTAACCTCAGCCCCACTGAACACCTTTGAGATTAATTGGAACATGACCGAGGGCAGGCCTTCTCATGAAACAACAATGCCCAGCCACAAATGGCATGGTTTTGGAATGGGATGTCCAATAATATCATATATGTGTGATGGTGAGGAGTCCACTCCAACTGAAGACTTTAATGAAACAAACGAAAGCTAACATAAAAATGCACTGAAGAAACAACAAAAGAAAGCCAATGTAACAGGATTAATGACTGACAAAGGTCATGCAAACAAAACAGGCTTTTAAAATAACAAACATAATAACATAAGAACACACGGGTGGTTCTGCAAATGAGGCAACATTTCTCACGCTTCAGAATAACAGAAACTGAAAGATATAGTAAGGCCCGTAAAATTAAATGCAATTTTGCAAGCCAGAAAACTGAAAGACAGAATACAAACAAAGAAAAGCAAACATTTAAAGTATGATTTTAATATAGAATATTTAAGCTACTAAATGTTCAATATGACTTTTACACATTTTTAAGAAAAAGCTACAAGAACAGATGTAATAAGATTTCTTTTTTTCTCTTTTTTGTTAATCACAGTAATTGCTTCATTCTATATTCATAGTTTGTCTGTAGTTTTTATGTAGCCTAATAAATAATGCATTACAATAGTTCAGGCAAAAGAAAGGAAAAATTCAGTTTAGCTTGTTAGTAGTTTAGGGTCTGAGTTCAGTTATATTTATGTTTTACCCAAGTTGTCATATAGATTATATTCACTTGTCCTTGCACATTAGTCACTGTTCAAAGTTTTAAAAGTTTTTTTTTTTATTCAAGATGCTGTTATGTTGGGAAAAAAACAGGGATATTACAGCAGTCAAATTTACTATAAAGTGAGTTTGAATATGTGGTATATGAGATACATATAGATCTAAAGGAATACCAAACATTAGAAACCTTGTGAAACACATTTTAAAACAATAGTTGCACTCATTACACTTCCATATATGGTAGAGTAACTACCATATATGAACTATGGACCCAAGAATATTTTCTGAGCATGTGAGGAGTCTACAGAGAATGGTTTTAGAGTATATATTTATGTTCTAATACATTAAATGTAAACAAAATTGCATTAAAAAAGAAAATGAGTAACTTAAGTATAATAGTATAGCATAAGTAAAATTGCAAGCAATGGATTTGGGGATTCACCAATGATACTTTAATATAGATCATTCAAAAACAAGTGAGCATTACACACATGCTAGTGAATGTTCTTCAGTTGTAAAACAATACAATGCTGTCTGGGGATTGCATCAAATATTTAGAAACTAAGCACAGAGGCAGTTAGAAACAGAGGCAGAGGCAGTTAGAAAACCACATATTTATTTTTCTTTGTTTATTCTGTCACAAGGTATCCATCCCCAGATATTTTGCTCCAGTCCTATTGCCCTGAGTAGAGTTCTCATTTACATTACAGCTCAACTTGTCATATCATTATGTAAATATATTTGGGGGTTTTCTACATTTCAGTAATAATGTAGCAAAATCATGATTCGGTTCTTGCATTTGGTTCTTGCATTTAAAGCTATATTTATTATTTGGTCACATAATTCAAATTGTTTCCTTCATTTTATGAGAGTTCTTTAGTATGAGAGAAATATCTGAATTGAATAAATATAAAGAGGAATCATTTTCAGTGTCTCTCACATTAAAAAAAGAGTAAGCATAATTACTTCTACTATTACTTCAACATCTCTGGTGTTTTGTGCATACTCTGCAGCAAAATTAATGCTGTGAAAAGTAACATTTGTTCATTAATAAGTGTGATATGTTTTGTTTGCGAAAGCACATACGCAGTGGTTTCACTGATATGTGTGGTTAACACTGGCATTTCTTTTCCTGAACAAAATGCATGCAAAGCATCAACTGAGGAATTGGGCAATGGAGGTGTCTGTTATGAGGTCTCCATTTTGAGGAACTTTTTATGTCCTCTTTATTCTTTTTGTCACATTACTGATCCCTTTATGTCCCAATATATTAGTTGCAATTTTATTATTGATTGCAAATGTACTTATGCTATACTGTTATACTGAAGTCACTCTCTTCTTTTTAAAGTAATTTTGTTTGCATCTAATGTGTTGGAATATAAAAGTATAAAATAATATATAATATAATTCTCTGTAAATTACTCACAAGCTCACAATATCCTTAGGTCCTTATAAATTAATATATAATAGTTATTATTTTTAAAATGGAAGTGTAATGAGTGTAGCTATTGTATTGAACTCAGACCTTAAACTAAACTTTTAAAGATCCCAAGAAGCTTTATTGCATTTCTTCATTCTCTTGCCAGAACTATTGTAATACATTAATCATTTGGCTAGCTAAACATTAAAAACTCGGATACTGTGATACACAAAAAAAAAAATCATATTTTAAATGCTGATTTAAATTCTTTCCTTCAGTTTTTTGGCTTTCGAAATTGTATAGCTATTTAGATGAACTCTTCAATGGCAGCAGTATCACTAGGCACAGTTACAGCCTGCAGTTTTATGTACTGCACCTGCATATTTGTGATGAGACTTTTCATGCCCTCATCATAGAGAAGGCGATCTTCTCTAACAGTTTCAGCCAACTTTATGAGGTTCTGCAGCAACTTTATCATTGCTTGTAATAACACAAATAAGCGTGTTTGCAACTCTGCCACATTGGCTATCCCTACGAGACAGCCAAGGTAACTGAGCGAATTCCTTATCTTAGCCTGGAAATCAGCAAAAAACTTTTTTTGTATTAGGATATCATCAATGTTTTGGGCTATCTGATGCAGCTTCCATTCTGTCCGAGATATTTCACTGCGTGTGTCCTCAATCATTCTTCCACAGTCAGACACTTTCCAGGAGAACTTGCTGACCTGCCACTCAAATCCTTGTACCAATTTCGCAGCCTCGCTGGCTTTGTAATTTGCTTCATTTATGTCATTTTCAGCTGCACTGATCATTAATGGACCTGTTTCAATGAAAAGTGTACAAAAAAAACCCAGCAATATAATTAGGCTATTTCTTTCTTCAGTTTTCTATTGCAGTTCATGAGAAGAACTATAAGCATGGACTATTACTCTACAATGGGACTATTGCTTAAAATTAGAGGACAGAACTAACATCACCTTAGCTGCACAGGACCAGACATTTCCTAAATAAAAGATGAAAGGTTAAAGTATTTTAGTAAAAACCAAAAAAAATAATTACCAGCAATCCAACCAAAAATAGGAATAAATGTTATTCCAATTCCCACATTCATTTGCTCCTCTGCCTCTTGCTTCTGCCTCTCCAGATCCCAAAGTACTTGTTGCATTGTGTTACGATTCTGTACTGCAATATCTAATGACATTTTGAACATGTCTAAAGTAGATTTGTTTGTTTTCTGCTGATTTTTCAAATTCTGCAGTTTGAGGGATTTGCTTTGTTGCTCTACACTGAGATTGCTTCTTTTAACTGTGAGCTCCACATAGAATTTATCCACAGTTTTGAGCTGTGAGGATGCTGCCAGTTCTGCTCCCTGCAGGTTTTGTTGTGCAGCAAGTATTGCACTCCGAATGTTTTCAAATCTGCTGTCACTTCTAGTCACAAAGTCTACATCTACATTTAAGAGGATTATGGATAAGTCACTGAGAGCACTAAATCCATTTTTAAGATAAGAGTTCACTGCCTTTATAAATTCTCGCCCAAGATTTTCTACTTGGATTGACATGTTGACTCAAAGCCTGTGGGGGGAAAAAAATAAAAAAAAATAAAAAAAATAATAGAAGAAACTTCACTACTCACTTTTCATATATTTTCAAAATTGTATTTATTTATTTATTTATTTATTTATTTTTGGTTATCTGACTAATTTTTCAGCATTCATCAGAGCTGATTTATTTTGCTTAATAGACTATTTCAGTCATTGCATGCTATTAATAATGATATAAGTGATTTCATACAATTCAGAAGAACAAATGGGATAGTATGTAATAAAATAGACTGCGAAGAACATTTGCACTTGAATGTTAAATTAAGGTATATTGAAAAAAATATGTCTCATATAAAGGTCTACTCATACCTGCTATAGTCAGCTCAGTGTCTAGTAGAGTACAGACATCCTTTTTTAAACTTCTAAGCTTATATATGCAAGTGTTTTCACACTTATCTTACTGAGATTGCAAAAAGATGTACATAAAAACAGCAGTTCAAAAGTGTGTTGCTTGCACCAGATATCAGTACATGTGCTGAAACTTCACACAAAGGTAAGGGTATCACACTTACTTTTAAGAGAGTATGCAAACAAAATGCTTACCATTTGTAGAACTGTGTAAAAAACAATAATAATAAAAAAATAGTAGAATGTAAAATCTCATGAGCCAACTTTTCTTACCACTCTTTCATATAGGATACAATGGTATATTTTTCTGTTTATACAAATTTCAGTGCTTTTAATTAATTAATAATTGTATTTCAAGTATAATTAACCAGTTAAATGTAATTATTTAAACTGCTGTACCATTATTAAATTAAATTTTAGAACAGATTTTAAATTGCTTCCATGTGCAGCCAGTTATATCACTTGCTTCTCTGTGGGAATATTCATTTGTTCTTTTACACGGTGTTTAAAAACATTTGTTTAAATGAAACATTTAAAAGGCTACAATGAGAATATGGTTTGGAATTTATTTAATCTCGCTACAGATATCTCTCTAGAATAGTGCAATGTACAGATATAGCTGTCACTGAACACTCGCCTCCCGCGAGTCACGTGGTTTGGCCAGCCACGTGTAGTGAGAGGATCTGTTTGTGGCCACGCCTGCGCACAGCTGCACCTTTTTTCTTTATATGTATTTAAGCTCGTGTCGAAGTGTGTAGAGTGTTGGTCGTTGTTGTTAATGGCAATGTTAAATGTTATACTCGTCGTTGTTAGATGTATTCGTGTTTGTTTAATATTAATCGTTTTATGTTAATGCTCTTTGTAACACGTGTGAGTGCCATTGTCTATGTTTTTGAATAAATATTCGTCCACGTCGTTGGAGCCTGTGCGTCCTGCCCTTCCGCACTCGGGCCACCCCGCGTTACAATAGCCAATAAATAGTTCATTTGAAAGTAAATTTACATTTATGATCTTACATTCATGTAAAACATGTACATGCTTATATATATATATATATATATATATATATATATATATATATATATATATATATATATATATATATATATATATATATACATATACATACATTCATACATTTGTTTTCACAATTTCAGCATAACTGGCCCAGCTCATTGAGAAGTAATACACAATTATACTGAAAAGAAAAATAGCCCAATCTAGAAAAGTCATCTGTTTTTCAATCCTTTAAAATGTTTATGATAGGGATAAGGGATTACAAAATATAAAAACACACACAAACGAGATATTTTGCTTTCTACACAACTATCAGTGTTGATGTACATCTATTAGGTTTACAGATATGGATAATGCAGAGATGGTCATCTTTTGTTGAATATTATGAATTGTTGAAAAATAGTAGTAAACATCTTTTAGGTACAGTTTATTTTTTCGGTACTATTTGTTCTGAAAACACCTTGAAACTAGCTCATGTAGACCAAAACTGAAACCATATTCAGAACAAGGGTCCCAGGTACAGCTTTGATATGGATCTGGTTCAGAACGAGTGCACCCATGCCAGGTCATAACCAGACCTATTCCAGAATCTTCTTATTTCTTTGAGACATCCTTAGAGGCTTCAGTACCATGGTTTTTCTCATTGCTGCTATAAACTCTTCTGAATCCTCACTTCTCACTGAACCATTTGTAATATTTTGAATAATCAATTAATTCCCCCTTTAAGAATATTTTTTAAGATGTGTGCAAAATTTAGAAATACCCAATTACAACCTTTGGTCAGGCGCTATATTTTTTTTTTTTATAAATTATGAATTTATACTTTATCAATTCTATAAGATTATAGTATCAGAGTATGTTCCTGTTAAATTAAACATTTTTAATGTTATTCACTCTTCAATAGGTCAAACCATGACTTCTGCAGACATTATCAAAGCTACAAAAAATATCACTAAGGCATCAAGTTGCAGAGATGACACCAAAATGATAATGCAGCCATATGCAAACTGGGAGGAGTACTTGACACCAGGTCCAATTTCCATTGCCATCTTGGGAGAACTAGTCTTCATTTCATCCAAGGTGGACTTCTCCATCAATAAAAATCCACCAAAAGATGGATTCAAATTCATCAAGTACCCAGAATCTTTCAGAGCTTGTCTTATGCAAATTTGCAATTCTGGATGGCGTGCTTTCAATGAGGCCCATAAGAACATGGATCAGATTCGCCTCCACACTGGCAACATTCCTGAATACATAAAAATGTGTGTGAAAATTCTTCTTCAAGATAAAGATGAACTTGTCCAAAGCTTTCTCCCTTCTCAACTCCAAAACATTGACAGTATAGCCACTGACTGTTTGGAACTGGCAGCATCAACTGAGAGGAAGTTCATGGAAGTCATTGAGCTGATCCAGGAGGTTCTGGAGGCTTGCCTAAATGCCAAACAAAGCTACACACAGGAGCTCAAGGAAGTCAAGCAAAAGCTGGAAGCAGCAAAACTTAAGAAGGAGATATTAAAGGAAATAAATGAACAGGCTGAAAAATCTGTAAATCAATTTAGTAGTCAACTTAAAGAGGCCCAGACTATGTTTAAGCAGTCAATGGACTCTTTACCAAATGGATGGGAAATGATTGGAATGGATTTTGTTGAGGGTATGACAGGCTCAGTGAATTCCCTTTTGTCTGGAATAACCTCTATTTGCACAGGGGCATTTATTACAGATTTTTTAAAAACAGAATCAAATACAAGCGTCAGTGGGGAAGGCATGAACCAGAAGCAAAGTGCAAAATCTGACCCAGTAGCCCTAAATGACATATTCTCCAGTTCAAGTCACATTTTAATGTTGAGTCAAGCTTTTAACCAGGTCATTGCTAATGATAAAATCAGCTTGACAGAGATAAGAGATGAGAGCAGTGGAACCATAAAATCAGATTTCCAGAAACATAACTTTGAGGCAATTAAAGAATACATCAGCAAGAGGGCAGAGTGTGAACCAAAACAAGAAGTCCTCTCAATCTGTGAAAATGGCATTTTGATTTGCAATGATTTGGCCAAGTATGCAGAGAAGGGGGAATTTGACCAAGAGAAGAACAACAAGCTGGTTTCTGACATGCGCAGTCTAATTAAATTGGCACAAATATTTGATTCAAAGAGTAAGGCTGTAACCAGAACTCCAGCATTCGCTGCAAAACCTCCCCAACTTCTTCAAATACAGTCTAGCAGCTCAAAGAAAACTGCTAGCCAGACAGCTACAGAAAATGCTCGTTTCAAAATAGAACAGAGTCGGGCTCAACTGGAACATGTGAGAGCAACTTATGATAAGTATGTGGATGAAATGAAGAAAAAGAAGGAGGAGCTAAATAAGGTCCTTCAAGACATGAGAAAATGCGAAGTTCAAAAGATTGATTTTGACACCACAATCATGTTTTTGGTCAAGGGTCTTGATGCCATGGGACGAGTGAAAGAACAGTGGGAGAAATTGGTGCGTTTCTTCCAAATGGTATCAAATATCATCAAGACGTGTTTGAGCACCTCCCTAAATGATTTCACCAAGACTGTTAATGCAGCATCCAAACTCAAATATTCACCAATAATGTTTATCAAAGACATGATCTACACTCAAGCTTTCTATTGCTCCAACATTTCCAGTTTGGTGAACATGATTGCAGGCACCTACACTGAGGTGTCCAAAAAATATCTTATGGATAGAATAAGTAGTCTTGGAAAGCTTATGGCCTTGGACCCCAACAACCCAGATTTCAATGTTCAGCGCCAGCAACTGCAAAACTCCTGTGAGGAGGCTCAAGAAGGCATACTAATACTCATCGAGAAAAACAAACTTAACTTTGAAAGCCAAACTCATGCAAGGCTGGCAAAAATTGAAGGGGAACTGAAGGCAGTCATGCCACCACCATCTTTAGAGGAAACAGAAAAGCTCCAGGAGATTGTCAAAGCTGGATTTAAAGAAAAACAGCAGGATCTTGAGGACCAGTTTGATTAAATCTTCATAGAAACATCCATCATGGCTTTTCTTTATATAACAATAATGAGCTTTTTATTAATATGCTTTTTTTTTGCTACATATTCCTAAGATTTACCAATTTTAAAGCTTTTTTTTCCAAATAAATTAATATAGAGTATTGATGCTTTATAATCAGGTTTTACTGTTCTCAAATGCTTAGAAAGCACAGTAAACAGCTAATTTGAGTGAATGATACTTGTGGGTTTCAGGTGGTTTGAAATAAAATTCTATAAATGTTCATGTTCACTTTTTAATGAACTGTCCTTTTTTGATTTTAATGCTAACAAATATGTGGAAACAGATTGTCGTATACTGATTTACTTACCCTAATGCAAACAAACATTTGCTTTTGACTTAAAATTTGTTTTAAGTGATATAATTCATTTTAAATTAAATGAGGTCCTTTGATGTAATAATCCCCCTATAAATGTGTGGAATGGTAATTACTGTTAAGTGATGACTTTATTAATACACCTACTCTATGGCTGTATTTAATTCTAAGACATATTACTTATATTATGCATTTATACAGCCATGCAATGCACAGCATATACATATCACCTGCTCATTTATTCATTCCTGAAAAATATAATTTATAAAAGAAGCAACTGAAAACATAGCAGTTAGCATAAATCAACGTGCTTCAGAGTTCATAGACCGAACAAAAACAGACCTGGTATCTTGTAAGAGTATATGATCTTTGCCATTATTATGAGCTATAGGGCCAGTTGATTTCATTTTTCAAACCAGATAGTTTGGGATTAAATATTTCATTTTAAGTGGATCTTGTTAAAAGTAAAATTTCATTGTGTTCTCTTCATGCCTGTTACTTAGCTGCTTATATGTTGTAAAAATATAAGATATGAGCTTTTAATAATAAAAAGCCAATAAAATGACATTTTTCATGCACATCTTTAATATATCAGTTTTTCATATTCACAACAAATACATTAAGCTCTTTCCCCTCTTATATTATACAGTCTTAAATATTTTTACACTTTTTTTTCAGAATTTCATCTATCAAAATGTCTTTTCTTAACCTTTATTTCTTTATTGGAAACATCTGTATAACTCATTTTATTGGTTTTTTAAACTCCATGCCTCCTAGCAAACAGACAATATTTTCTTTGTACAGCTATTTACAGGTGAAAAGAGTCTCCCAAAAGCTTTAATGATGGTTCTCATGTGAATGAACTGCTAGGGCTTTAAGGTGCAGGCAAGGCAAAGGAAGGAAGGTGCCTGGGGGGTATATAAAGGAGACACAAAACAGGAAAACTAAGAAATAAGTGGGAGTTGAGAAAGGCATGTGGGGGAAAATTAAGTTTTAAAAAAAGGTCCCCAAATATTTCATAGTCAAGTGAGAACAATCCTTCAAAAAGATAAACCTCTTTAGTAACATTCTCGTATAAAATAAGAAAATCTTGCAAATAAATACAGCACTCCTAAAAACGTGCCATCTCTTTCTGTCCTATTTTAGGTATGCCAACTAAAATGATTGGGAGTCAACAGCATGTGGGCAAGAATCAGTATAGTCTCAAAAATGGATGCTAAAGGGCACCACGCATAATCATATACACCATAATCCCCTCAACACCCGCTTGTTCTTCCTTCGGAATTATATGTTTAATTGATTCAAACTACAATATTGATATTCCTGGGGGAAAAACAAGACACAAGCAACTGGGTAAAACTCCTTGTATGTATTAGAGTGGAAGGGACAAAGAAACCGAGAAGCCTCTAATCTCTCGAATAAGCATTTGGGGGATCTGAAGGTTTAATAAGACAAACATGTGTTGTCCTTTACATGAGAAATCATGGACATTTTTACGTTGGGAACATAACGGCAGATATTTGCCAAAAAAAGGCACCTGCAATCTGTTTAAGTGTGCAATTTGTGTTATATCAGAAAAATCCAACAAGGGTTCTTTACCGTCAACACAGTGTCACAAATGGTGTTATGGTCCATTTTTACCTAAAGCTTTGGCTTTTATAACCCATGGCCATATCGTATAACACACAAGTTATTTAAATCACATTGTGATACTGAGTTTTAGTCATGCTTTGAACACTCTGACAAAATGTTTTGTCTATAGAAAGGCAAATTGCTTGTTTGCATCAATCCATTTTACAAAAAGTGCAAAGGACACACAGCTTAACGCCCATTTACTCAATCACAGAAAACAACTAGCTAAAAAAAATAAACCTCTCCTAGAGGCAAGGAAAAAAATGCAATAAAATTAAAGCTACATAAATAAATTTAATTGTGCAGGCCTGCCTGTCCATGAAAAAACAACACAATGTAAAATTCTCTTAAGTCAATATACCGCAATGAATGACTCAAAGGGCAATGGAACAAATGGCATGACCCTCGCTGCACCAAACCTTACAAACCTCAAAGATGTGGTCTCTAAGGAAGGTCTATTTTCATCAGGTCTGAGACAAAGAACATGGCCTAGCTTTTGTGTAGGGGCATGTATAGAAGCATGACATTTCACACGGCCACTTCACAGTGAGCATGGCAGCAGCACTGAGGAAGTACTCCACTAACGCAACATAAAAGATACTTGTGGATTGCAGGGCACATGAGTATCAGTTGTCCAAGTAAAACTGCTGAGCTAGGGGTAACCTGCATTCGTTTAGGATGTTACACATGAACTGATCCCATATCAGCACTTAAGTAATTTTGATACACAACCTTAATTTTTGTAACTAGCAGAACTCCCTGAAGGTTTGGTGAATCCTACAATACAATAAATCAGACCTTAATCTTACTTATGTTACTGAAGCTATAGCATTACAAAAAAGTTGAGTTTTCTTTCATCTCTCTCATAGCACACCACATTCATATGTAACTCAGACATAAAAAAGGGAGAAAAAATTCCTTGGGAGTTCATCTTATGAGAACATGTATACTCCTACTCAATGCTGATCACAGGAGAACAATAATCTTGACCACTGGAAAGGAGCATTATGTGCTTGGGCAACATTGGACATCTGTAAAAGTGTAGAATATCTCATCATCTAAAAAGAGCCTGATAGGTGGTAAATTAGTTCTCCTCTTGATGCATAATTTACCTCTTTCCACAAACAGATGTGTGCTAGCAGGAATGTACTGGACCCATGTTGATGTCCTTAAAAGGCAAAGGAAAAAAAAACAAAACAAAACTGTACAATACCAAAGAAAACAGAAAAAAAGAATGAAAAATAAGGGTAAAGGAAAAACATTTATCAGCAGCTCCGGCCATAGGCAACATTGAAATGTAACAAACATAGTACAAGAAAAAGAAATGTCTGTAAATGTCATTCAAGTCATCTTTCAGCATCCTCTCCATGACTGATGACCTAACTTCAGTCCCACACATTATCCAATTAACTACTGCTGACCAGGCAGTTCTACTGCAGAAAACAAACCATTGGTCAAGGTGTGGCTCCTGTGCTCTGGTTGACCAGTACTGCATAGTGCCCCCAGCAGGGGAGCAGCAAGGCAGGACATTGCTCAGCTCCATCTGTCAGACGCTTCCATCATACAGTCTGTAACCCAGCAGTCCATGCTCGCTTGCTAAGACTTCTTGCCAACTTCCTGGATTTATTCCTCTTTCATATAGCAGCCACCTTCAAGGGTTTGCAACTCATTTCACTGTCAATTGTACTTTATGTGCATCATTTCAAGTTTTGTTTTTGGGTTGTTTTTTTTTTTTTTTTTTTCCTTTTTCGTATCACCAAATGGTGGTCAGCTGTAGGTTTTTAATAGGTTTGTGTGGTGTTTTTTTTGTTTGTTTTTTTAAGTGATTCCATCAACATCTTTGCTCTTCAGGTAAAGAGGAAGAAAAGTAGCACATTCTTTGAAACTAGCTGTTTTTTCTGTGTTATGGATGAACCCACTGTAGGAACATGAGACATCTTAAAGGTGACAAGGGCAGCACTACTTAAATGCTGAAAATTCCCCTACAAGGGCAGAGAAAGAAAATAAAAATAAAAATTTAGTACTGATATTTTAATTTTAAAAAAGTATACACACACACACACACACACACACACACACATACATACGTGCACACACAAATGTTTATACATATACATATATATGTATATATGTATAAACACTTACCATAGCCCCCAGCTTGAATGGGAGTTTTGGGAGAGGCACAAGCATACAGACTGAAGTCTTCCGTCTGGAAGCCAGCCCGATTGAGGGATGGCTCCGACGCACTCCGATGGATCTTGGGTAATGAGCGGGCCAACAGCTCAATGGATGCCAGGATCTGGGATAAAGGACAAATTAACTTAATTGACCACTTGTCCATTTCTAATATGGATAACAGAACATTCTTATAACACATGTATAGAGTATATGCAAAAGGATGATTATCAAAATCACACAACACAACATGCACTCACCAGCTGCTTAGAAACTTAAATGCCTTGTAGGTATACATTCAAAACTGCTAATTTATATCTGTTGCCATCTACTTCACCAGGAGTCAGGTTCTCCCAGGTGGGAGAAGGTTTTTGAGGGACAGCTCTCTCCCAGACCAGCAGTGATGCTGAACGTAAACACTGCAGTATTATTACTGGGTCTGATGAGATTTTAGCATCAACACCCATACCGACACAATCACCATGTAAATGCTGTTGAATGAGGAACAGAATGGAACAAAGATTTGATAAACTTTGGTGTCATCTGACTTTTTCCAATCAGATTCAAGACCAGTTTCAGGTCCAATTCAAAAAGCTTTTTTGCCTTTTTTTGGTCAGATAGGATTGTGCATGTTCCAGCCCCAACCTCAGTCCTAATTTGGTGAGCAGTACTTATTTATGTCAGAATTCTGACAAGGTCTTAAACAATATTGAGGAAACCCTGCATGGACAAATATCTCACACCTAACCATTTTACCAATTATGACAACAATAAACTTGGTGTGTGCCATACTTTTCTCTGCTGTTGCCTATGCCAATAAAATCAGAGGAATGACTAATGTCTTGTTAAACCAAGGCAAACTCCATGTTGGTAGCTAGCTTGCTAGCTTTAGCTGCCCCATACTACTCTGTGTTAAGCATGCCTGTCATGGTAAACTATGACAACCAATGTTGATATGTGAGCAAACATGATCACAGTCCAAACAAGCAAATTGGATCTACTACTTGTAACTTGCAATCTGGACACAAGAAAATTGACCAAATAAATCTGATTTACTGCTGGCTTCAAAACAAACTAACACAAAAAAAAAACGCCCAGGTATGTCATTGTTTACCTGAGGAAAGAGGGGTCGCTCCTCTCTTTTCTTCTTCAGGCAGTCAGCCATGAGCCTCTTCATGGCCTTGGGGCAGTTGCTGCGCACCTTGCTCAGGTCAGGGGACAGGTAACCCCGGCCCACCATGAAGATGATCTACAGCGCAACAAAGACAGAGAGAGAGCCCTTCTCAGCAGTAGGTTTACACACAGACCAACTCCGAGGTCTTAACCGTACAGACACTCCAGTGTGTAGGTCCTGAGTTTCCTTTGTGTATACTGGTGCAGTTTATTCAGTCTGCTGTCTTTGCTGAACAACTGAACAAAAAAACAAAAAAACAAAAACACAAAACAAACAAACAAACAAACAAAAAAAACACATGGGAGAACAGCATAGAGCGTCTCTGGGTAGTTCTTTGGGTTTTATTGCTTTATTTACTTTGAATGACTAACACTTTAAAAAAAATAAAATAAAATTTACAGCAAAGTATGGCATTACATTACTAAAGGTAAACTTCTGCTTAGAACCAAAAGAAATATTTAGTAAAACAAAAAACCAACAAAAAAAAAAAAAACAAAAAAAACCAAACAAAAAAACAAAAACAAAAACAAATGAAGGCTCACAAAAGGTCTGTGAGCTTAAAAAAAGTCCTTTTCACGATGATGGTCAGAAAGTTGATTCTTCTACAGGACTGCTTCTTTATAATGCAGAACAGCCATACAAAGTCTGCAAACTTACCTTTAGTGTTAGTGGGGACACACCAACATGAACAGCTATCTATAAAAACATATATATCCAATTTGGCTATTGAAAGAAAATAACTTCTATTTGTAACACTGAGCATGATAAATGCTAAAGATAATAAATAAATAAATAAAAAGGAGGACAGTTTTTTTGTTTTTTTGTTTTTTTTTACTTCAGCAATAATCAGATAAAAGTTAATGCAAAACAGCCATTACCATCTCTAACCTCCAGAGGGGAGGGATAATTTACCGTTAGTAAAATATTTTGATAGCCAAATTGTAAAGGTCACACATTAAAGTGCAAATTCCCCTTATTACCAAAAAAAGTACAGGTCATAACTCCCTGCATAGTGATAAAATGATGTGAAGAAAAACAAGCACACGAACACAAAATAGCAGATTCATAGTATACATATTGATATCTAATATAGTAGAGATAGCATAGCAGTCTCTAGATCATCATTATACGTAATGCAGCTAAAGCAATTACTTCAGAAGTGTGCTGAATCATCTCATCTTCCAATTTCCAATTAAATGCCTCCAGACTCAATGGTCAGCACTTCACTGTACAGAAAGACAATGACTCAAAATACACTGCCAAGGTAATCAGGGAAACTCTTCTTTCCCTTGCCAGCCTGCCATGTTCCTCCACCCACTGCATCCAAGTTTCTTCAATTTGAGTTTTATGGCTCCAGAGTTTCCTGATGCTCTGGATGGAACAATATGGACACCAACTTGGACTTCCAGAGGACTCTCACCTGGTCTCTGTTGTTGATGTTGGAATAAGGCAATGTCCCCGACATGAGCTCATACAGCACGATGCCAAAAGCATAGACATCAGACTGGAAACTGTACGGGTTCTTATCCTGCAGCCGGATCACCTCTGGAGCCTGAGTAAAGTGAACAAGTTCCAAGTGAATCTGCATTCAGTAGCAGTAATACTGCTTCACTGCCGCAAAGATCAAACGCAAATGGGGGTCACTGAGTTGGATTTGCAGTTAAAGGAGCCAACAACTGGTCTAGCTCAGCGCTGCTGGATTTGGCTCTGAAAGCCCGGTAGACTTTTTTAAACTAGGTTACTTTGGGACCACCTTAAAACAAAATGCAAAAGTATGCACTTTAAAAAGGTTGAACATTCTGAAACCTCAAGTGAGTGTTCTCCACCACTCCTGTAGTCCATATTAGGCTTTTGTCTACTATTACCACTTAACCGTACGTAAACTAGAAAATTACAAATCAAAAAAGTAAAAATGTAGATACAAGCATGTTCTCAAGAAAAAAAAAAAAAAAAAAAAAAAAAAAAAAAAGCCTAAAAAATATTCTAAAATGCACTCCACATAACTCAGGCAGACTTGGAAAAGAGCAATGTGAATGGAACTTGCAGTTGCACCCACCATCCACAGAATGGAGCCAGAAAGCTGCTCGAACTGGTGTGACCCACTCCAGCGGGACTTCACAGTAGCGAGACCGAAATCCCCGATCTTTACTGTCAAGTCCTCGTGCAAGAAGATATCTGAAGAGTGGTGCAGTTAAGACTCGTCTCCACTACAATACATGTATCCTAAAGATCATAACTAGGATGCATTATAGGGATAAATCACAATACCTTTTAAAATAGAGTACAATTACAGTGTCATGGAGATATACTTTGCAATATATTAACACTCACAGGTGATCCCTTGATGTCACATGGAAACACCCACTTGAAATGTCTGGGATTGGTTGGAATCCTCACAGCACGCAGTAAAATCTTTTGTGATTTGTTACATGGTGTATTTTAAATAAATAAATAAATAAATAAATATAATAATAATAACAATAATAATAATTCATTATGTACCAATGCAAGGCAAATGTAGAAAGGATACTGTTGCTCTTGAGGTCTCTGTGAATGATAGACTTGGCATGCAGATAGCTGAGAGGATAAAAAAACACAATTAAGAGTTATAAACCTAAACGAAATTTACACATATCAGCAGTTATTCTGAGACAAGAAAACCTCTATCAGATTGGCCAGAACCTCTTTAAATGAAAAAAAGGAGCCCTTGTTCCTGAAAACTCACTCCATGCCCTGGGCCGTCTGCCGGGCGATGTCGATCAGTTTGATCATCTCAAACTTGGTCTCGATGATGTGCAGGTGGTGGTAGAGGCTGGAGCCTTCGCACCACTGTGTGACAATGGCCAGCTGTGGCTTGGTAGTGTAGCCCATGAAGAGCAGGATATTGACATGCCGGGTTTTTCTGCAAGAAAGACAGAATTCACATGAAAGGGAACTGCTGTACAGACACACGGTATAAACAAAGTGTCCTTTCAGCACCAGCAGAAACTAGGCAGAACCTGAGCCCAAGCTCTGAGTTCTAGCCCTTCAAATGAAAGGAAGATCTGCACCAAATTATTAGGATTTTTCTTTTTTTTGGACAAAATGTCACTGCGTGGATTAGTCACAGCTGTTTCACCTAAATCAAAGACTATACATATGGTGCTCCCTGTAATTTAACAGGCATGATTGACCCTGTAATCTAGCAATCGAGCATCAGATCACTCATGAACCAGTTAATCGGTATGAAAATTCATGCACCAACAAGAGGAGATGAGTAGTTGTATTAGCATGGACGAAGGGCAGAGCTTGCAACAGACAACCTCGATGGACACATGCATCCACAATGATCCACTTATTAGCATAAGAGCCATAAATTAATCTGAAGTTGATGTTAAGGGTCTCCAACATAACAGCAACCATGGCCCAAACTGAAGCACCTGCAGAGAAATGCCCCCATCTCTTCTTCATACAGCAGCACCATCAGGTTTTTCAGGTGTCAAAGTTAGATCCATAATGACAGACAGACAGCAACTTGGGATGAGGTCATAGAATAGGAGCAGATCTGTCCTTACCTGAGGACCCCAACTTCATTCTTGAAGGCCTGTAGTTGTTGAGGAGTGGGAGCAGTCACATTCAACATCTTTACTGCCACATCACCTGTGAAGGTAATAACAAAACAAAACAAAAACAAAATGCTTGAATAGCAAATGTAGTCAGCCAGATCTGAGGGATTAGCATAACCGGAATGGTGCATACATTGCAGCAGAGGTTATGATGTCAGTTGGTAACTGGATTCACTGCACCAGGGAAACAGACTCAGGCCTTCCCCTTTTTGGATGAAGAAGGCATGTTAAGGCCAATGTCCATTACTTCTTTGAGAAGTACAGAGATATCTGAGATCTTAAATCCCACTTTAGTATGTTTCACTGAAACACATCAGACATCATAACTAATGATGTCTGAAGTAGAAATGTCAGGCAGCGGGGAATATTTAAGAGTTCCTGCATGAGAGTAGTGCTGAGATTCCACTTAACGTGTTCCCACAGTGGAATTCCTTCCCATCCATCCCATGCCATCCTATCGCTGTGTACCTCTGCAGAAATGAAAGGCAGGCGGAAACCATGCAAGGTTTCTGAAGACGTACCGTGCCACTTCCCCTTGTAGACAGTTCCAAAAGAACCTGATCCTATCCGCTGGCCCAGAGTGATCTGACCTTCTGGAATCTCCCAATCATCACTAGAGTCCCGCCTGCCCAGAGTTTTCTTCCAGATAGCAATGCCATTATATATATATATAATATATATATATATATAATATATATATATATATATATAAAATATATATATATATAAACAAACAAACAAACAAACAAAAAACAAACAAACACACACACACACACAACAATGGATTATGTCATAAATAAAATGTCTTTGCAACCTAAACATGGTGCAATGCCTGGATAGCATATAAAACAACAATGTCTTTTGGGAGTTCATTAAGGTGTACCCATGCAAACAACACAGCTCCTGACTTCACTGAGCAGACTCAGTGAAAGGTGCAAGAATGTGCTGTGTTTGAGCTAAACAAAAATAAAATCAGCCAAATGCATGGGGGTTTAGCATCCCACCGAAGACCTATGCTGAACTCTGGTTATCTGCCAGGATCAAACTGATCCGGGTACAGCAGGAAGTAAAGAGCAGGGTCACAGCAGCACCCCCTCACCATTTTACTGCGGTCCTCAGATGAGGATGACGACTTGCGCTCTCTCTGTTGGCACGGTGACTTCTGCGGCATCTTCACATTAGTCAGGGAACCAGGCAGGGAAGCAGGGGGTGTGGCTGACAGCCCAGTGGTGGAGCCTGGAAAGGATTTTATTTATATATTTAAACACCTAATTTATTGTGTTTTGAAGATATTAAGGACAGAGAAAGAGAAAAGGTTATGTTAATGACAAACAACAGTGTGAGAGGCAAGAAGAATAAAGAGTGACAGACACAGAGAGACTGAAATAAAAGTGTCTGAACATGTGTAGTGGAGGAGTCATATCACACAGATCATGCAGTTTGATGTGAGGATAGAGATCAATGAGTTCTGGGAAATGTAGTTTATAATGTGAGTCCAAACTAAACTCTCTCTTTTTTTAGAAGGGTCTGTCTAGCAGAACTATTAGAAACCCAGCTCAAACCCCCAGTCTACCTTAAACCAATCCAATTTCACAACTGTATTGAGTGTACTTTGATACACTCACATGTATCCAGGCTTTTACAATCGAAAGGTGAGCTGCAGAGGTTAGTGCGTGACTTAAAATGATTGAGATTATTCTGTGTCATATAGGTATCCCCATGTATATGTATGTGCATGTGCATGTAAGCAACTCCACTTCTCCCTTCAGCAACAATTATTATATGATCAGACTTGCATTATTATTGTGCAAGAGAGCAATGGACCACATAAGATCCAAATTGAGAGCAAGCATCTCCAGCCTTTGACAAGACACTGCAGGAGAAGTGCATGCACAAGAAAAATTCACACTATAGCAAAAATGCGGAAAAACACTGGAGGCATTGATCACCTGTACAGATAGATACGCACGCATGCAAGCAGACATGGGGCACAGTGAAGCACAAAGGCCTAGCTACCTTGGAAAATAGGCTCGGGCTCAAAATCAAACACAATGGCATTGGGGTAGGAGTACAGGATGGGGCTAGAGGTCCGTGTTCGGTGCTTCCTTGAGCAGCGACCTGGGTGGGTCAAGGGGGCTGCAGGGGAAGACAGACACACACAATGACTGCCCCCAAACACCCCTCGCCAATCATCAACTATCCTGTGTCTGTGCTATAAGGTCACATTGAAAGGTTTTTGCTGGGGGCAGTTTGTGCCACTATTTACATACTGAGGACAGGGGCAGGTGTGCTGATGTTCACTTTAAAGCAAGCTGAAGTGCTGATGGTCACTTTAAAGCAAGCTAGGGCAGTTTTATGGCAAAGCTTTTGTTAAAGACCCAGAATGGAGAGGGAAGCAGGGCTCCATGTGTTTAGCATCTTAACTGTAGGGAGAAACAGGAGGTATGGAATGGTCTAGCATGAAGGTTTTAATGCCAATGACACAGCAAAAAAAGTGTGATATGAGGAGAAGCTTTTGAACCTCTGTGAGGAAATGAGCAAAATATGAGCAAAGTCTTTGCTCATATTTTCAAACCTCTGTGATGTGAGTGTTTATGCTGCATTTTATAAAGAACTCTTACCTCCATCTGACCTCTGTGAACCTTGATCACGAATCAAGTCCTAAAACAGAATGTGATGAAGATTTACAGTCTTTAAAAAATAAAAACACTGATTCTACACAATACTGAGAACAAATTTAATAATAACTATCAGCATCCACTGCTACACATCTGCAAACACTCCAAGTTTCTTAGAAACTCTGCTAAGTTTATTTTCTCACCACAAAAGAGAGATTAAATTAGTGCGTGTGTGCCTTTTAATCACTCACATCAATATTAACTGGCTCGATCGTGTTGATATGAACATTGGGGGCTGAGGAAGAACGGTCTCTCTGGCCAAACTGGTTACGGTGGTCCTCCTCTCCGGGCCGGAAACTTTGTGGGATGGGGATAGATTTGGATGGGGACACGGCCGAGTGGCAAAGTGACCTGGAGGAGTCAGATGCATGCTCATCAGCATGATGACATGAGTGTAACAGCATGAGCATGGCGGTTCGACAGCACTGCAGCTCAGGCTCAGTGGCTGCTCTTACCCCGCAGAGTCAGATGGCAGGATGGATGGACACACCTCTGACACGGGTGTAGTGCCCTCTGATGACACCTCCTCTTGGGTAATGGGGTGGTGCACCAAAAACTTGGACGCTAGTAATAAACTGCATAAAGAGAAAAATAAGACATGTCAGATTATTTATATAATAATATTGCACATTAGCGCCTGGTAACAGTGCCATCAGTCTGTAGAGCTGCTGCTGTCACAACCCATGATGGGATAAATCATGGATAATTCTTAAAACTGCAATTTTGAATGAAAAAGATGACAAATGTTCACACCATTACCCAATATCTGAGTATGCGAATAAAACGAACAACTGTGCAAATTCAAACAAACTATGAGAACTAATACTCTATGACAGGCCTCAGACTACATTTCCCATGAGCACTCACTCCAGTTGGTCGTAGTTGACACACATGAGTGGGACTTCTGTACTGCACCGTTGGTGGAACTTGTAGCCACATGTCTGACAGCGGAAGCCCTGGAACAGGAGCTTCCGGCAGAAGTCACAGAAGGCCAAGGTGAAGAACGTCTTCCTCACCTGGCAACAGCAACCATGGCAACAGTTAATAGTTCAGATCTGTGCTAGGCACCTTAGTCACAAGTGCCACCTAAGCATCACCTTAGAACTTGTATGGTAATAAACAAGACCCAACTGGGAAATCTACCTAGATGGTCACCCTTTTATGCCTCAGAATTTGAGGGTCACAAGAAGTAAATATGCTAGTCCTCAAAAGCAAAATAGAGATGCATCATATTAAAAGACCAGAAGGTCAAAGGCCAGACAGTCTGGAAACATGCCAAACAAAAAGCAGCTTCCATCTTCATTTAAGAGATTGACATTAGCAAAATAAGGTTCTTCAAAATCTTTGGGTAAATCCTTATATGGTAAAAAGCATTGCTTCATTTAAAAAAAAACAAAAAAACAAAAAAAAACCACCACCCACAACAAACAAACACCACCACACACACAGTCAAGGTGACTTGAATATGTGACCCGCCCTCTAGAGGAAAAGTTGACCTTTTCCCCATAGAGCTTCCCTATTATGGACAGGCCTAAGGTAAGCAGATCTCACGTTTTAAAAATGAACATGCTTAGACCTTTAACAGACACAAAGCATACATCTGTAGATCTCACTCACTCACTCACTCACTCTCACTCACAGCAGGATAGACAAGCACTCCAGAGGGTGGTGCGTTCAGCAGAGCGCATCACTCATACAGAACTTCCTGACCTGCAGACCATCTATTACAAGACCAAGGCCAGGAGGATTGTGAAGGACCCACCCATCCCAACACTAGGCTCTTCTCTCTGTTGAGGTCAGGGAAGCGCTTTTGCTCCCTGAAGACCAATACATAGAGACTAAGGAGAAGCTTCATCCCACAGGCCATTTGGGCCCTGAATCAGGGCAACTGATAAACTAGGGGGACCACCATCATGATGTCAATAATATCATGACTGTAAATTGTAAACTGGAATTGCACATTGTGTACATACACATATATGCATTGCGTGTATATATGCACACATTATACATGTATTGTTATATATTTTTGATCTTTTGTATATATTTCTATATACACTCCTGTATCTTTCCTCAGGTTGGACACTCACAAAAACCATTTCACTGCGAATTATATCATGTATGACGATGTACGTGACAAATAAAACAAACTTACACACACACACACACGAACACACACACACACGATTCATCTTTGTCCCTAACCTCAGCAGGATCCATGTTTAGATTCATTTGCACAATTTTCCAAAGCGTTGATGTCATACTCACAAAATTATGGGTTGTCAGGGGCACATTCTCTAGAACCTCCACATGGAGCTCCTCCCCTGTCAACCAGGAAATGTCTGTGTCCCAGCCAATGGGCTTCTTCTCCCTGGAGAGAAAAGAGAGAGGTTATGCATGGCTTGATTATAAACAATCGTCAGTGTATTTAATGCTTCTTTAAAATGATCACACACAGCATATCCCTTAAAGCAGTGGTTCCCAACTCATTAAAAACAATTGTTAAGAACTAATTTCCTACTGATTTAAAGCTAGCAGGCAGGGCTGGTACATTACTGGTTATTAGCAAGTGTGTGTAGATTAAATATCACCTCACAAGATTTCTTCCCCACCCTGCTTAATACTCTGCAATGCTGATAAACACAGTAGTTATGTACTCAGATTTCCAGAACCACACCACCCCAAGCTTGACAGAACACTTCTTCAGAATTCATAATGTATCTGTAGGACATGTTCTTCAGTATTTACTATGCTGTTATCACAGGCTTCTGAGTCAGGTATCCTATGGAACTGCCTTTTGAGAACCACTACCCTTGGAGAAGAAGCAGAGCATTATTTGAGTCAGCTGAGGCAGATGAATGTGTGCTATATGCCATTACCCATCCTGAATCCTGTAGACAGCACAGCATTCTGGAATCAAGCCTCGCATCATCAGCGCCTTCTTCAAGGAGTCCCTCACAGTCATCCCGCAACGCGCTGGGACCTAAGACAAAGGAAAACAGGAGATCAGTGAGACCCCGCGGCAACTCCCCTGAGAACTCACTCAGCTCTACAATTTGAACGTAGTAGAAAACCAGTTCATAGTCCTTTCCTTGAGTTTCCTTTTGAGCTCAAAACATCAATACCAAAGTATGAAAAATTCCAAAGACTTTCTCAGTTCAACCCTTGACCAAAAAAGAGCCACCCTAATTCCAAACTAATGGAACCCATTTCAAGGATGGGGTAGAACTCTTCCCTGTGCAGCATGCAGCTGCAACTCACCACTGTCCTCTGCTTGTTGGGCAGAAAGACTCTGACGATGGGCTTCTGAGGTGAGCGAGGGTTGACCCGGGCAGCGTCGCTAGGGGTTTGCAGCATGGTCAGGGTGTTGGGTGCAGCTGGGCCAGCCTGGAGACCCAGCTTCACCTGCAGTGGGGTGGGGGTGGGAGAGGAGCAGAACTCCGAGCTGTTCCCAATGGCCTCCAGGAGCTGCTGCTCTCTCTGCTGCAGGGCATCCAACTTGCTGGTGTACTCTTCATAGGCCTGGAAGGGACAGGTGAGCACTGAGCTGTGGACATGTGCTTCACTCAACCTTTACATCCACTCACGCCTACTTCCAAATGACAGCTTCAACAGTCTGTGGCATCCCATTTGAAAGTGTACACAATTTTGTGTTATTCAGAATCCATTTAAAACATGAACATGCTCTTAAGGTAGGGCTACCTACAGTATGCTGCTCAGAGTTAAGTCTCATATGTTCCCCAGTACTTCCTTGGGTTCAGAAATGTTTTAATTATAGGTCTTAGTCACTGCACTTTGGTCAGAATCTTTTTATAAAGACAAATTAGTGCTCTGGGCAATAATGACTATCTGCCAGTCCTCATTGCAGTCTTCCATTTTACCAGTGCTTCACCATATGTCATCTCTCTCACCACAGCTGAGGAGTGGCACTTTTGCATATCTTGTCTACTTACCTCCAGGTATATAGACGGGGGGTTGTGTTCACCACCAAACTTGTCCAGAAGTGCTTCTATATGCTCTTGAGTCAACTTAATCATCTGTTTGATGTTCCATATCTGTACAAAACAAGAAACATAACTCTACTTTAGCAAATCTAAAGTGTCTCATTCACATCCTGGTTACTGCATCTTTAGCCTTAGCATGAATGCCTGTAGATAATGCATATACTTTACGTTTAGACTTGCAAACCAAAACTTATTGCAGACTCTTTTCACTGAGGTGTAAAAGTTGATCCAGAATACTCCATCTCTGGCCCTACCCAGGGGAGCCACAGCAGCAGTGCTTAGCTGGATGCTGCGATAACTTCCAGGCTTCCCAGCCAAATATGACCTGAGCTCTGAGACTCATGCCCTGACAAGACAATGCCATCTCTCCAGTAGAGTCACAAAATGGTCATGCATTCAGGGGCTGGTCAGATATAAAAGTCAGCAGCCTGAACAGGAACACCTTAGCTAAGATGCTAAATATATGACAAAACCTGAATATAACTTAGGTCAACACTGAATTTTAATATACATAGTAATGCCACATTTAATGGAAATATTTATACCACACAGAGAGGACATTTAATTTCTGACAATAAATATTATTTTACACCCCCCCCCCCAATATGGATAAATAAGTTCCAATATCCTACAGCCTACCAATATGCCCCTTTGCACATTGGTCATATGCAAGACACAAGGTCATAGGAGAAAACAAAACACAGCTAAAACCATCACAGTTGCTTTAAAAGCTCACTGAAAATACTGGAATGCTTCACAGATTAATTGTCTTATCAGAGGTTAGGCCTAACGAACCAGTCTGTCTAAAGAACTGTAATAGTCACAGTGTTCATGGGCAACAATTTGGCACTTGATCATAATCTTTGTATATAAAATGGCTTTGTTTTAAATTAAGAGGAAAGCCCCCTTCCTCTTTCAAGAGACTAAATACATAACTAATAGGAAAACCAGTTTACCTTTACTTTGTATTCTTGCTAGTACAAATAACTGTGACAAAGCTGACCTGACTTATTTTTTAATTTTTTTATTTTTTTAAATAAAGGCAGCTCCACATTATTGTCATTTGCAACATGCACCTTGTGACAGCAGGCTGCATGTGCCTAATATGGTCACAAACCAGTAAGAGAACTATTGCAAAACTAGCTGTGACCAACTCCATCTGCAGTATCTGCAAATGTGTGAGTAGGCCTAGCATCAAGCAAATCACGGGCAGGCTAAAAGTGGAGTTAAAATATTTTAAAGTAAGTCTTGTTTTAAATTAAGACAAGATCCCCGGGCTCCATATGAGGCCAGTAAGGGATCAAATTAATTACTTATTATTTATTAAGAGGTCTATTTGGATTTACCTTCCTCGCTTGTATTAGTAAGAACGGTTTTCATAAGGGTAACAGTAGCACTAGCATGCCTGGTTCCAACGTCAAAAAAAAGGGCCAATTAAATTTGGTATACATGTAGTCACCAGTAATAATATAGTATATACGTACCAGGTACCCATAATAATGTAGCTAGCTAATGCAAAGATAAGTAATGCCACAGAAGGCCCTCACTTTAACATAAGGCTGTCAGCTGGTTGGGAAATTAAACCCTCATGATGCCAGCAGAGCCACCACCTTACAATTTTATTTCAGAATGTTAATGTATTATTCCAAATAAGACATGGCATCAATAATTACAATCACATAATAAAATCATGTACGGTTAGCAAGCTACAGAAAGCAGGGTTTCACAAGAAGGATGACAACACAAGAGATTTGACACACGCACAAAAATGCCTGCGATAACTGTCGCGCGGGTTCGAGACTGCAGTTTAGAACATAAAGAAGACAAACAAGGCACGCGCAGAATGAGGAGCTAGAAGTCATTAGAATGATTTCAACGCAGAGCGCTAATGAACTAGCGCGGGTGCTAACGAGCTAGCCTTCGCGAGCTGTTGGCTACAGCTGCAGTAGTCTCAGGAAAAAAAAAATAATAACGCGAATGAAATATGGGCAGGCCCTGTAATAAACATTGGGTCAGAGAACTGCAGTAAAAATGGAAGAAAATAATGATTGCCTTTGCTCGACAATGCACCTTGCGAATATATATTTGCATATTTATCCACGCACGACATTAATTTCAGTCAAACAGATTTTTGTGCATCATCTCGCCCCCCTGCAATGCATCCCCACGATCCATATTACAGCCGGTGTTTCCTGAAGATCTACATCCACCAAGCTCCACTCAGCACCCGACTCCCTAGCTCTTCTCTACCCTGTCACACGCCGCGTACCTCCTCGGGAATGTCCTGCTGACACTCACGAAGCCCCCCGGAGCAGGTGGACCCAAGCCCCGCGCCAAGCTCGTGTAGTCCCGGCTCCCGATCCGGATCACGGTCCATGGTGTCTCCGTTGAACACAGGCGGTGGGGACTCGGCGCTGCTCAACGCCGCCATTTTAAACTGCGAGAAATAGTGGAAAAAAAAAATAGAAGAAAGAGAGAACAAGACAGGAGGTGGAGACAGATTTCAAGAACTGTAAACCCTTTCAGGAGCAAATGGGGATAGCAGAAATCTGGGCATTTTAATTGCAATTTTAATATGGGTTTATTGTTAATATTAGCAATATAAACAGCTAAATAAAAATAACAACGATTAGGAAGTATTATTCTACGAATGTTTAGTTTACATATAAAGTGTTACTTCCTCTTGTAATTTACTACTCGCGTTTTTTTTTAAAAACTGCTATAAAAGTTATACATCTGTTCAAATTTTCTTTACTTGCATGGTACATTTTTAATAATTGTCCTCTTGTAAATCAAACTATGGGGAGTACTACTAAGTAAGCAGTACACCCGAAACCTTACTGGCGTGCAGACTTTAAGCTATATTGAGGACAATAACAACAATGATATTAGTTCGATTATTGAATTAAATTATTAGCTCTAAGGCAACAGCTGAGAGGACAGGTCAAAACATCTAGGAATGGTGAGTTAGCTGCAGGGCAGGAATATGATAAACGGAGTAAATTGACCAGACGCTTTGGTTTTCATTCCCTTGGCCAGTGCACAGCCAGCACTAACTTGTGCATGCTTGGGATCAGTCAACATGTTCTACTTGATCTCATTTTTGTAATACAGCAAGGCTTTAAAAAAGCAAAAACACACTGGATAAGCATCTGGTACTTCACCACAGGTAATTTAAAGCCTACAATGAACCACTCTTCCTTAGAACAAAGCAATACCTGATAGGTTAAAATATGAGCACTCCTTACCACGTTCTTTAAGCACAAACAGATTAAGCATAGTAATTAAAGCATTATTTAATACTTAGATTAAATATGGTAAAAATTTAAATTAAGATTTCTTATTATTGGACTAGGTTTGCCCATGTTACACCATAAATAGCCATTTATATATGCCTATATAGTACAAAGAAATCAACAGCTAGGTAGAAAGTTATGTTGTGTAGAAAACACAAAATGGCTAAAAATGCTATCAAAAGGAGTGTCCTGCAAGATGTTTACCTATTTTGTAGTTATTCTAAATCCTGCAGTAGCGATTTTCTTCCCCTTAGAATGAGACCTGTAAAGTCTGACTTGTTTTTATAAATAAAAATATGCTTTTATTACATGCTAAGCATTTCTTCCCTTCACCGGTATAAAATTAAAACAATTAAGGCTTAAAAATGATAGTGACATAGGGTGAAGATCTTAGCCCAAGTGGTCAAGATCTTTCTAAACTTGCACCCTCAACTTAGGTTACATCAGGATCACTGCTAACCTGCAAACATGAGAGAACTACTGACAAGTAGTAGGAAACTAGCTCCTACTGATCAGATCAATTGGCAAGTACAAACTTGAATGATAGTGAATATTTAATCCAAAAAAGATACAAGCCAAGGATAATTAAAATCTTCAGACACATGTACTGAACATGTACAGAGAATTCAGCAACACAGAAGTCACTACATTCAAAAGGAATGTGCTGCAATCCATTTCCATACAGTTCATCTTCCAGATGGCTGACGTTTTCTCCTATGAAAAGGTCCTTGTATACTAGGATTTTGCCTATTTCTTCTTTAATGCTCTCTTTCCTTCTCCTTTCTTGGGTTTTCCTTTCCCACGCAGCTTCTTGAGACGTCGCATTTCGTCCTTGAAGTCTTCATGCTCATCTCTACAGCAAAACAGGGCATGCGTCAATATCACCACTAATCACCTATATCATCACAACGTCACTTAAGTAACACAGCGTACCTGAACAGTCCCATGAATCGAAGCTTCTGTGCTAAGGAATAGTAAATATTGTGCTGGGGATACCAGTCATACACCTCCTTCCTCTGGGCCAAGGGGGGCTCTTTAAACAGCTGCACCACCTTCATGGATTTGGAATCCGTAGTACGCACAACGTCTCCAAATATGCGTGCACTAAGTCGCGCCATGCGACTGGCGTAATTTGACAAATTAGCCATGACTAGATAATGAGAAGATGTTTATGTTAGTTTATACTGAGGTCGGGGGTCATACATTATATTCTATCCAAGTGTAATTTAGCATCGAGCATCTATAACGTTGGTTAAATTTACAACAACGTGAGGGTCATTCAGACTGTCCGCTGGCCGAAAGACAAAATGGCTTACCTTTCACCGAAACCACGAAAGTCACTCCGAAACTTAAAAAAAACCAAATTGACAAATGAAACAATTTTACAGTAAAAGCATAATACTGCGTGATCATACAGCTATGTTACGCTCGTAGAAAGACTTACTAATTGCTAAATTAACTTAACAAGAGGCAAGCTAATCGTCCTGCATGCTAAAACATGTGAGCTGCGCAAGCGCCCGTGGGTGCTTCTGATTGGTGAATTGGCGACCAAAAACTTCCTCTATTTTTTTTAAATAACCAAAGCTTGTCAGTGAGAGCTCAAGATGTGGCATTAATCTACCATCTTTTTTGAAATCCGATAAATCGACTAAAATTTCTTAGTGTCGCGAGAGGGACGGGATATTCATTCCCATTGTGCAGACAAGTCAGTTACAATAATTTCTACAAGATTCTCAGGTTTTCATCAAACATTATCAGTCCCTTTAATCTGCACTGATCCGTGAGCGCATGAGGTAATTTTTATGATTACTAAAATGTTAAGATAATTTGAGTATAAACTACAATTTTACTAATGAGCTGACTTAAAGAAATACAACTGAAATACAATTGGTTCAGGTGTGTGCCGCTAGAAGTCATAACTGTTTGCAACGTAAACCCAGAAATGAAAACAATAACCGCGAGATGCATTAATTAAATAAAAGAAAGGTCTATGCTCCATCTTTCTCCCTCTTTGCTGTAATCTTGCCAAATCAGCCCTTTCTGGAATGATCCTATTTCTAAAATCCCAAACACTGTATATATTTGTTAGATATTTCCTCGATATTGTGTTATATCTGAGTATGTACAGTATGTATTTAACTCATTTTGAAAGCGATCACAAATTTTTAAGTTTGCAAAAAAACAAAAAAAACAAAACAAAACAAAAAAATGCTTGTCAAGATTTGAGCCTGGCCTGGGGAACGTTAAAAATCTTTCACTATCATCTTTCCATCCTTCTCTGTGTTTCGTGGAGATTTGTGTGGGTCTACCACACAGCTGGACGTTTATTATTTAATATATTGCGGTTAATTTGTTTACTTAAAGTATTAGTCTAATAGCCTAACGTTTTATGTAATAATTAAGCCTATCTGATGACGTCATGAAAAAGTACGTCTTTGTATTGACTCCGTGAATCCCACAGGCTCCGAACGTAGTTCCGAATTGATTTCGTCAAAAAACAAACAAACAAACAAACAAACAAACAACAACAAAAAAAACCAACCCTCAGCCTTCAAACCTTTAGCTACAATTTTCACATTAGACACATCACATCACATTCAATGATCATATTTATAATGACCAAAATATCATTAACTGACTCTGTAACTAATAACCCCTACAAGCAAATAATTTGTTTGGAGAAAGCGTCTTTCAACATAAAAAGACTAAATTGCTCTCTCCATAGTATTCCTATGTAATCTGTCTGACTTGCCAAGTCTAAACTATAGGACTGCAGAACCGTTTTCTCCGTCTCACGGACACCGGACATTGGAACGTTCACCGACCTTTATCTAAGTGGTAATGTCATGAAGCTGAATACACGAGACTGCGTGGCGGCCAGCGTGTACAAAGTGCTGTGAGACTTCAGCTCGACTCCTTTCTATGGTTAACAAAATATGATGCCAAGATGTACAAAACCATCACTGTTGATGTTTACGTTACTGTGCATTTAATAACCCCAACTGGCGCTCAGAGGCAGAACGGTTTATTGTTGTTATACGTGATCCAATTGTTTAGGCTCTTACCACCCAGGGCTATGTAATATATCTTAGTAAAGGTTACAAAATATGTTACACTGTCATAACCAGTGGACCTATTGTTATCGAAGATCAGCAGATATACTAAAATTTAAAACAGTTACATTGTAATACCCCTATCAACAAGGAAGTTCGTAAAGCTAAAATCTAGATGAAGTAGACTTTAGATAAATTACACAGCCCTTCAGCCCAGTTGACTATCTCGGGAACTTGCAGGTTAAGCCCACGAGTCTGCAATTCCGGAGAACCGAAAATCCAGGCACCTGTCCATCCATCAATCCGTCCATCCATCCATCCATCCATTCATCCGTCCTTTCATCAGCTGGTTTCACAAGAATAAGACAACAGCTATGGTATATGCAATGCAAAATATGATGTGTTGTTTGCAGATACAGTTATACACAAATTATATATGCCCAACAAAGAGTTTAATTTAAAAAATGCCGTGTGTTTAAGTCATGGGCTACTGAGATATTGAGATCTGGCACATTTTTAAACTTTTGTCATGTGTTTGTTTATCCACTAGATGGGGATATGCCCATGAAATCAAAATCCGCCTAAACTAATATTAATACAAAACTGATAGATGTCGCTTCTCATTGGTAAGTGAATCACGTTTTTCGTCCTCCCACAGAGGATGTATCTATTAACACAATTCTGGGGATAAAAAAAAAAGAAAAAGAAACCGCATCCAAGATAACGCATCCTTACACCGCACAAGACAAATTGCTCTGGTGTATCTGCTGCAGTTGCAGATTACATTGTCTGGCACCCCAAAGTGCTACAAATAAGTTCCAGCCTTGCCGGAAATATAATTAAAATCTGGCTGTCAAGCTGTCATTCATACTGTCCTAAAGAAAATTACTGTTGCATACTCAGAATTCAGTGTAAAGTGGAAAAATAAAAACTGTCCAGGTGGCTTGGGAGTGATGGTGGACAGACAGACAAACAATGAAACCTTGGAAGGTAAAGATTAGAAGAATGTTCTGTACTCCTTTTTAACTGCCACACTAAATATATAACTATTTTATCACCCTATGTGGAATAACAATATTCTACCATTCCAGCTATAATATTCTGACACTCTAGTTCTCTTCGAGGTAAATAAGCAGTCTTGCTGCTTTAAAGTCAAGTAATACAAATTTGTCCTCTCTCCTCTGAGAGAGTAAAATCACAAAGACATGACAACTGTCACTGATATGACATTTTTTTACATTATGTGAAAAATGCTCATTCATTGTGCCACTGAATATCCTTAAAACTTTTAAAGGCATTCAGTTCAGTAAACTTTACTGGTCCGGTTGCATTATTTAAGTGCTGGGCATACTCAAAGATTTATTATAAGTTTGACAAATTTGTATGGAGAAAAGAAAAAACAACAGCTAAAGGTTGTGAATGGGATGTAAATAATGTAAATAAACCTCTCTTCCATTGAGACACATTTGAAGATATCTCCCTTTGGATCATCTAGCCCCATACCCAAAGGGCCCTCTTTCAGACAAAGTGAGGTGGTTGGACTTGGCCATCATCATGGTGTCAAGTATGTTCTCAGGGTGGACCCAGTAACAACTGGCCAACTCTGTGGCATGAATTCAGGATGGCATGAAGTGCACATCCAGGCTGTCTTTGCATGATGATGGAAGGACAAGTTTCTTCTTGGGCTGCCATCTCTTGCAAGTGATCAGGAACCACTGGCATGAGGAGAGACTCTAGGTAACTGAAGCATATAAGTAAGCTGCTTGAGTATCATAAATGGACAATTGAATAGAGAAGAGTGTTGGGTTTTTTTGGGTTTTTTTTTTTGGTAACTGGAGATTGATATTCTGGGGAGGACAGTCATATTTGACATCCTGGGCCAGTATTTTAATGATTCTCTGTGGTATTGATTTGCTTGCTGTCTGGTCCTTCACATGGTTCATTGTAGCTGTCATGTGCTTACCAAAATTTCTAACTATTGTGGAACCACTCAGATACTACTGGTATGTCCTGACTGATCAGTTTCCAGAAGAATATTTTGGTAGATGCACTAGACAAGGGTTAGTCCTGATAAAGAGTTATCAAGTGAATTCAGGGTAACCTGCATCAAACTCACTATCTGTCACTGCAGTAGCTGCACTAAAAATGATCTCCTGGTTTAGTTGCCACATTTGGCCGAATTGATGTCTGCCATCCCCAACCTCTCTATAGAGTAACACCAAACATGTGAGTTAAGTTTTAGTATTCTGTCAGTGATGGTATCCTTAGATGTGAATCAAAACCTTGGTGTTTTGAAACATGGGTATTCAGTCTGAGTACTGGCATCATACAGTACACCTTTAAAAAAGAAGTTCACCTCCACGTGGATTGTGGTGTTGCCTCCAGAGATTGTGAGTATAAACACATGAATCCAAGGACAATGAGAGATAGATAAGGGTTTTAATTTACCTGCTGGCAGGTGTCAAGGTATCTTAGCCTCGGGAGAGAGTGTGAGGATGTAGCCATGTATGTCACTGTTCATGGGAGGCTACCTGTATGGGGCAGAGATGAGCTGGTGCATACAAATGGTCTGGGGCAGTTGGGAGTTCGTGTAAGAGGATGTGTGCAGCCAGATGATAAGCCATGCTGCAGGAGCCTGTGAGTTTTTCCACTGGTCTGGAGTCTGTGCCACCTGACTGCAGTATTTCTTGAAAATAGAAAATGGGAGCAACCAAGAAGGTAAGCATTTTCCTTGGACCCTGGGAAGACTTAGATCAGAACAAACCAATTGTAGAAGCTTGCATGAAGAACATCATGAATGTCTGTTTGTCTTTCAATAACAGATGTTTCAGAGTTGGCCACTTGCGATTCTGCCCTCACATGGTGGATATGTTCTTACAGGGATGGGAAATACACCATAGTGTGTAATATTAGCATGTTATTGATGCAGGCTATTATGAAACACTGCACATAATTGCTTTAACAGGTGTTTTTAAACAACAAAGTGTTGAATGCTTCTAGAAGGTGAGACCCGGTGTTGAAGCTTGTGTGCCAGTGCAAATTTACCAGCATTGAAAATAACTAAGTCTGCATCAGATTTAATAGATTTTATTCTGTGGCACTGTGGCTGTTTATTCTGCATTGTGGCTAGTAATTACCTTTAAAATTACAATGATCTATCAGAGTAAACTCGATACATGCAGTAGCAAAATGTGTTCAGAATTGTCATTCCATATAAAGACATTTAAGTCAAAATACTGTATGAGCATGTGAAACTCTCAAAACAGTCTATAGTGGCTGCAAAGTAAGGCAAATTAATAAGTGCAGTGGTGTGATGTCCATAACATAACCATTCATAAAGTTCACATAAACTTTCTTATGAACAAATGCTGAAAGTTTGCGCTATGTGCGCATGTTTCATGTTTACCATTCTTAAGAGTGACATTACAAGTGATTTTAAAATAAATAAACCACTTAAAAGTGAAAATAATTTGAAAGTAACTATCTGAAGTTATAAATAACTTGCATGATTTGAAATTAGATGTGAAATTAGGATGACATTACAGATGTTTGGTTGCCATAAAGTAGTGAAACAGCTACAAAATAACTTGAATAATTTTAAAACTCTACTGATAGATTTCCTATACGGCAGGAAAGCCTGGAGTTACAGTTGGCATTAAAATAATTTCTGAATGGTATTAAAAACATTAGCCTAACCCATAGATACGCTGACACACCATTTCAGTATCTGACAGATGACTACTAGACTAATAAATTATTGAGCAATACACTGCAAGAAGATATACTGCAAGATGTGGACGGTACAATAGATGCATAATGGATCTGTTGTGGGGAGAGGAATTTGCTTAGTCGTATCCTATCACCGCACGTTAAACTGCAATATAGGCTAACGCCTTGTCTGGACAGCAACCTGAGCATGAAGCAGCTACGTGTATAGGTTCTCCTCCGATGAGAGATGTGACTGGAAAATACTACAACTGTCTGCCTGGTTCAGAGCCATAAGCGGCACTATTCCTTTAAGAAGGTGCGTTAATAAACAATGAACGTCTTCCATTGACAGCATGACATCACCGCTGTATTTTCTGGAGACAGAAACATGCACAGAGAATGTCGAGGCCATATTAGTCTATCCGCGGAGTCTGCAGCAGCCGACTTGTAATACATAGGCCTATAAATATATGTATAATTTTTCGGATTTTTTTCCACGAGGTTTTTGGAGATGTTGCGTCTGATAACAATTAACCTACGTGTTTGAGTGTGTTGCGTTGTCCAAGATTTACACTGATATCACGTTTCGTTCAGCTTTACACTATACATTACATTATAGTGGACCGATAAGGAATTAGGGAAATGGCCTGAACCCATAGCTCGGGACCAGAATTATTACTGGACGGTGAGTAGGAACGACTGCGATGAATCAATAGCCTAACTACTAGAAATCAGGCCCGTTGATTTTTGATGTGTGTGCAAGCGCTGAAAAACGCACGCTTTTCTTATGCCCAAGCATTCCTTTACAGTAGTCTGCAAAACGTTTTTATTTAATGAATGGAGATCTACGTAGACGTATAAAATGTTAATGATTCCCTTGAATTCCCTGTGTTCATCTTAGCTTACATTTACAATGAAAACCCGTTGTCTTGTTGATCTATCTTAGCCTTACGGAAATAATCAAAACACGAGAAAAACAATAATTGCTTACAACTCTGATACTGTCTACAGTAAGAAGATCAGAGTCCACGTAACGATACAGTAGCCTGCTACTCGGGAGCAAAGATGCGGTGTGTCATAGATGTGAAGGGGTGGGGTGTATGGGCACACCGACAACAAAACATTTAATTAATTATGCGAAACCCTTTTTTTTTCTTTTTCAAAACATTTATCATCACACCATAGTGCGATTATGCTGTTATTTGTATTATTATTTCATTTAATTACACTGGTATAGGTATAGCATGTGTTCAATTTGTTTGTTGTATATATGTAAATATAAAAGCTAATAGAATGTTCTCGTACATGTTTGAAAATTCTGTGGTCGTCTGACTTTTCCCCCTTAATAGAACAAACGTGTTCATGGACAGGCTTTAGTGCTCTAAATCCCTTACCCCCTCCCCTGTCTTGTTTCATTCAGACGAATTACAAGGACTACGGATGGACATTAAAGCCGGGATACGATAGGAATCTTTTCTTTCGTCAGGCAGCCGCACAACCGCTTCAGTTCCCTACACTTCTCTGCGCAAGAAAAACAAATTCCGGAGCACCGACGAATATCAGTCATTTCTGTCCGTGTATTTAGGGTAGACTGCATCCTACTTCCCCGATGATGGTCTTGCTATTGGTACCGCGAGGTGATGTAAGCTGAACAAGTCGATGCGTGTGCACGCCAAGGAGCTGTCCGAGCTGTTTGTGGTGCTGATGCGGCTTTGAGGAATGCGAGTATGGCTGCCGGAAAGTTACTACTCTACGCCGGTCTTTCTCTTTCCCTGTGTGCGCTTGGTATGTTGGCTGTGGCTATCTGCTCTGACCACTGGTACGAAACGGATGCCCGAAGGTACCGGGAACGGTGCCGAAGTTTCTCTAGTCGCCGGAAAGACCCGGGCTTTATTTACATTCCCAACAACAGCCTCCCGCTGCGCGCTAGCCGCTCGCGTCTGGACCGCTGGGAAGAAAAGCTCCTCCTGGCCCGAAATCGACGGCAGCTGTTCGCCATGAGCGCCGCGGACGAGTGCAGCAGGCAGTATAATTCCACTAACATGGGTCTGTGGAGCAAATGTCACCGTCTTGGATTCGACCAAGATATCGAGGACCGCATTCGGAAAGGTAAGGCTTACTGTGATGCTGTGTTTGGTTGTAATTTACACTCGTCATTTAGAAAGCCTTAAATTATTTTTATTGTAAACTGACAGTGTTTTAGCAATTAAGCATTTAGGGTTGCCTTGTCTGTTGTGTAAGTAGTTCACAAAATACTAAATTGCAGTTGATGTAACTTTCACTGCGTTGCACTGTATGTGTGAGCTACCTGAGCTATTACGACGTCGACCTAAACCTTTAACATAACTGACGTAAGCGCTTACGAGGCCATTTATGGTGACTCTGAGACTGACAGATAACAAGACAAGGTAGTCTACCGTTTTCATTTTTATACCGTGTAGCCAGGCAAAATCTTGGGGTTAAGCAAGGTTATCCTGCTGAGTAAATATCATTCTCCTGACAAGGTTAATTAACTTCCCACACCCAGAGTTCCCACATATTTTGCATGTACATTGGTTGGTTCTTCTGGTCACATTACTCTACCACTATAGTTACTAACAGCAGCATGCATTGGTTATATATTCATCATAATAAAACTGAACAGGCCAAAGTATGGCCTGTGGGATGCTCCTCTATAAAAAATCAGCATGCCAAGATGACACGGCCAGTTCTCACAAACAACAGACAACATTGCCAAAGCTACCCTCCGGCTCTGTCTGCCAAGGTGAACATGTTTTTATCTGCAGGTGGCAGCACAAAATGGACTCTGTGAATCTCTCTCTCTCTCTCTCTCTCTCTCTCTCTCACACACACACACACACACACACACACACACACACACACACACACACACACACATTTAAAAACACAAAGCACATAAACAAGTGTGTATGTGCAGGATTATGTAATTGGTTATCTGTGGTGAGGAGGCATCGACTTTCTTGTCGTTGGGTATGCTACAAGACTGCATAGCACGAGCTGCTTGTGTTCTGTTTGATCAGCAAATGCTCTTCTCCTCTCACATGGGGTCCCTGTCAGCTACATTCAGAATCTCACACCATGATTGGCAGTCTAATTCAGGCACATCACCATCATTTCAAACCACATACTCGACGGTGAAACAAACAATATTTGACCAAGTTGTACTGTATATATGTCAGTTACAATGTACATTATGTAGTATAATTTGTAAGTCAGAATCTGTTGCAATATGTGCATTGTAGAGGTAACTAGCTGTCAGACACTGCTTGAAATGTGATGAAAATACATCAGTGTATGTGGGGGGTGTTGAATGTGTGTAAGTGACTGGTGCCTGGCAGAATTTCATTATATGTTATTATCCTGACAAGCGATAGGTCTTGAAATCTGCTGACTATACTCAACTTAGCAATGTCCTTACCCATAAGAAATTCTGTTCCTCTGATCCTACACTGCAAAAAAATTCTGTGGGGTGGGGGGTCAATGAGTGATAGATGAGGCAGAGAAATAGCAGGGGAGAGTGGACTAATGAACAGTGAATGCATTGAATAACATGAAGAGGTTTAAAAAAGAGGTTCATATTTTACATGAGTGAAAAATGAAGGCGCATTAAGAGGGATTCTGCTTATCCATCACTGTTTATTAGTCCTTACAATTTGTACCATCAGAAGCCAATACCAAATACCAATACTCTCTTTCATAAAGCCAGTAAGTTATTATAAGAAACAGAGTTAGTCAACACTGTAGCATAACAGAATAAAACAATGTCACATTTATAAAAGCACCAGTTAGAAGTGACCTTTATTTGAAATATTGAGATTCTTCATCCTGCACTGCCCCTATGAAGGAAGTTATAGAATCATTCAGAAAGAGTAAATAAACACAATCATAATCAGGTTTTGTTGGCCAAGTATGTTTGCACATAGAAATATTTTGTCTTTGATTACACGGCAGAATTTGCAATTATGTAAGCATCCATTCCTAAATCTTCCACACACAAAATAAATTAAGAATATTAATAACATTAGGAAAATTCAGACTAGTCAGTAGTTATCACTCTAGATGTATGTGCAGGTAATGTATTGATATTGGGATAATGGTAGAAGGAAAAAATAGCTGATAAATGAGTAAAAGGGAAATGATGACAGTGAGTAACTGTGATGGATAGGGAAAAGAAGAAGGTAAAGGTACAGGGGAAATGATGCACGAGGTACGGGCATCTGGAAGAGACTGAAAAAGAGAAAAAAAGAAAGAGAGAAATCATGCAGGGAAAGCCAACCCCTTACATCGTCCACCATCTGTCCCCAGTTCCCCGCAGGAAACCCATCAGGAGATGATGAAGACATTTAGACCATAGAGCTCAATCACAGGGAGCAAGAGCCAGAGTGCGAGACAGTCAACCCCCTACCTAAACCACATAGCCTGTCCTCTAATCTAATGCATGAGACAGAAGACAGACAGAAAGGAGAGTGAGAGAGAGAGAGAGAGAGAGAGAGAGAGGAGAATAGTTAGATGAGATGAGGATAGGATTACCTTCCAGTTCCCCAGGGACATTCCTTTTCTTTGGGCATCTAAATTGGACCCCATGGGCAAAGGATGTTCTGCCGTCCTGGTCCGGTGCCTGAAGCCCTGATGGGACAGGAACAATGACACTAATCAAATGAAAGGCCACTGGGCTGCATCTCCAATGCACCTGGAATTTCTAATGAGATACAAGTTATAGTGTTTTGAATTTCACTTGGAAATTCCCATAGGAAAGTTTTATGGTGAAAATCATTTTGCTAAGTTCGGTTTATGAGTGCCTGACTGGGTTGAAATGTCTGAATGAAAAGTGTTAAGGCAGGAGATACCATTTCTACAAAAAGCCTAAACTAAATCCATTTTAGGGTTCTTTAGGTGTTAAATAAAACTTTTTTGTGCAGACTATATAAAATATTTTAAAATGGTCCTAGCTTGGCTTGTGGAGTTCTGAGTAACCAAAAAGAAGAAACTTTTTTTTTTTTTATCACTTTATGTCACATCTTTTTCTGGTATTCGGTCTCTTTCTATTATTACACGGAGAAGGGATTTAACTTTAAAATCTTGTCCGTTTTTTTGAAGAAGCCTACCATTGTGCCACTATCATTGCTCAGGCAACAGATACCAGAATTCATAAAATATTATCATTGCTATCTTGCCTCTTTCATATAGCATGGAACCTTAAGCATTAAGGAGGCAAAGTTGTTTCATATATTTAAACTGATGCATCCAGAACTCCACAACTCTACTGAGAACCCTTTCTTGAGGATTTTCAGTCAGAGCAGGGCAGCAACCTTACTTCTTAAGACACAATAATGAGAAATCAACATTGGACAATAAAAGCCAAAATAATACTAAAATAATTGTTTCACATGCTTATGTGATGACTTGGCTCATTGTCTGTGGTATCATTCATATATATATATATATATAATTTAGGCTGCTGACTACAGTGGTATACAATGGTACATATATATATATATATATATATATATATATATATATACACAATGGTGTATGTATATGTATATATATATATATATATATATATATGTATATGTATATATATATATATATATATATATATATATATATATATATATATATATATATATATATATATAATTTAGGCTGCTGACTACAGTGGTATACAATGGTACATATATATATATATATATATATATATATATATATATATATATATATATATATATATACACACACACACAATAGTGTATGTATATGTATATATATATATATATATATATATATATATAAACATGTAAATGCATGATGATGTTTTCCTTTTATTTTGAAATACAATATATTAAGCATTAATTTAGCAATTGGGATAATGAGTTCTGAAGGCTTTAAGATGAGTATTTTAAAATCTGAATCTAAATATGGCTGTAGTCAGCAGCCTAAATTATGTTTATTTTCACTAATCTAACAGTTTAACAGTCCCATCTGTGCTTAACTATCCACCTTGAAAGTTAAAATTCCTGAAACACTCACTGCAAACCACAACAATGGATTCAAATGAATGGATTTTCATGACATTTTAGTGTCACAGTCATTTATGGGCAAAATCTTGTGTCTGTATTGCGCCAAGGGCATGTATAGCTCTTCCAACTCAGCTGTGTAAAGGAAAAGGCCTGTGTGATTTTAAATGAGCAGTGTGGGCAGAAGTCATGATAAATGTTGTTATTTCATATGGCCAGGAGCCAGAGAGCAGGCATCAGTGTTTCATGACCTGAAGTTGTTCCACTCTTTTTTCCTTGCCTTCCCCGGTGAGGCCCATCATACCTCTGTCCTCAGAAGAAACCTTGCATGGTAAACGCTACACTGTTGAGGAGTGGGACAGAAAATAATTGAGAGGGGACATTGACTAGAGACAATGTTAATGCCTACTCGCATTATAGGACCCGGCTTGTTTTTTGCATTTACAAGTAGACATGGAGGGAAAAGTAAGGACAGATAAACTGGAGGTGGTGACCCAACGGCACCTCTATTGATCAGCTGGAGCAAAGTTAGATTAAAAATGTATTTTGTGTCTGATGCACACCTACACCCTGCTTTTCCTCTTTCCCATTCACATCTCTGAATAGAAACAAAACTGAAAAAACACATCATTGGCGCATAAAGCATCATTCTCTATTCTCAAGGCTGTCCCTCTCACAATGATGTGCACCTTTATGTATGGCATTTCCATGGCGACAAGTTGCCAAGAGATTGAAAGTATGGGCAGCAAAGACATTTTAAGTGTCTCATTTTAAACTGTTATAAACAGTGAAACAGAAACTCAGCTGATGATTGGCTTGTCTTGAGTTTTGAAATAATGGTAGGGACAACATGAGTTTCATTTGAGATTTAGATCTTCTGATCACTGTATCATGAGGAGACAATTGTGCGAAACTGGAGATGGGAAACAGACACGAAGGAATGTAAGACTGCAGGGGAGATATCTGGGCAAATGTGAAAATGACCAGGCAATCTGAATATCTGAAGACCTGAAACAATATATCAGTGGTACAACTGGATGGACCAGGGCTGCAAAGCTAAATCCCAAGTAAAACTACACATAAGGGCACCCATGTGAGCTTTGACTGACTAGATAATGTTGGGGCACAAGCAATAACATTGTTGTATTCCGATCCTAAATTTGTCACACTTTTGATATAATGTGAATTCCTTTGGCTCTGCCATATCACATTCAGCAAAGGCTCTGTTCATATAAGAGCATGCATTCCTGCAAACTGTGAATTAGCATATTTGATGCCAAAAAATACCTTATAAGGCTAAGCACCTTGGCTGATTTGTCTGGACATCAAAAAAATGCTATCTGCAGGTACAAAAGAGAAATATTTCTGTTTCCAGAGATCAGTAAATGAAAACATACAGCTACAACAGTATCACTTTTTTTTTCAATCATATTAAGAGCTGACAAATCCAAGAAATGGGAAACATATGTTACTTGAATTGTTCATGCTGGCTCTTAAGATGCCTACCATCACATAAACATGATATAATAGATAAATTCAATTGTGTAAGGGAGTGTCTCTTAGGCAGTTTAGTTCTTACCAGAACATTCTCAATATTCAGAACCTTCATACATTCAGAACATACAGAACATGGTGAATATTGGTAACTTTTTCCCTTCTCTGCCCACACAACCTGTGGTGTTCCACAAGGGTCTATTTTAGGGCCTGTCCTGTTTTCACATGCTCCCATAAAGGCAAATAATCAGAAAGCATAATGTCAGTTTTCACTGTTATGAGGACAGCATACATCTTTATCTCCTCATGAAATCTAAAGAAAACTGTTTCAAAGGCATTAAAAGGTGGATGGCTGTCAATTTCCTTCAGTAAAAATGAAGGCAAATCAGAGGCCATTTTATTTGGCTCCACTTATTCTCATTAAAAGCTGATCCAATAACCTTGGTCATTTGTCCTAATGTGCAAAGTTTCTAGTGAGAAATCTGTGGTGAGAAGCAGTTTCTTTCAGCTTAGAAACATTTCTAAACTTGAGCCTTTTCTTTTTCTGACATAGAAAAAATCATCCATGCATTTGTTTCCTCTCAAATTGATTACTGTAATTATTTATACATTGGGATTATATAGTCCCTGTTGTACCATTTACTGAATACTGCTGCTAGGTTACTTACTAGCACAAAGAAAATAGACCATATTATATCAGTTCTTACTTCCCTTAATTGGCTTCCAGTTGAATTTAAGATATATTTTAAAGTGATTTTATTTGTTTTTTAAAGATCTCAATGGTTTATCTCCATCTTATATTTGTAATTTGAAACTTTTAAAAAAAATTTCTGTACCTTTAATTTAGAATTTCCATCTAACCTGTTTATTTTCTATGCCTTTATTTTAGAATTTCCATTGAACCTTGCATTTCCATTTACTTTGTGTACAGCACTAGATTCAACACAAGTTGTTTTAAATATGGTGTGTAAATAAATCTTACTAATATAAAATAAGATTAAAAAAAGTCTAGCCAGAGCTGTACAAGACTAAAACAGGAGGAGGTCAAGGAAAAGATAGATGAGAGAATATGTGTAAATTATAGGGTAATTTTTGCACTGTCATGCACTGTAACAGAAGTTATGAAGGTCCTCTGGACAGCAACTCACAATATCATCATCGGGAACTATTAAATGATGGCAATGAGTTTTAGTTGATAGCTATTATTTTTTTTAAATATAAAGCCAATGGGCAGTATGAACAATGTGCAGGTCAAATGAATGTCTATTGCAATATAAAATGTCTGTTGCAATATAAAAATTAATTAGTGAAGTTAAATACTACAAGAATTAGAAAATTATTATTCATCAAGTTTAATATTTTTATTTAAACACAAATTTCTTCAGGCTAATGAAATAAATATCTAAAAGCAAAATAGTTTATTATTCCATGCAATTCGTGAATGTGAAAAGTCCTCTTTCGTCACTCATGTGAATAGCAAATCTGTTTGTAGATGTTGCATGAAACACATTGAATTGCTTGCTCATCACCTAACAAATGCAGAAGGCTAAAAGCATTTTTATTTCGAAATAAAATGAGAATTCATTGTTTTGCGCGCACACACACACACACACACACACACACACACACACACACACACACACATAAAAAAGAGGAACTTTCATCTTTATCCCATCCACACTTCCTGTACCCTTGACCAGGCCTCAATAGAGCTGATTGAGCCACTGGCTGGGATCATGACCAGCTCTGATCTCTGCTGTATGACCTCTCACTTTTCCAGGTGGGCATTCACCCAGCTCCCTTCATTCCTCCCCCCCTCCCTTTTGATCAGTGGTTCATCAGAAGGGCTGGACTTGGCTGAGGCCAAGCACACAGGGATTTGACACCAATCAGCTTCCTATTCAGGGGAGGGGAAAGATGAGTTGCTTGTTGAAGGCAATACAGAGCGGCAGAGCTGGCCTCTCTTAATGATAGCCACGTCCACTGCAGCTGCCCTGCTGAATGGGGACCTTTCAGATGGTCCACAAAGCAAGAATTATGCCAAAGAGAGGAGCCATACAGCTGCTCAGGCTTCTTAGCACCAAAAGCGCTTAACAGACTGGACTAGTGTAGTCTAGAGTCAAGGCAATACTGTCACCTGGGGAAACTGAGTTGTAGCTGCTGAATCAGGCCTCCTATTTGTGGAGATTAGGTGAGTTTCAGACACAAGTCACTAATTTTCTTCCTGAGAATCACATAACAACAGAGGCACAATGGGCCATTGAAGTGGTGCCATTTTTCCTCTGTGCATGGTACATGCAATTAAACAGTGTATGGCCCTCTGCACTTCCATAGCTACATTCTAATGACTCTAGTTGTCATCACAGCTGTCTGCAGCAGGGGTAGGCCTAGCCTACAGACTTTGTGTGGTAGAGAGAACCACAGCGATGTTTCAAAGTGGCCTGAGGGTTGTTCCCTGCTGCTCAGTGAAACAAGCATGCCTAGCCTGAGCCAAGCTGACGTCATGCATTAGGAACAGAAAGAAAAAGTGTAATCATTCTTCTGCTTCTGTTGTCATGGCAACATGAGGACACTGACAGATGTTATTTCTGCACTCTGAAGCAGGCGTTCATCCCCCCCCCCCCTCCCCAAGCTTTTTAATTGCTTTGGTATTTGCAGAGCAGAACTGAAGAGAGACAGGAAGCATGAAATGTGTGTGTGTGTGTGTGTGTGTGTGTGTGTGTGTGTGTGTGTGTGTGTGTGTGTGTGTGTGTGTGTGCGTGTGTGTGCATGCAATTAACATAGATGTAAACATTGCTTAACTATAAGTATCACATGATGATGAACAAGCCTGTATGGAAATCTAAATGACTAAACTGTATCATCAACAAAGGTGTCCTTGTTATACAAGCATCTGTGAAGGTGTGTATGGTAATGATCCAAACTGCATATGTGTTGTGTTGGCATTGTATTGACTAGTGTGGTTCAGAGAAATTGTGCAAGAGATTCTAAATGTTAATATAAAAAGACAAAGTGTTAAGTGAAGAAAAACCTTTACAGGGATTAAGTGGTGTAGCTTTGTTTCTTTTTGCACTGACATTAAATGGGTGCAGGTACATTTGCCATATCTAAAGTATTTAATCAAAGAATGATTCACATTCACACTGAGCCACTGATTTTAAAATCAGCAGTGTGAACAAGCAAGTCTTCTTTGTTCATATACATCATTCACTTTGCAAAACTCCCATAGACAAAATGTGCTAGTCTCATGCACACAATAAAAATGAGTTTAATTAAGAAAATGGCTATGAAATTTGAGTGACATCTATTTCCCAACAAATAATTGCATCAGTCCCTGCCACTGATGATAATGAAATAGATATTGGCTTCCTCACTACTATATAGTCCATCTGGAGCTGCAAAGTCGCCAATAGTGTCACAGTAAAGAATAAAGAGATGAAAGAAACAATCCCATACTAGATAATGATTGTTATCATAAAATAAAGACAGAATGCTGTGCTGGCTGTTTCTGAAAGTCTTTGTCCAATATTGATTATCTTCTAGTTTTAAGACCACATTTTCTCATTCACTGCCACACAGACTCTGACTCTGGATGTGTCTACAGATGTCTGCTATTGTTGGAGAGGTGCACTGATATTTATTTAGCTTGTAATGTAAAGTCTAGCTTTTATTGAATAAGCTGCTACTATCTGCATCATATTCAGTTTTGATGCATTTTTTACTATGTAAGTTTTAAGTTAGCCCAATTCACAAAGGCATAATCGAAAGCTATTGCTCAGGTTGCCTTAAGATTGCATTTAGTAGGATTTATGTGTTGCTTTTCAGCAGAAGTAAGGCGTTCTGTGTTATCTTAACTGGAAATCCTAGATGGGTAAAAATGTAGGAAATTATATTGGTCTATTATTTCACAAATACATTTTCAAATATCATCTGTGGTTGGAGAGTTCCTGGTTGGAGAGTTTGTGATGGAGAAACAACTCATTAAAAATAGGTTTGTGGTCTGCTCCTGTCATGTCCACTGAAAGAACGTAAACTGAACCTGCTAAAATGCAAAATCTCTACACACACCTCTGGAGACTTAAATGTTATGCACCAAAGGTTTAGAGTGACACTGCTTATTTTGCAGCAGGCTATTTGGCTGATTAGTTTGCTAATGACCAAGCTAGGTTCAAAAGGCCAAAACTAGGCAAGAGAAATACGCAGGAAAGCCTTCCTCCACAACACTACTCAGCACGTTAATGCCCTAAAGTGCAGTTCTATTAAGGAGTGCCTATTCTGAGAAACTAAGAAAGGCAAAAATGTGAAGGTACTCATTTATAAGATGACCATAATATGTAATGTTAATTAACTGAAAAATAGATTTATTTAAACTTTCATTAAACTTCATTTTAAATAACTAGATTTGATGCTTCATAATGGTGGAATGTTGAATTTGTTGGCTTTGGTGAAGTGATGTTGTTAAGGACTATTCTCATAGCAGTGAACAATACCAAGCTGCTGGACAAGCTTTTTTAAAAAACAAACCCTTGTGCATTTCCTAGAAATTCCTCTACACATTATGTGTAGTACCAAGTTACTCTCTACCTGTAGTGCATGGAATGAACAGAAATATACAGGGCTTCTGAGCAATTAGCAAAAGAAAATCCTGGACAGTTTTAGGAACTTTATCAATCCTGGTTGGATGGAAATTTTAGCCTTCATAATGAGGGATTGCTTAGAGAAAAGGCTCATTTACAGTTCGGCCTTTCATTTGTAAATATACAGTATCGCATACCAGAATGCATAGCAAAGACAGTGATACTTCATACTCAAATTCTTCATTTTTCAAAACATTTGCAGTGGAAACTAGGGTACTTTATAGAATTGAAGCATTTCTAGTTTTTCCTCCAGTATGTAATGGGTCACAGTGTTCATCTCTAAATGCAGCCTGACTTTAGATGACAGCTGATGTTTGACATTGACACAGTATAACATCTCTTATATGAAACCTGGGAAATTCTTACATAATTGTCATTAGATGTGCTCAGAGCAGACATTTTAGATCCCTTCAAAACCGCCTTCCTCTTCCTCTAGGTTTTGGCGTTGGGCTTTGAAGGTTTTTTATCTGTATGTATTCAGAAGAATAAAGCAAGAAAATAGTGCCAGGGGGCAAATTCGCCTACAGGTCAATCATTTTTGCTCACTAATGTGCATTTAAGGTCCCTTGCAATATGAACATGTTTGCGTAAGCTAATCTAGGCAGATCATATTGAATGTGGAATTCTACCACCCACAATGTGCATACAGTGTATAGTAATGATTATTCAAGTATTCTTATAGTGTACTCTGTCCAAGAGCAAACTGTGTTGTGCATTTGAATGTGAAAATCATTTGATTTGTGTGAGACAACACATTTCTTTAAGAAACAGGCAAAAAAAGTGTTCCTAAGTATCAAAAAATAAATAAATTAAAACATCTATCAAGGTTTGAGAGAATAATTTTTATCATTTAGCCATTATTGTAATGATAGGTGATGTTAGCAATTATAATTACATGAAGCCCCAGTATAACTGGTAATATCTGTGTGAAAGAGAATGACCTTGATTGTTAGCAGTGGCAGTGTCAAAAGGTGGGCATTGAGTTTTAAGAGTCTTGCTGGGACTAAGTTAGTGTGTTACCTGAGTGATAGTAAAATAAAGCCGAGTCTTCTCTGATTGTGGCTAAGAATGTTGTGTCGTTGTTTTTGTGGCCAAGAATGCATCTATAAAAAAGAAGAACACTATGATTATACTGTGATTTATGGTAAATTAAAAACATTTAGATGGTATCATATTTGAATGCCTCATTTTACACATCCCTTGAGCCCTACTGTGAGTCAACATAGTGGAGTTTTATGAAATGCAAATATAGACCAACCACTTGGTCTGAAATTGCTGATTAAGCAAAGCAATGCTATACTTATAGAAGAGCCAGTTACAGGATAAAGCATGAGCAACATGCATTAAATGATGAAACAGATTCATTAGAGCTATAGATGGTGAATCGGAGCTAGTTTCTGGATGATTGCCTCAGCCTTTCACTAGAGAGAGATCCTCGGGCTATGCACAGACCATTCAATAGGGCAGTGCTTGGCAGATGGAGAAGTCAGGAGACTCCTGTCAAGACTAGAACAAATTGATGGACAAAAGGAGGAAGAAAAATAAGAAGGTACACCAAATAAAAAATATGTTTTCTGAATCTACATTGAAAATGGGGCAATGAAAGAATGGACAACCACTGAGAAGCGTGGTCTAAGATAACAAAAGACATATTTTAAAAGAGAAAGAGAAAAGACTGGCATCAAGTTTCCATTTACATCCCCAGTGATGGAGCAGGGCCTGACTGTTCTCACGCAGAGAGAGGAGATAAAATTCTCTCTTGCCCGAAGGAAGTGCCACTAACATGGCATACAGTGATGGGCAAGAGACCATGATGTGCAGAGCTCTCTTTCCCTCTCTGTCTTTTTCTCCTCACAGAATAAGACTCCTGTGTCATCTGTCCCCTACAATATCTATTATTTTCTATGTCTTTAGTGGAACCTGTGAGAATGATTCTTTTGGGTTTCACTTTGCACCCCAAATGGACACTGACCTTATTCTGTTTTCAGTTTTACAACTAGTGCTCATATCCCATTCAAAATGCATAACACCAAAACTACTTTCAATCATCCCCACCTAGGCTACACAACCATCATCAAATATTTCAGACATGATGTTTAAACAGTGAAAAAACATTGGGTCCTGCTTATTTGTACAAAGAGATTAATAAGAACTGAATTGACCTGTAAGGTAGGTTAAGGTTACATTTGACTGCATCTTGACCCAAGGTTAGTGATTCAGCAAATAAACAACTTTAGTTACAGCTGCATTCAGGACAAATATCTAGGTATTTTTGTCTGTTCTGCATGAGATATACTATATATTGCAGAAATGTGCACAAAATACATGCGCACACATGCATGTACATATGTACGTACACACACACACACACACACACACAGAGGGCAGATAATCAGAGCAAACATTCTTCTCACTAATTTGATCTCTAAATTATGCAACTGTTGCATAATTGCACACTTGATAAAGTTATAACTAGAAGGGCAAACAGTGTCAGGGCCGCCTCCACACAGCACTCTCAAGGGAAAAGAAAGATCTCTTCCTCATCACTGCTTATTTGCAACCTGCCAGTTATCTGCAGTGAGTGCCCAAGAGATATTACCAGTGTAAAGAGCTTTGAAAAGCACTTGCAGGGCAAGGCATGTTTATTTGCGTAGCACATTTCATACACAACAGCAATTCAACGTGCTTTACACAAACATATCAAAACACTGAAAAAAGTATTAAACAAAATAATTACAAAACAATTATTACAAAATAATTAAAGTACGATAAAATTATAAATGGAGTTTTGAGATAAAAGATAAAAATAAATCAAATAATTTTTTAAAAAGTAAGTGCTACAAGGGCTACAAGAGACCTAAAATGTAAATAAAAATGGAAAATAATTAAAAAAAACAACAACAACTAAAGACTAACTAAATTAAGATGTTATAGAAATGAAAGTGCATTTTATTGGTGGCAGCCAGTGGCCTTTTGGCTTTTACCAACACCCAGATTAAAATGGGAATTCAGGTAACACAGATAACAATTAACATGTTATGATATGCAAATTTGTTTGCCTGATTGTGCCAATCATATAATAACATTAAGACTAATTTTTCCTAGAGGTGCTCAACGTTTTAAGAAAATTCTGCAACAAACTGAGCTTGGGCAAGTTACTGGCATACCACGTGTCTCACTGAAAGGTCTTTCACGTGCTCTACCCATTTGAGTATAATTAAGAGACCCAGCCTCCTTCCTTAGTCCTTCCAATGAACCAGCAGTCATCAATCTGCCTCCATCCATCCTCACTGACTTGTTCAGGAGTGGCAGCTATAAAAGTAAATTTGCCATGCCATTCCATTCTCATGCCATTCCGTGCCAACCTGCTGCTGTGACAGCTGTAAATCAAACTGTGCAGTCAGAAAGAAAAACCCCATCAGTTATAAAGGAAATGGCGGGGGGGGGGGGGGGGTGAAAATGTGTGAAGGGAGAGTCTGAGAGAGGTGATGTGTAGCTGAAGAAAGAGAGACTGGTGAAAGCTTAGTGGATAAACAGAGATAGAGAAAGATGTTTTGTAAGCATTTTCATTCTAGCTCTCTTGCACTCTGCTGATAATGAAGGTGAGGCTGATAACTGTCTGTCTAGCTGTATCTTCAGTCGACCAGCAGTGAGGAGCTTGCTGGATAATTGCCTTTTCCTGCGGCTATCTGGACCTCTGGTATGGCTCTCTCTCCTCATCCTGCTCCACTCTCTTTTCCCCATGTGCACACACCTGCACACTGCCATGTGAGATCGCCTCATAATAGCACCCTGCTTCCTCATCTGTGAATGTGCCTTGGACTCTCTCAACTTTGACATTCCTGACCATGCCCTCTCAGATCTATGCTACATTACAGGTATGGTTAAGCATTGCACTATATTCACAAGCATGCACAAACCCACAAAGACTAGTTATTTTTGGTTTTCCTGGAATATTCTTACATGCAGACATCATCACAGGCATGCACCTATAAACATTTCAAGGTCAGGTCCTAAAGCAATGCAGCCAAAAGCTTTTAAACAAATGTGAACTCTCTTTTCTTAACTTTATTTCCACCCACTGGGAAATCAAAGTAGAGATCAAAATGGCAGACTTGGGCCATTCTCCCTAATTAGCTTCCAGCTGCTTTCAGCCAGCTGAGTTTACATCCAATCTGCAATAACTTAAGAGCCCAGGCCTGGCCTACACTGGCCAAGGTAGAGTACCATGAAAATGACAACTGGCCAGCACTCAGTTAATTAAATCTGATTGCTTGTTTTGCTTCCATCATGTGCTTTTTCCAAAAGTAAAAAAATGACCGTGTTTGTTTTTCCTGAGGGAACACTTTCAAAATGAAACCGAATGCTAATGCTAGGCCTGTAATTATCAGCAATCAGGCATTATTCACCCATCTAATTCATCTGATATTTACGGCCTCCTGTTAGGAGTCCTGCAGTGTGTGGACTGCAGTGCAATGCTGTGACGTTAGATCAATCAACTTGGCGACTTTTCAACTCGACAAGGTCTCCACTCTGCTAATGACACATTACAAACCCGATTACAGGCTAGAGATTCGCTGGCTGTGCCTAAGGGAGCCCCAGAGGGACACAATTATCTGCAGAGAAATTACCTGAAGGGGAGGAGTGGATGGGGGTTGAGGAAAATCTCGGATTGAGGCAGGCTATTGATTTTCTCTCAGCTCCTCTCCTCTAGACTAGGAAGGGATGTGTATAATTGGCATCTCTGTCCAATGTTCACATACACCTACTAACATATTAATGTGAAAATGAAAGCTAAAACAAGAGTCTGTGAGATTGTGATTTATGGTCACAACCAGCACTTAATTTGTGCCGGAGCTTTCTCTTGCACTTCTGATTTTAAACTATGTTCCACGACATGCTGCTGCATTCTGAGGTCTTGAAGTTTACATACGTCACTTTTAATTCTTTTAATTTTCTCTGTCTTCTGCACCCACTAGTAGTTACTATGAGCTTAAGCACCTTTTGATTTACAAATTAAGCACTGGCCACAACTGTTTTTTTTCATGTGTAAGATAAAGGCTGTGTAATCCAGACCTTGAATGCATTATTGTTAATGCAGTCCAGTAAACATACCCACATGGGTTTTCTGTGAATAGTGTGGGCTAGAGCACACCAAAGTGATCATGCACAAGATGTCCAAGACACTGTGGATTAACCTTTGGTGAACTTCCTACACTTACCACACATATGAGCAATGGTGGGCTTTCTATGGGCATTGTAGGGCAAACCCAGAAACATTCTACACATGTACACAATTGAAATATGCAGTGCCTTTTGGTCAATGGGGGCCCTTTTTGACTAAATGTAATGTTGTGTATGAATCAGAATTAGAACCACTTTATTTGCCACATGTACTCAGTACATACATAGTAATGTAACTTTACAGAACAGTGAAGAACATATTGTGCAACAAGCAAATGTGCAAACCCACAAAAGTGCTTAAAAAATAGAATCAGTACAATACAACAAAATAGTACGCAGATGCCAAGATCACATACAACACTATATATAAAGCAAAGGGTAACCACCATTGAGGAAAAACTGTTCCGGTACCATGTGGTTCTGGTTTTGATGGAGCAGTACTGTTTATCTGAAGTGGGTTTCTGAAACAGGTGTTGGGGGCACATGGCGATGTTTTTAGCTCACTTGCTGGTCCTGATGTCATGCAGCTCTTGAATTAAGAGCTGCTGCTAACCAGTCAGCCTTTCTGCTGTGCTGATGATCTGCTGCAGTCAGCAGGAGGAGGCGGACCCGAACCACACTGTTATGAGTGAGGTTATGATGCTTTTGAGAGTGGATCGGTAGAACTGAGACAGGAATGGTTAAGAGATGTTGAATTTCTGCAGCTTCCTCAAAAAGATCATGAGATGAGTTTTTTTGATGATGGTTGGTGTGTTAATCTCCTTGAAATCAGTGCCAATGGTGGTGCTAGGAATTTGAAGTTCATATTCAAAATCACTGCTCAAAACTGTCCTGAATGCAGCTCTGCCATTGAGTCAGAATGAACATGATTGGTTAATAGTCAACAGGCTAAGAATAAACATATTGTTCAGGTACAACAAAAACAAAATTTTATAGTTATTAAGACATTGTTACAAACATTAATATCGAGCTCAAATTACTCTCTAGGATAGAAACGTGGCTAATATCAATACATGAGCATAAATAGCACAAGTAAAAACAGTGGATTGATTAAACAAAAAAACAAAAAACAAAAAACAACAAAAACAGCAAAAACATGCCCTCTCTCACACACTGCACAACATTAAGACTGCCAGCATGATGTCAAGTTGCCATTTAGCTAGCATTCCTAGCAGTTAATGTTAGTTTACCTGCACAACACCTTGCTTGCAAACAACAAACAAGCGAGTAAAGAAGATGCTTTAGAATCTAGCTAGGTTGCCAGGTAACTTTCCACGAAACTAAACCCATATAAAAGGATTGATTAAAACAAAAGGAAAAACCACAATTAAAATAGTGTACATTTCATATAGTGCACATAAAACTTAGTTACAGAGGAAGCACATCGTTTTACAAGGATAAGATCTGCCTACAGGCTATTTTGAATGACATTGGTTTTGGTCTGAACCAATTAGGTTTGTTCTCCCTCCAAGGCAGAGTCACTTTCAGAAGTTTTAAGTAGTGATTTTGCACATGAGCAAATTTGAACTATATCTCACTGCACTATAGGTAGAAGGATGGATTCCTTCTGGAAATCTATCACCATCACTACTGTTTTCTTTGTTGGGCTCCATGTTGTTTGCAGCACATTACTTAGCAAAATGAGCTCCTTCACTCCTGTAAGTGATTTCATTCTTGTTACTAGGGTTGTGTCAGTAGCCAATTTTATCAGTATGATGGTCACTGGAAATGCACTCATTGGTGTCCCAGGAATAGAGTGGTGAGAGTATAAAGGTTTAAGGAGCCCCAGTGCTGATAGCCAGACCATCACGACCTCCATTATCTCTCCTGATAGACAGTGTTTAGATATTTCCTATGTGCACACTGGCTAGAAATACTAATTGGTTCTCTCAAAATAGTCTTAATACCGCTGTCAAATATTATTCATTTAAGTCTTATAAGCTACACTTATAAGTTTAAAGCAAGTTAAATGTAAAAGCAAAAGGCAGCATTATTATGTTTTGTCAGACTGCAATCCAGTGCGGACCAGAGAAGGGAGGGTTGCTATTGTAAGGTTTTTACTTCATGCTCTCAGGGAGTTTTTTCTGGCTGTCACCTTGGCTTGTTTATTAGGGGCCTGGAGCCGAATTCTCTGTATAGATGATTTCTTTGTGACAACAGGTGTTGTAAAAATGTGCTGTACAAATTTGAATTGAATTGACTAGGGGCTCTGACAGGTAAGGTCTCAGGCACACAAGTTGTCTCCTGTCTGACAGGAAGTCGACAGTTCACTGGCAGATGGACAGATCCACCCTCAGTGATAGCAGTTTATCATGGCACCATTCTGGCACAAATGTGTTCAAAGTAGAGCTAGGAGCCTGGAATGTGCAGATAAACAAAGGTTGACTGCATCAGCTGCTGAGAAGTTACTTTATAGGTGAACATTAATAGACTCAGCTGTTTGAAGCTTTTCATGACTATTAATTTTAAAGCTATTGGCATGTAGTTATTTAGGCAGCTTATATTGGCCTTAATTGATTCAAGGTTGGCAATGGAGGTCTTGAAACATGGATACTTTACATAGTGCAAAGGACTGGTTACAATATGTGCTAATTAATGGAAATCTTGCCTAGGCCCAGTATATACTTGAAATTGTACCTCATGTGGGCCCCATGTGATCAATTAGAAAATCGAACATTGGCCCAAGTGTGGGCAGCCTACAGTGGACTCCTTTCGATTTGGAATTTGGGCTTCTTAAGCACTCCATAATATAGAGTGTCCCATAGTGGACCATGCTGTGCCTGAATGGGGGAACATCATGGGCCTGTCACTGTGAGCTCCATGTGGGCAAGCATAGGGATGGAGCCCTTTGGACTTACAAAATGGGCTTTGTGTGGCCTCCTTACTGTTCACCCCTTTTGGCATGGAAAGCATAGACACTGTGGTATCTATGGCAAGGGCCATATGTGGGCAGACCATATTATGCAGGCCCAGTGAAAGCCTAGTGTGCTTTCGAAAATTGGTCCACTGTAGGTTGCTGATTGGGAAACATGGGTCCTTTATGGAGTGCCCACAGTGGACAAAGACACAGATGTGGTACGCTGTGCTGCAGACATATAATTGTTTTTCATTGTTTTCAAATACTACCCTGAATACCAGTGCCAAACTTACAAGCACTGCAGTGCTGATCCAGGATAGATTTTAATTCAGGTTTATGTTTGTCAGTGATGATAAAGCAAAACAAAACATTGGTAAATAGCAAAGAAAGGGGTAGACTTGTGTGCCATTAATAATAAACAGCTCATGTTCTTGCTAGCAAAAGCATAATTTATAACATTGAATTAGGCCCATGTACTATGTAAATGTATATATTTTTAAGCACATCAGCTTCAGTGGAATGTGAAGAAGTGCATGACTACTGTGTGAGATCAAACTACATTATTACTTGGAATGTGTTGCCACTGCAGTTACTGTGCTGGTGTGTGGCTGGCTTAAAACATCCACATACACTATTTCCTGGAATGTGGGAACACTATGAGTCTTATATTGTGAAATGACCATGATGGACACCATTAGGCTGGTAAGTGGGAAGACCAAGGGCCCCACAATGTGGAACCTTATCTGGGTTCAACAATGTGCAGTCCTTGTGCAATTATTGACTCACCAGTTTCATCTAAAGCTCTGCACTTCAGACCTTTCTAAAGCCTGTAATGTAATGACACTGTTAAGTCCTCTTTAGAACAATTAAAATCTTAAGTCTGAAAAGTAGTCAGTATGTATGAATGTTAATCTAGGATTAGTTTTAATGTTCATTCCTTTAAAATTCATTCTATATTAAGTGAGAGCAACCAAGCCTAGATTATCACCATATTTAATATGCATGGGTCACTGCATCTAAATAAATGCTGCATACTCATCAGTTGTCCTAAAACACATGCCGGTAAATCCTGAATCATAAGCAACAGCCTTGGGGCCATAGTGCCAATTTAAGACTCCAGTCACACAGTTCTCAGACATTCTGGTCAGCTGCAGTTTATATCACCAACGGAAACATGACTTTAGTGACATTTACATCAAATCACCAATTAGTTTTCATGCCTGCATGAACAAGTTGAGAATATTAAGACTTTAACAATCGCAGTGTCTCCAAAAGCAGGCTTCATTAAGTTCAGTCTGTTATGATGAGAGAAGGAGTCTCGACAGCCTTACACATCACACCACCAGCTCTGGAATTGAATTGCTCTGCCTAGCATCAAGTGTAGGGTCATTTTAATGTGGTATCCATGACCAGCCGAAGGACTGAAGGTGAGCTACAGAATACCAAAATCTAAAATCTACCACAAACATGGCAGAGAACAGAAAATTGTTACCAAGTTGCAAATACATTATATTATTTTGTACTATTTTGTACTTTTGTATTACACCAGAAAAGGTTTTGTATCAAAATACCATTAAAATTAAACTCATGCATGTGGAATAACTCTTTCCAAGTGTACAGAATAGTTAATGTAATCATCTGGCTAGCTAGTGTTGGCCTAACAAAGTGTACCAATGAAATGTGCATCAAGATGTGCATCTATTGTGAAAGTCTACTGTGATATGAATTAAATGAAACTAGTCTTAAGGTAGAGAATGTTACCATCCTGGCCTGACACATATGAATATTAAGTGGTATGTGTCTGCATTTTGATAGCGCAGACATGGGGAGTATCTTTTGCATCCAAGATTTAATTTGCAACAAGGAAGGACATTGAGAGAACTGCAAGCCCTCTTTAATGAGATGCTAATTCAGAATGTAGTTCTGGTTTACAAATGTGCTGACAGTCCTGTAGTAACCTCACCCATCTGGAAGGTGACACAGAGTAAAGAGGCTGTCTCGGCAGTCTGCAGTCAAAGATGGCACCCGCCACAGTGTACGCCTACCCAGTGTCTGTATTTACGGACGCTTTCCTGCCTGTTTGCTAGTCCGGCCCACGCCTCCTACCCAGACGAGCTGAGACACAAAAGCAAGAAAACGCTGGGGCAAAGTGGCAAACAGTGAACATATCACAGCATGTGTAATTACCAGGGGCTTTCGGTCACCGTCAGAATTTGAACATCTGAGCCAGGTGCTGAGCAAGAGAATAGAAAAGAAAAAAGTTCAAGACCTCGCATTGTATCATGACTACATATAAAAGTTCAAAAGAGAATTTTGTTAATGAAAATATGCAATCCAAACTATCTTTTTTTTTCTTTAAACTGAGCTAATTAATTTTTTTTTCAGAACATAAATATTTGACTGAGATTTAGTACACTTACCTCCAGCACACCCCTGAGATCCTATTTCCCCTGTCTCAGCCATGTGCCATTTATTTTATAAAGAAAGTGGTAGAACAAGATATGGAAAAAACCCAAGAAGGGACACCACATTTCATGTCAACTAGTCATCTACCTGACATGTGGAACACTATAAAAAAGAAAATAATCTCTTTTCGATAAAATACAGCCAAGATAGGCAGTCTTTCATTTCATGCTCTTTTCTATTGGCAAAAGAAAATGTTTTCTGCCTTTTTTTTACTTGGCATGTAGGTCGTGCTGGATTGACCATGGAGTGTAGACTTGCAAGAGATCCCTCTGAGGAGCAGGGGTAAACACAAACATTTAAAGATATGTCCACAGTTAGTGTTGTGACAGTGTCCTGAAATATACTTTGCCATGTCTGTTTGGAGAGTGTTAGGGGTGTGTTTACACAGGTGGTCAAGAGGGATAACCCAGTCTGAAATTGCTTTACTAATCCATGGATCTGCTGCCTGTTTTGGCCCCTGAGCCATGCAGTATTCAAGCAAGCCTCTTCTGTTTTTTTTTAAGCTTGCAGAACCCACAGACAGCCACTGGCTTTGTGGATATATACCTTTCACTGACAGAAACAAAAGCAAAAATCTCCCAGGTTTATCACCCTCAAGAGGTCATCCCAAATCCTCTGAGGCTTCAGGGGTAATAACCATTGCCAGGGCTACATAGTGCTGAACAGATGGAGTCTAAAATGACAAGCCTTTTTGGAGTATTTATACAGTACCTATTTTAAGGTTACCACCTAGCAGAACAGTGAAAGACATCAATCGTTCTATAAATGAATGAAGCCTTACTTCTTCAATCCTCACCTTTCTTTAGGGGATAGAGCAAGCTCTATAGTTGCTACAGAGGCATCATTACAGATGGTAATTCAGACACTTGGTTGCTCTTATTTAATGATGAGGTTTGCTTCAGGAAAGCATGGAGACAGCATATCATTAAAATCTAGCACAAGGCAAGCCAGAAAAAGGCAGATGAGGAAAGCAACATTCTGTTCGCGTCAGTCGAGCAGTTGGCCCAAGTGGCTGAGCAGCAGTGGTGAGACATGGAGAAGTGAGGAGATAAATATAGAGGGAGTTAATGGCTGGGAGCTCTTGTAGACAGGAGAGAAGTTTTGAGACTTGCCATGTGAAAAGCAGATTTGCAAACAGCTCTAGGTTTGCATGTAACAGCGAATGCAATATATTAAGTGAAGGCAAGCCTGATCTGAGAGCATTTCTTGAGAATGCGAGTTGGTGGAATATCAGTAGGTGGTACCGTTGCCTTGTGTGTGTGAATTAGAATTATAATGGACATATGCAACCTGGAGATAAGTCCATGCTCATGTTCCTTGCTGTATCAAGACTGTCATGGGGACTGACTAACCCAGGACCAGGCCTCTTGCTATGAAACTTGCAATCCTATCAATCAATTAAGGCACACTCTGTGGATGGACAGGTCCCATTTAGAGTCTGAGGGCAAGTGCAAGTGTGTGTGCTCCGCATCTACTAGAATGGGCAGAGGAGTGTATTAAGGACACTTGAATAGGAGATTTGCAGTAGATAGTTATCTCTCCGTGGCTGTGGAGTAATGGATAATCTTTTTTTCATCTGCTCTGCTTACAGCTTTCTTAGGAATACAGAGTTCTTGAAGTGGACTCCTTGTAATTCAAAACCTGCAGAGAGAAAGGCTATATGCCTCCCAAATCCTTTCCCCAAGCTCTCCCTCTCTCTATCTCTCTCTATCTCCCCATCTCTATCAGTCCTGCAATGGTATCCAAGTATTTCTGCATGAATGCGTGGCAATGCTGGAGCATGTACATGACGTGCTTGGATAGAGATGGCATACATTAGTGCACAGGGGGAGCATGTCATCCTAGGAGCAGAGCCATGGGGCCAAATGCAACCGCATGTGACAACATAGTCTGAGCTTGACTCAATGCCACTCTGTTTTCTAACCTCTCAGTCTGCTTATGTATGGGTGAAAGAGACACTTTGACCTATATCTTAATATACCATCAGGGAGCATTTCCAGGCAGTGGAGACTGTTACAGTAGAAAGCGCAGCACTGAGAACTGTGATGAAAATAATGTCCCTTTGTCATTTTTCCCCCTTTTTTTGTATGTAGTGATCTTGCACTGTCTCCCAAACTAGATTGACATTAGATGTCCACTGGGGTCGTCTGGTGAAGGGGATACCAACAGTTATTTCACCTCACTAATGAAACTTACTTTTCAGGCCTGCATTGTGAAGTCGATGTGAAATCAATGGGATTAACATAGAATGTGGGCCGCTGGAAGGAGACAGGGTAAGAATCCAGTGGAATATGTGTCTCATGGAATGAATAGCGTTCTGCTCTGACCATACAATAAAACAATGAAAACTGTCTTGTCTCATCTGTAGACTATGACTGCACTGTTCTCCAGCCCAAGAGTGCTCAACTTGCTCTATTAATGGCTACAGTGTCTGCAGATAGTTATTCCAAATGTACAAAATAGCCTTCAGAAAAAATAACTAGATTTACTCAAGATGAACTTTTGAAGTGTTTGCTTTAACAGTGCCAGATGCATTTGTGTTGTTTCAGCAACTCTACAGTCCAACAATAATTTATTAAATTGAGCCTCTGATTTGGTCTAGTACATCCAATGATTCCTCATTCCATTTTCTGAGTGTATGTGATTCCACTAATGAGTTCTTATTCCTAACTAAAAAGGAAACCTATTTAGTAAAATAAGTGAAACAAATACCCAGGTCTCTACATGAATCAAGTTGTGGACACAGACACTTGCAGTTTGGCTTCAAATAAATCAACATGCTCTTTTTTCCATATGCAATGTGTCATTTTAAGATAAAGAATCAGTTGGAAGCATAAAATCAAAAGCGCGTTTCATGACAGCGGCATTGCCCACATTTCTACCCTGGTTCCCTCTCTCCTAAATCTCTAATGGCAAATGATCAGTCAGATCCTCACATTAGTCCTTCTGTGGCTGAAAGCTTCCATAATTCTTGCCAACTCCAACCCCAAAAGAGGAGACACAGACATGGCCTGGAGCAGAGAGGGTGCTTCTGGGAGATTTAGCACAGTGGCAATTTCTCTGAAATGACTAGTGAAATGGAGAAGGGTTCTGAGGTGCTGGAGTCTTTTTACTATCCTCTTCAGCAGTTGGAGTTATAGGGAAGGGCAAGTATCATGGTAAAGGGAACACTCAGGCTTATGACGAACCAAATCTTCTTGGCATGGATTTTCATCATGCAGCTTGACTTGCCATGGGTTAAGTGGAAGCATTTTTATTAAATTTTCTACACTTAAATATAAATAAATATTCCCTTTCTTTGCTAGATGCCCACATATCACAACTCAACTCTGGGGGGGGGGGGGGGGGTGGTAACTTGAATTTTCTGATACATGATTTGTATTTGGGGCAACTGTGCCAGGCAAGGCCATTCAGATCCTGAGGGACTGTAGTTTCTCTCTTCACTTACAGGGCTTCAGCATTCAATATTCCATCTCACATGCACCCCTGTGGTGCTCCTAGTGCATCCATATTTCCATGTACTTTTCATGGCATCTCCGTCAGTGCAAAATGGAATGTGTTTGCTCACCGACTCCATCACATTATCATTCTCTGGATATTTGAGCCTGGAACAGTCACCCAGCATGCATAAACACACACCCCCACCCCCCATCTTTCTGTCTCACTCTTGCTTTCTCTCAGTCTAACTGTGTCCCTCCAATAGCAGTTTGACTGCATGTGGCAGCTTGGATGTTCAGCTACATTAGCATATATTTGTATGTGCACATATTTGTGACACATATATGTATCTTGTGCTGAGGAAACAGCAGAGATGAAGCAGCTATGAACTTCAAAGTATATTTATATATTTATTATCTCTAGCATCATTACTTATAAGGGAATTCCCTTAGTTTTGAGAACTGAAGCATCATCACTTACCAGAGAATTTCTTGAATTTTGAAAACGTGGGTGGAAGCTCACAGCATCAAATTCATTCCTTTTTGGGTCGTTTGATCTGTTCTCATAAACCTCACACAGGAGGTTTGGGACCAACTTTTTACAGATTCAGAGTTGGAAACAAAAAAGGTTACCTCTGCCTAATGGCAAGGTTTTGTACCCAAAAACAAGGAATCATTCCCTTTGTTTGTGCTCAATTTATTTTGATGAGTAGTTGGTGTGCAGAGTATATTATGATATGTTGAGATGCAAGCTTATAAAATTTGACTTCTTGTTATCCTTCTTTAGCCCAGTCAAACAACATGGGAACAATCAATTGGGTTATTGCCAGGCATTTTCAAGGAATTGGCAATTGAAAAAGTTTACAATATATCACACTGAACTGAGGAGCAGTATGAGTTAATTGTACAACTGATTAAACTCATCTATGAAATAGCACAACCCTGAAGAGTTTATTGCGTATCCATATCAAACTACGTTTTGATGCCACACCTACCAACCAGGCGAGAGGATCCCGGAGTTCAAAGGAGATTAGTTACTTTTCACATTAAGAACTGAAAAAAGTGAGACAACAAAAAAGGGAGACATAAAATCTCTTAAATTTGCCAACTAGCCTTATTCTTCCTTCACTTTGCCCTTTCCCAGCAACACAGAGAATGTTATTTCTGATCACTCTTACCTCTAAGCCTTGAAGAGAGCTTTAAGAATGTTTGGTAATGTCTCAGTTATATGAAGAACATGTCATATAATTTGATTGTTGAGCAGAGAGTGACAGGGATAATCACCTAAACTGCAACCTGGGGTATTTGACTATGCCAATCTCAGCAATTTGGGATTATATCTCTAGTAATAGCAAAAAATGACTGCCTTTTTCCACCTGCTTCTTTAGCTGGTCTCCAAAAGTCAGCTGACCACATAATTTATTATTACCTAAATAAATCTTTGATTTCTAAATTATGGACATCTGTTCCATAATACTTAGTGTAAACTATTTAAAGAGCATCATATATACCCTTCTTACAAAGCACTACCTCAACCACAACTTTAGCAGCTTCTGATTGCATTGTATGTCAAACTTACATTTACTATAAGTCAGTCTATCCAGTTCCTATGAGCATCAGTAAAATAGTAGTGTGCTGCTTATGCCTTTCAGACAGATGGACAGTCAAGTGGCAGTAGTTTTCTGACCTTTAATTAACCATCTCTCCCCCAGTGGCAAGATAGCATCAGCCAGTAATGGCTTCCTTTAGCTCTACGAACGGTTTACTACAGATAACAATAATGTGTCTATAATTATCTCATCCTCTCACTGTGCTATACTGTTAACTAATAGAAGCAAAGGAAACATCTGAATAATGTACAGACCCTAGAACGGTGTGTGTCTAAAATGTTATTTTAAAATGAACTTTAAAGGATTCTAAATAAATGAGAGAAATTGGAGTATAGTTATGAAATTGTAGCTCTAGGATTGCATCACAGTGAAATTGTTACCGAGCACTGCAGGTGAAGGATGAGCCTTACTGCCCACCCACTGCGTTTAATGAGTGAGTAGAATGGCTTTTTAATTGATCCCCTTTTTTAATGTGGTCTGGTTGTGCTCCTCCTAAACTCTCACTGCATGAAGCTGAAACAAAACAGTAGGATGATCAAGTCTACATGCCAGCTGTGACATTCATCTGTCCTGTGGTAACACTGTCACATAGAGATATAAACTTATCAGAAAAGGTTCTTTGTGGGTCTGTGGTGTTCTGGGCACCACCCTTCATATATAAAAAGCCATTTTGCCTCCTTATTGATTACATAGAGCACCTTGCTGTGTTGCTTTTGATAAAATGACTCATGGCCAGACAGCATACAATTGAAATGAGATGAAATGTTAATGGCAAAGTCCTACAGCCAAGGGAAAGATCATGATGTAAAGCTCAGCACTTCATGATCAAGGCTTTGAAAAGCCCTTGGCATCACGTTTCTATCAGGTAGAAACATTTTTTGTTGAGTCTTTAGAGTGAATCTTTAAATGTTCCACTTGAACTGAAGATCTATAAAACATTTTTTTTTTCATGTATACTATTGTTTAATATGATTAATCAGTTACTTGAGAGTCTTCTCCATGGAAAGGCACCATGTCTTTTTGCCAGGTGGTTATGAAGTGATCTATAGCATAGGCTGTATATAAATGCCCTCACAAGGGAGCATGAAGATTAATGTATATTAATGTTCTTACTCACTTGGTGAACATGAAAGAAGACTCTCAGTCAAGGTCAATGTTTCTATGTGGGTCCATCAATCATGAACTGTTCCTCCAGGGTGGGCTGGTGTGTAATCATTCACTGCATCTTTTTCCCAACACAGGTTTGCCTGCTATATATATGCACTAGACAGGGTTAAACTACGTTATTATATTTATTATACATATGAAGTGAAGTTGTTGATGGAAGAAGTGTGAATGTGAGAAATGTCCAACAGACAACCATTTACTGTCACTTGAAGAAGATATATGTTAACATAGGGGAGTGACCATAAAGCACTGTTCTTTTGACCACACCAGTAGATCTGATGCTGTTTCTAGAAATGTACTGAAAGATGCAATGTGAGTTCCAATCAAGCATCAGGACACAGGCAGTCAAATCCAAGTGGATGGGTTTCAAAAAATGTCATGATATATGAGTTATCAATATTATAAATATTAGCAATGCAATGTATTTGATGGTGGGTAGAATCCATTTTGAGTCATTTTCCAGTAAACCATCAATTTCTATTCACTGACTGGCTGAAGTGTCCATGGTATTTTCTCTGAGGTGTTGTGGTATAATGAACTAGACAGGGTGAGGGACACAACAGTGCACTGCATGAACATAAAACACTCAGAAACAGTAAACACCAGGAGTGGTGTTTATTTACACTCACAAGTGTTCGAAAGTGGAGAGATATGATGTGTTTAAGTGCTCCAGGTCAAAGGTGTACCAGAGCTCTAGGTCTCCTTCTGAGCCTCCAGCCATGTGTAAGCAGTTCCTTCTGCCTAATTGGGACAGATGCTGTTCTTCACTGTGGCTGGTTGCTCTCCATGGTCCTAAAGCGAAGGCTGAGGTGTGGAGGTGGCAGCATGAGTGGGTCAAGCGGGATTCTGGCCCTGTCCAGTATCACACCAGACCAAAACACCAGCTGGGCTAGAGCATTTGCTGGTTGTTGTGACATGCCTGCTCACCCACTGAACAGTTGCATCTCAATACATTAATCTCGCCTGCCATTGCTTGGGCTCAGGCTGAGGGTCACCAGTAATGAGGCCAGGCCACATGCCATGTCATAGTGTCCATCTGCCAGCAACACGTGCCCATCTCAGCCAGAGGCATAGTGGGCTAGAAAAGAAACAGGGCAGGAGAGAAAGCTTTTTGGTCCATCCACAACCACACATGTACTGGGATTTGTATACAAGGTGAGACAGATTCCACTATATGTGCTTTCACCAGCTCTCTGTGCTGTTGAAAGGATTACTGCTACTGACACTTATTGCCGATCCTATTCACCTGTCTTCCTATGATGTAACTAATTATTATTTCAAAAAAAGAAAATGGCAAAGCAAGAAGAGGACTCTCTTTTGTGCATGATCAGTATATTCTGAGGAATGATAAGTGGCTTCAAGAAGATTTTCTCTTTGCACTATGAAATATGATTTGAATAGATAATGAATTAATGTGCTAACCAAGATTTCCCTCACTTTTCATGAATTTGGAATTCAATTTGAAATCCGCATTTCTTATACAATTTTTGTGGGGTGTAGGGAGATGGCTTCGATAATTCTATAGACACATATGTAGGTCAAACTCTGGTCTGTGAAGTTGTATTCTCATCTAGCCCCACTGCTATGTATATCTGTAGTTTCTCATAGACATTAGGATACTCAAATCTCATTGGTCACTGACACATCCAAAATGGTTAGTTGTTATTTCTGTGTGATACATAATGGATGTCTTACAGTGGGGGATTTCACCAGTATGCGGTTACTTTTAAATGGTCAGTGGGAGGCAAACTCTGTACTTGGTCAAGATAAGACTGCAAGAATTCTGAGTCTTTGGGAGTGAAGCTGAGAGTGCAGCGGGGGCAGAGTATAACTAAATATATAACTAAAAGGCTTGTAAAGTATGCAATCTCTCCTGCACGCATTTACTAGCTTGAAACATAAATTATGATAGCCAAATGGTAAACATCTGATTGGTTTAACAATAAGAGTTAGTTTTGCATATTCTTGTAACTTACAGTAGGCTATACAATAGACAATGCTCTTCTGAACATAATTTTTGCTCGCACCTATTATCCAGTGGTTATTATTATTATTATTATTATTATTATTATTAGTTGCATATATATAGCACCTTTCTGAAACTCAAGAACGGTTTACAAATATCGCTTTTTTCTTTTGTAGGTAAGTAGTACAGTAACAAACCCCCCTATAGTTTACATTAATGCTTATGTGTATTATAAATCTAGTACTTAAGCTATGCCCAGAACATGATTTATCAGCCAATTCAGCCTGAAGTCTTGTGCAGTAACAGCTTGTGCTGTATGCTAGGCAATGACAGTGATCTATGATGCCCATATGGGCACTGGTGACAGGATAAAGTGGCTCTAAACACAGTCTTGACTCGTGCACTCGAAAAGTCTCCCACTATCTTTATCATCTCCATTACAAGGACACCTATCACTAGAGGCATTTTCATAATTAGGCCATGGAGCGCAGGTCAAGCACTGCCAGGCCGTTGGATCAGACTTGAGCTCAGAAACAGCTAGGGACTGCCAGGCTTGATTATGCAGCTACACTCTGACACTCATTCACTATCCCAGAAAGGCTGAGGTGCAGGCTCCTTGAATCACAAGGATCTAAATATGGATGAAATATAAATGCTAATTGTTACATTAATATCAATTCTTTAAAAAATTATATTCAAAGTAATTCAAAGGGTTTTTAATGCTTTTACCATTGAAAGTTGTTAGAAAGATCTTGGTACAGCAGTTGTCAGCATTACAAAGGTCTAAGGGTGAGTACTTATGACTTCATGATAAATCAATTATTTTAAATTAATTTTATTTGCAGTTAAACATTAAATCTGATGCTTTGCTATTTTAAGATTAAAGAATATTGTAAATATTCTTTGTAATTTTAAGTTTTTGACTATGACTATGACTTTTCATTCATCTATAAACGCACCAGCCACCCAACCATTTACATACTTCTATCCTCAGCTTGGATAGGAGAGCTACTGCAGACACAGCTGTACAGTCCAACCCCACTAGCTCCTGTACTGAGCAGCAGAGTTTCATGATTGATTAGGAGATGAATGAAAAGCACCACCTTGACTGCAGCTTCTGATTACTCCTGCTGTCAACACCATATCTCTGTGTGGCAAGCACTCTGCATCACCAGAATGAATGACTGTGCACAGGACACTCAGTGGAAGCAGCAGTAATAATGCAAAACATTTACCTACAGAGAGATCTTTCCAAAAGGAAGGAATATGAGGTTTGATGCCTACCTATGTTAAAATGTCATCTGATATTGAGTTTTCGCTAATGGATCATATTCAATAATGCAAAAGTTAAAGGGTCATTTTGCAGACACTAAAATGATTCCTAGCTGTAATCTGCAGCCAGAATTTTGATTGAGAATACACAGTGAACGTTTCAGTTTATGCTTCTGCAAATCTGTCCTGTAGTTCTGAGGAACACAATCCCTGCTTTCGATGAGGATCATACTTTCAGAAACAAATGGATAAGACTACAGAAATCATTGATCCCCTTTCCTATTCAATATAGGATACAAGTGATGAAACACTGTCAGTCTAACCACCAGTGCCTTTGACAGAGAATACGTAGATGAATGTGTAATTGGCTGTGCTTGTATAAATATTTGAAAAGGAGAGAACATTGTGCTCCTGGTACCAAGTTTGCAGCAAGATTGTTTCCAAATGCAGAGGTGACCGAAAGTTCTTTTATAAATATTTAAATGAGAAGACTAACATGATTTTACAGAAGCGAGAGCTGTGTTTTATAAAAGAGACCTCTGTGAATTAATAATGCATGCACATGCATGTGTTCATAAGAGATCTTTTAGAAAATACTGTAGAGTTGCATGATTGACACTTGACCCACATGTCTGCTGTTCAGCTACACATAAAATCTATTTTAAAAAAATTTCATGCGCTGTTTATATTCATATTCAAATGAGATGTCTATAAGGTCGATGACAAATCCAAAATCTGAATAACTGGTTATAATAATGGATTAATATTTTTTTTACATAAGCTTGATGTTTTGAAATTAAAACAAAATACAGCATTTTTTACCTTTAGATTTCAGTAGAATTTCTGATGCTAAATGTGATCTGGACTCCCTGCTTCCTTTTGGATGTTAAGTTAGAGGAGCTAAAGACACAATGGTCAGGCTTACATATAATAGGAACACTAGACAGACTCCATCAAATGCAGCTGCAAGCAGAAATCAGCCAACTGTTTATGTGACTTTTTATCTACAGACATGCACTACTCAGCGTACTTTGCAATATCACACTATGTAGCACATTGTGAGCTTATACCATTGCAACTGTTTTGTTTGGCTCAGCAGAAGATGTGCATTGGCCAAAGTGATTTCAAAAATTCAGATGGATATAGCTTAAGGATGTCTATTAAAATTGGCCAAAGTCACATTACAAAATCACAATGCAGAGGATCAATGGGAAACTCAAGGATAATTAATTCTGCAGTTGTGACTCTGTGACAAATTTGGAATCTGATATGAGGAAAACAAGGTCGTTTAATTTGGGTTTTGGTTGACCAGTGCCAACAACTGCAAAAGACTCCCATTTTATTTCAGAAAAGCAGGTGAAAATGCCCTTGTGATAAGAGAGAAGCACGTATCAAATCCACCCTTCAGAAGAAAGGTTAAAAGAATTACACTCGATAATACCTGACATGTGGGATGGACTGCAGTAGATTAATGACTAGAAGAGAGCCTCTGCAAACTTTTCGAACCCCTTCCTAGGAACATGGGAGTTGTAACACAAGCAGGGGCACGTAAGGGCTGTCTTCTGGGCTGTTGCACTTTGAAACAGGCTCACACAGCCAGGTACTTCACTGGGACAAACATAACATAGAAATGAGAGATCCTATTTGAGAGACCCAGGGCTGAAAGTAGGAGGCACTGTGCCAGGGCTGCGACAGACCCACATGGCCTTCAGCTGGACCGAGCGGCGTGACCTGTCCCAGTGGCAGGCTACAGATGGCTTGAGAATGCTAACTATCAGCACTGCTGTGGCGTTATGGGCAAAAAACGTAGAAGGATGTTGCAGGAGCAGCTGGGATGAATCCACCAGTGAAAGAAATTGCTGCCCATTACAACAATGATCGTTTGAAGAAGCTGCTAATTCTATTATTCCACTCTCCCTTCCTTAGATAACTTTTCTAATCATTATTTAATGGGCCTCATTTAAAGAGGACTATTAAAGAATAAGCGCATTACCAGCCTAAGTCAACCTCAGTCACCATTCCGAGCTTTTTAGAGAACCCATCCAGTATCTCAGGCCCATCAGCTGAGGCAAAGAAAAGGAATACTCTCGGTTTACACTCCATGCACATTAGCTGCTGTTCCACAAAAACCGGCCACTCTGACCATAATGTTGGGTGAGTAGAGGGCTGTGTAATGAGAGATGCCTTCAGAGACACTTGTTCTTTCCCACATAAGCCACATCTAAAGAGATGAGTGTGGAGCATCTAGTTATTTTAAAACTCATTTTTGAAATGATCTAGTTATTCACAACCCAAAACGTACATTGTGTTCCCCATTCCTGCATCACTGTAAGACATTTATATGAGTCTATAACTTGAAAAAGCCCAAATGGGCCCTTACAGAATTGAGACAACAATTTTCAAACCATAACACTAATCACTAGTTAATCAGTGTGACACTGGAATAGTCCTCTCAAGTACTATATACAGTAAATTAGAACTGAGGCACATGTTCCTGGAACAGCAGGCCAAGTACTGTAATTCCCTACTCAGGATGAAAGGAAGTGCTTGTGCCCAATCTGCATAGCATTATAATTAACAGGAAATGATATCTTAGATTGTGATGCAAGCTAGGATGATTCCTGGCATATACAGTAGCAAGGATTCAGCAGATAATAATTACCTTTTTCATTATCCATATTCCTGTGTGTGTGTGTGTGTGTGTGTGTGTGTGTGTGTGTGTGTGTGTGTGTGTGTGTGTGTGTGTCTGTGTGTCTTTTGGACAAGCAAGAGTATTGCCCTGCTGCCTACAGTGAAGGCAGTGGGTAGTTTTCATATTCATGCAGCAGAAGATTCAAATGGTTTGTTCTCTATTGAAATCACTTTAGCCTTGAAGAAATATGTATAGTATCTCTCCCTCTTATCCAAGGACAGGCACGTCAGTGTTCACAAAATGGTCACTTATGGTTGGAAACCTGGCAGAGGCTGCAAGAACCTGCTGTCAGATCATGATCAGCAATGCAACTGTCTTACTGTCCAAAAGAGAGAAAAATTGAATTATAATGCTTTTTGAGTTTGATGTCTGGGAAATAACTTCAGGAGAACACTAATGCTAGTATGGAGGTGCTTAGGGCAAAAAGAAACAGAAAGGTAAACAGACACACAAACAGGCAGACAAACAGGCAGAAAACAGGTAGAACAAAAGAAAGAAAGAAGGAAAGAATGAATGAAAGAATAGCATATACTGTTACTTATTCAGATTTTGAGAAAAAACAATAAGATAAAATCACTGAAAGAATTATGTATCAAAACAGGTGATGGTTTCACAACAAATTCACCAAAGTGGGCAACCATTTACAGTCAGATGTGCTGTAAATCAGAAACTGACTTCATTTGGATAAAGCAGAAAATATCTGTTCATCCACAGCATGTGTTGCTGCAGCCTTCCACACCTGGTACTGTTTGTAATGGAGTGTTTTGTTTTTTTTTGTTTGCTTTAACCTGCAGAATATGGTTACATGTGGCTGACAGGTGGTCTCTTAACTGTTTGATCTCTTTTTGGTTATAGGTGCTATTGCAAGATGCTCCTATATCAAATACCACTATTCCTCAGCCACAGTTCCTAAGAATCTGTCCTATAACATTACCAAGACCATCCGGCAAGATGAGTGGCACTCCTTGCGTAAGTAACAGAGTTTCTTTTTACTCAAGCTCATGATAATTTTGTTGGATTGTAGCATGTACTTCATTTGACTTGCTGCCACTATCCTTGCGAGAGAGCCCTCCACAAACTGTTTTGTCCTCCAAAGAAGGCAATTATGTTAGAAACAGTGCTAAAGTCTGGCAGAGACACCCTCATGACTCACTTTCTCAGAACGCTGCGATTCAGGTTAACAAAAACAAAATCAAAACCAAAAAAGGGAGCTAGGGAAAGTTGTGGAACTGTGGGTTAGCATTGTGTAGTCAATCATTTGCTACTGAGCTCCCAATGGAACCAACTAATTCAATATAGTCATGGCAGTCTGTTGTTCTTTCTAAATAGGATGCTAGTTCCCAGTCCTGATGCCACAGGTCTTATACAGTAAAGTTAAAATTGCTTATACAGTAAAGGTCCTACTGCTTTTAAATGTTTTGGTAAATTAAAAGTGATGCAAAAGCTGTCATTCATATTTTATAAAACATGCACAGAAGCATTCAAAAGCCTTTCCTGGCAGCTGTGAGTATAACAGAACTGAGCTGGTTTTGAAGACTGCAGAGAAGAAAGAACAGAGTAACTATATGACAAGCCAGCCCAACTCTCCTCTGGGCTAAAGGCCATGGTCACGCAAAAGTCAGATTTTTCTTCACCGAGTAACGGTAAGCTTTTTTGGGAACAATTTGGTCTACCATTTTGAAAGCTGCCATTGAGCAGAAGTGTGAATGAGAGTGCTGGAGTAGGGCTCATCCTCCGAGGGTGCTGGCCTGTCAGAGATCATTGTAAAGGGCAAGTTCGTGGCCGGGGTCCACACGGCAACAGGACAAACGGAGACGGTGGAGGGATTAGAATGTGCTATACCCTCAAACTGTCAGGATGTCACACTTCACCGCGCCGCAAAGATCGGCCTCTGTCAGGTGACAGGAGAGATGACATTCCTTTACCCCCCAAGCCTCCTGTGGCTGTATCTCTTCCAGTCTGATGGAGACCCAGTGCTCAGTGCGGTCAAGTGCTACCAATGAAAAATGCATGTGTTCTGCAGTGGGATGCTTTTCCTATGGTTTGCTTTTTCCCCCCGTATTGCTCCGAACTATCACTGTGTTCAACGTGAATCAGTGTGTGGTGAAGCCCAGCTCCAGACAGCTTTAGTCCTGTCACCACTCACGTAACTCACTCCTTTCTAGAGCATCTCTTCCTAAAGAATCTCTCTTCTGATCAAGCTTACATTCATAAAACATTGCCAAAAGCAGCTCAGCGCCATAGAAAAATAATTTGCCTATTTTCAAAGCCTTCCTTTAAACGCATCTTTTGTCTGTTGAGTCAGAAACCCTCTTGACAGTCGTTTAGAGTCAAGTATAGGACAAGAGGGGCACAGACATTGTTCAGTCAGCAGGGTGTTGGATCTAAGAATGTTGAGCTATCCAGTGGAGAAACATACTGCCCTCAAAAGAGAAGGTCAGTCTCATGGTCATGGTAGTGTTAGGCTGAGAGATTTAACACCCTCATTACTAGCCATGCTGGCATGTCATTTGCTCATCTGAAAGGGCCAAACTGCCACCATTGTAAAAATAAAAGTAATAAAATATAAAATAAAAAAGGCCAAATAAAGAAAAACAAACCGCTTCTATGAATCCCACATCACTCAGCACATCAGAGTGAAAATCACTTCATTACAGAGATGAGGAGAAGAGGAAAGAAAGATAGAATGACACAGAGATAGTGGCCCACAGTTAGGACACTGCAACCGGTGTCCACTCATGGCTGGCAGAGTGGTATGCAACAGGTAGTATCATATCACGCCTGGTCACTTTCAAACTCTGTTCTTCTTGGTTGACAGGCTTAGACTTGACTTTCTTGAAGGGAGTGAAACCGCACGATGGCAGGTTTGATTTTTTTTTTTTTTTTTCAGTTCTGTAATATGTATTTGAAGCAACCCTCGAGTGACATCAGCTGAGCTTCAAAGCTTGTGAAATGTACACAGAACTTATTTGTACATGTCAGTCAGACTTCTGGAAGCAGCCATGGCAGCAATAAAGTCACAAATGAAGATGCTTTTTCTATTACAGCTGAATATCAAAGCAACAGATGAGAACACTCTATCTGCATGCACACACATGCCTACATCTTTTGTTTCCAGCCATGGACAGCATTGGCTATTTATTATTTAAACCTACTCGATGCCTTTGGGTTTTTTCCTTTTTTTTCCTCCTCTTTGTCTCCAAGAGAGATGGCCTTGCTCCGTAAATATGGCATCTTAGGGATTTTGTAACATCAAAAGGATGCACACAAAATGAGCTGTCAATGAACATGACAGGGTATAATCAGAGAGGATGGGTAAAGGTGTTAGACTAGACTAATTATTCCCCTGGAAGCAAAATCGCCCCCATCTCAGCATACTGATCACAGACAGGACTGTTTGCTGATGATAAATGCACACTGAGCACAAAGACAAACCCTACTTTTATTTTGGTCAGCAAGGATAATAAATTCACACCTTTAGATAGATTTACCATTCTGAAGCCTAAAATCATATTCTACAATATATGGCAGTTTGAGACAGTTAAAGGAATGGAAGTCATTACAGAAGGTTTTTACATTAATTAATTGCTAACTTACATCATACATCTAAAGAAGAGTAGGAGAGTATATGCTTGGCTGTTCGGTCTGTTGAAGTCAATTGCCCTTATCATGTATGTATAAAAATGTTGTTACTACATTAGGAACATATCATACAATTGGCAAGAGGGTACTGCTACTGTTTGGCTTATAAACAGGCTATGTAACAGAGAGTTTGTCTTGGTCTTAAACATGTTCTGAATTTTCAGCAGAACAAAATTTATCTTGGAGAATGTGCCAAGAGAGCAGCAGGCAGGCCATGAAGTTATGGTTACAACTTTGGACATTATGTGTGGACATAAGCAATATCTAGAGACACTTAGCTATAGTAATAATGAGATCAAAGGTGACCTTGATCAAGCCTTACTTTAGGATACCTTGTGGACTAAAACAAATCCAGACAGTAGTACAACCCACAGAATGAAATGTCCATTGCATACAACTTGTTTGCGGTGTACATTACATACACCCTGTCCTTCAGCTCACTCCATCAGTACGGTGGTACATTACATTTATGGCATTTTAGCTGACACTTTTATCCAAAGCAACTTACAGTTATGACTGAGTACAACTGAGCAATTGTGCATTCCAACAGTGGCAACTTGCAAGTGGTAGGGCTTCCCATTACAAGTCTAGTACCTTAACCACTGAGCTACCACTGCCCCAATGTCCTGATATTACAAATCCAATATGACACTTGATCAGTAGAAATGATGCTAGAACCACAGGCCATCTCTACACAATAGGGAAGCAGCAAACATCACATTCCCCAACCTTAAGACCATACAATTACACTTTTACCTTCCATTAAAAATGCATTTGGTGGTTTCATTGTTATTGTCTTTGGGCTCTATTACCATCTGATTACTCAGCATTGTAATTTAGTACGCCCATCTGTAATGGCAACATTCCAAGCTGTAATTTAATCTCCTTACCCCAGATTGTGTTACTCAGAGGAAATAGGATGTTAAGAATAATTAACTGTCACTGGTACAATCAGCTACTGTTAAGGTGGGGTAAAGTAATTAATGTAACTGTACTGACTAAAGAGAATTGCAGTATTAACTCATTCAGTACAGAAAATCAGGAAAGAAGTGTAAATTCATCATTCTCTATTGATCTACTATTATAAATTTAAGGGTTTTGCCATATTAAAGCTATCGTTCAGTGCTCCTATTTGATTAAATTTCCTTCAAACAAGATATTTCAACAAGCTTTTTTGCATCAATAGGTAATGAAAATGAAAATAGACTCAGGAGACAAGTGGGACCATCTGGGGCTGACATCAGTGTAGCTGCCAGTGTAGTAGGTATGAGTCAGAGAGAGGCAACAAGAGAAGGAAGCGAAATTTCAGCTGTGACTGGCCATTTTGACATTTCTGATCATGACAAACACCCCCCCCCCCCTCCAAAAAAGAGGCATGAGACCTTTTTCATTTTTCCATGTTACGTCTGTTTGAAGCCCTCAACCTTTCCAATGGCCAATTCATGACAGTAAGTGGGGGGATCTTAGAGACAGAACCTGCTTCTACAATTTATCCCCAATCACAAAAAGATGTGATGCAAAAAAGGCAGGCAAAATGTTTTGCATACATGACCACACATCACTATTTAAGATCTTTAGCTGAATGAGACTGTCTCTCTGTATTATCCCTTGTCTTTCTCTAAACTGTGTGATGGAGATTGCCACGCAGGAATGTAACATGGGTGCTCTGGCTGCTGTGTTAGTGAGCCAGGTCTTTGTTCCTGTGGTTAGCACACGTTTATTGTCTACAAGACCTGGGTTTGAGACCAGGTGTGGTTGTTCCCATCAATCTTTGCTACAAGCTGGTACAGCCATTTGGAGTGAGACTACTGTATTGGTTGTCTGTATTTAGTTTTCTTTGCTGACTGAACACCTGAGGTTTCTGTAATTTGAATATAAACCTCAGTAATGCAGCACAAGTGACATTGGTGCCTTTGAGAAGCATGGTTTCCTAACAGTGGACAGAAGATTACTACAAAGATAAAAAAATATATTCCCAAACCAAGATAATATTGTCTTAATGGTGTTTGAGTGCAATAATATGATCATTTATTTTGCTCATTTAAAATGCTTATCAATCTGCTGGAGCAGCTCTTTGATAACAGAAAATTAAGTTCTTCAAAAAATGTTCAGTTTAGCATTACACCCCCAATTACACCAAACAATCTTGTCAAAAAATGCACATTTTCAGAACTATAACAACAGACTAAGTTAATTATGCTGAGCACACAGCTGCTAATCACTTTGCAATTCAGTTCAATGAAATCAGTTGCTGACTGATCTTCCATTTTCAGGTGCAACATTTTTTTTTTTAGATTGGCAGTTACCAGCACTCATTCACAGTGAGACAAATGGACTAGAGAACAGCAGACCTTGCACGCATTTAAATCTCACTTGTTTGCAAATGATGGCTAGGAAATGTAATCAAGAGTAATTAGCATGGGGGGTAGGGAGGTCCAACATAGCAGTGGTGCACACCGATCATTCGGTCCCAGATCGATACACCTCATTACACACGCGCACTCTATGCATTTTGGATTCACCAGAATCCCTTTTAGTTTGACCAGTGGCAGCCCAGCCAGAAGCGACTCATGGCCAAAGAGATCAGAGATGTCCTGGATCCCCATACCCATGTGGAAAAATATGAAAGGCATAAAGAATGGTCTTAGCATGGCGAGTGCTGCGGTTGCTTGGTCTGGCTTTTTGATTCATGCTAACATCATGGGTACCCACTGTGTCTGTGATACCAAGTTGGAATTAAATTGCATCTTTACTGATGTCTTTTATGGCAAGGTCATGTTAATATGATGGGTATTTCTGATTTGCCCTATTATTTTGAGCTGCTTTTGTTTGCATTTTGACCACAGAACAAAATTAGCAGTTTTTTATATGTTGCTGTAAAGTGGAAAGTCTATATCTATATCTATATCTATATCTATATATATATATATATATATATATATATAATCTCTCTCTCTCTCTCTCTCTCTCTCTCTCTCTCTCTCTCTCTATATATATATATATATATAAATATATATAAATATATATATCTATCTCTCTCTCTTCTCTCTCTCTCTCTCATATTATATATATATATATATATATATATATATATATATATATATATATATATATATATATATATATATTATTTATTTTGTGTTCCACATATCAATGTGATAGCTTAGCCATTTCTTTCATCCTTAAATTGCATGAATCCTTTACTCTTTGCAGTGTTTATATAACACCATGCAACAACTTTTTGAGTACAACTTTAGACTGAATATGGTTGTAATAGTTGGTATGTAATTTATATTTTTCCATTAATATTTCTGCAATGTACTGAGAAGTGCAACTGTTTGGAGCATAACTCAGGGGTCAAGCCTGTTCTTATTCACTGCTGCCTGAAGTGTGTGCTGACTAGCCAATTCTGAACCCTGTTGTGCTCCAGCATATCTTCTGATTAAATTAAGCCAGGAACTCTCCATGAAGCCCTGTGGCAGCAAACGTGACAGGAGAAAGCAAGGTCACACTGCCAGCCCTGCCCCCCCCCCCCTCTTTTTTATTGCATTGTTAGTGCAGGTTGCCAAGGTCAGCAGCTTTGACCTATTGCTACAATAGTGAATAGCCCAGTACTTCTATTGAGTGTACCTTACCATGCAGCAATTTGAATATGAACTGCAAATATCCTCAGGGACATAATTTCAGTATTTAACAACTGTTTAACTAATGAGGGATCAGGCTGAGGCAGAAGGCAAGAGTGACATGGCGTGAACAACCCAGATCTAGTCCTGTGTGGATGAAAGGAGTGTAAAGGGGATCTCAAATGACTGGCCTCCCAGTGGGATTTTGGGAGAACTGCATAACAGCTAAGTAATGAGGGGGGAGGGAGCCACTTGTGCACAAGACTTTGTCACCTCCATCCCCAAAGGAGAGCAAGCAGAGGCTTCGTTGCCATTGGCTACCGCATCCTCAGAGACTCTCCTGGATTAGCCGAATTGCTCGACTGCAGCTGTGGCTTCCCGAGTTCATTAATCGCTTGAGTGGGGGCAGCCTAATGACTGCCATCCTAATGACTCATCTGTTTGGGGTTTTTTTTGTGTGTGTGTTTTGTTTAGTGAAGACTAAGCACTCCTCAAGATGCAATTCAGTCCAATTCAATTTTATGTGTATAGCACTTTTTACAACAGACATTGTCACAAAGCAGCTTTATAGAAGTCTGCGTGTAGACCCCTAGTGAGAATGCCGAAGGCACCAGTGGCAGTGAAAAAATATCCCTGCACAGCCATATGGAAAAAAACTTAAGAGGAGACGGTGTCAAAAGAATGCACTTTCCTCTGGGCAGCATCAAACAGTGGGATGTTTGTATGACATTAACAGAACTAGGACTAAAGACAGTTAGTAGTGGATGACCATATATCTATTGGCAAATCATGAAACTCTGACTGTCCTCCCCTACAATTATGCTTCTCTAAAATCAGGCAATTACAAAAGCACATTGGATTTTGGATTGGATTTTTATATGCTCTTAAAGTCAAGGGATTTATTCATCTGATGCTAAGATCTCATGAGAAATCCTAAATGTACTTTTTGTGGTCATACTGGATTGTACAGTAAGTGTCTAAAATTCCCAGAAATTCTACTTGTTCATGCTCTTGGGATTTTGTTGTTTTCTCTCTGTAATGTAGCAAGCAATCTCTCATGAGAGCAGAATCAATAGGCTGTCTTTGAGTGAGCTTGGGTTGCATTTCACCAGGTGTAGCCATTACCCATTGCACATGCATTACATTAGCAAATGACCAGTGATATATTTGAGTCCTTTTCAGAGACATCGTCCTATAGGCATAATCAATGCATGACCCTGCCATGATATATGGCTCTGAAGCCATACAGGGCCATGTACCATCACTGATCATGTCTGACTTTACTCTTGAGAACATCCATTATTGATTTTTTTTAAATGCTATGCGAAATCAGATATCAGAAAAATGTGACCTTGATGATTTTATGACATTTTCAGTTTCTGCATGAGTTCTGTGTATTTGGAATTTATTTTCACTTGAGGGAATGAACTCATTGCGTAAACAAACAAGCTAAATAATAAATAGGCAAAGTAATGTAGCATGCTTTTGGAAGACAAAACAGACACAACCGGCGATGACTAAATCTGCACAACAGAATGGCTGCAATGCATGTGAAGCATAATTGCTTTCTACTGTTAATCCACTCATCACTGCTCTATATTTACCCATATGGATAATCTCTTTTCTGCAGTGCATCCCTCAGGCACAAAAATAGCTTAGACTGTCCTGTATGGATAATTGAGAATTCCACTACATTTCTCTATGAGCTATAAAGCGATGATGACTCACATGCCCCACCATCCAATTTGTAAAGCCTTTATAAGATCAGCACTTCAAATAGTCCAGCATGTCTTTCCTTATGTATGTGCCCCCTTTTTATCTAGTGATCTGATGAATTACAGGTTAGTATTAAATGGTATTCTGTAGCTCTCTCTTGTTGCGCATAAACACCCATGGCTCACAGACTATATTCATCAGTGGGAATTAGCTCTGCATAGACACCCAAATGAATAATTCAGTATTCAGCTCACAAGGGACTAGAAACAACTAAATGTATCTGTCCTGTCATGAGGGACATAATGTTTAGTTCCTTAAATAGAGTCATGTTTCCTAGCATCGAGTTTACTTCTACTGCACCAGAGGACCAGACTGGCTAAGTCTAAGTCTGAGGTGCAGAAACTGGGATTTACAGCAGGGTTGATTGCAGGGGTCTCTTACACCGGCTTCTGTTCCCGTCTGGGTGACACATTCAACAGCTCCCTCCCATTATTCATGGACCCTCAATAGCCTAATCCATAATTACTAATTTATTTAAAAATGCCACTAGCAAAACTGTAGTTTTAGGGCTGTCAGCAGTGAATAACATGTTTGGAATTTAGCTGTTGCACTGTGATCACTGGGAATTTTCAGCACAGCAGTGGTAAGGTCTCCCACATCATCCTCTCAGGGGAACAGATGTTATTTCCATGTGATAGGAAGGGCAGGAATTGTTGTGGTATTTGTGGTGTTTGTGGTCTGTGTGTGTGTGTGTGTTTTGCTCTGCCTGAAACTGCATGAGTAAGAGCTGGAGGTTGGAGGTGTGCCATGTGTTTGCTCAGCATTCAAACACTGGTGCTCCTCTTAAGGCACTGGGGAGAGAGGATATCCAAACAGTACTAACCCTGGCAACTCCAGCAGACAGAGATATGAGCTGCTCGCAGACAGCTGAATCCTGCTGGGCTTTACACAACTCATTAATCAACCATTAATCACTCCATGTTTTTTTCTTCTTTTTTTTTGTCAGAAAGAAACATGTCATTACTGTGTGCAATATCAATCAAATGCTAATCTTTTGACAACCCAAAATATAATGCATAAAATGGCTTATTTAAACTCAGACATGCCTCAACTGTTCTTATGAACAATTCCTGGTTGTTAGCATAACTGTTTTATGAGTGTAGTAATAAACCTTTCATTTACTGCATGGCAAATGCATACAAAAAAAGGATGCATAAAATTAACCGCTTATCACACAAGCCACTGGAGCAAACAAAAGCGCACTCAAACATATCAGTGCCAAGTGGAATCCTTTCGATATGATGAAAGTAAATACAAATGCCCAAAACATTGGCTAACTAAAAAATGTAGAGCACTTGGAGCTTAAGTGAATGGAGCCCTCAGTGGAATCAGGCAGATGCCCATGTTCTACATCAGTGGCAGTGATGACTAGGAGCAGGCGATGTAGACAGACTGTACAAAAAATAAAATAGGGACATAGACAAACCCCTCCCTGATACACTGAGCGCAAGGAACTCACCGTTTGCCTAACTCCATGTGGATTCCCTTTTGGTCCCAACATGAGCTACTGCTCTGGGCACTCTATCCCTCCACACAGCCACTGCCTCCATGGCTACTTCCTCCGCCCCGAAGGTAATCTGGTTAGTTACATTGCAGGGCCCTGAGTGTCCACTGACTGGCAAATCCCAAACTAATTTAGACTTTGGAGAGGAGGATGGGACTTGTGGCACTTTTGCTGTGTGCCACATTGAATTTCACACTGCTCCATTCGGTAACACTCCTCTTTTTGCTGTCCTTAGATTAAAGCTCTCCTCCAAGAACCACCCCATCACTGAATGGTTTAGCTGAGCACCCACCTCAGAAATACACCTAATCTGACATTAATGCTGATTAAAATTCAGCAACCCGCATCTTTAGAATTGCGGCCATATACTTGATAATAGGCACTCTGTGCAATCAATGCATGTGCTTCTTTATGAATATTAATAGGATGGCCTAACACATTGTTCAAATCAGTATGTTTTCCACATGAAGAGAAGTGTCTGTCTGGCTATAATGGTATTATATTACTGGAAATGCATATCTACAGTATGGAGAATTTATTCTTAAAAACATAAAACTTGAATTGCAGGAGTATTTTTTTACCCTGATTTTCCATAATAAAGCTGCACTGTTCTACCTCATAAAGGCATATTTAACATAGAGAGCAGAGAGGCTGTTTAACGTGGCATATGCTAAGAACTGGATCCATCCTTTGAGACAAGTATGACAATATTTCCCAACGCCAGCAGTCCAAGGTCACCCAGCGCTAAGTCTTTTAGCACCCTATAGGAGGTGGAGGAAACTGACAGGTAGCAGCCAGGGTTGCTAAGTGAAAGGCCTATTGATTTACAGCAAGGTTTTGGACCCTTGTCTTGCTGAGTTCAGCCGAGGGACATATATGTGATCCAGGGTACACCTGGAGCAGAGTGCGTGGGGCAGGTGACAGCATTGGAGGAGCTTTGCCCAACATACACTTTTTCATATCCCTCGCCATCTGTTTGTAATTTCCACTCTAGGGAAATGGGTCACCGAGCCCTCCTCAGATCCTTTTTTTAGATAGCGGAGGTAGGCATCTCCTGAGCTGTGATGTGTTGTCAGGAGATCAATATACAAACATCTTATGTGAGCCAAAACATTTTTTAAGTTAATGTTTTGAAGACTAGATAGCATAGCTGTTTACATTTTTTTAACCTTATAAGCGATTCATTTTTGGCATCAGACCACAACAAAACATTTCAAGTGCATAAATAAACACTTGCAGAGGACAACCAAATTCCAAACAAACAAACCCAAGGCATATCAGATTTTTTGTGCTTTCAATTCAGTTGTTTGTTTCTTCTTTGTTTTAAAGAAAACACCACATAAAAGCCATTCTCAAGGGGATCAATTAAAGCAGTTTCCATTTTGATTCATGGATACATTTTATCTCCTGATAACTACAAAACCATTTATGCACTGTATGCAGGCTTCATGATCTCACAATTGCAGAGTTCAACTCAACTTGTTGGGTCTCTTATTCAGATCTTTTCTTACAACGTTGCTCATACAGAAGCCAACAATAAATATCATTTTGGAAGGGATCACATTCTCTTGTTTACATGGGTGGGGGAGGAAAGACAAAGGTCTTTGTTCAAGCCTTTATGATTTTGTATCTTGCTGTGGGCAACTTATGATCCATGGTGGTTGGGCAGCTTATGGTCCATAGTGGTTGACAGTGGGTCTTTGTGAACATGTTTCCATCGATGCAGATTCTTTGCCCTGTGAACATATCAATAGGATCACCACCACTTACAACAAAAACACTGCCCCACTTTGCTGTATACGTAATACAGTTGTAATACAGTTACATAATACAGTTGTCTCGCCACTATAGTTGGCAGGATGTTGTGTGTGGATTAGAGATTAGGCCTGATTTATGGCATCAAGGCATGAGTCTGTATTAAATGGTACTACACTATAGAGTGGTGTAGCAGACAAAACCTTGTAAGAGTATCATCATCTGGTTGTTTCATACACATATCGACCTTCTCAGTCATGAGTCAATAACACATGATCTAAAACAAAACCAGTGAGCATGTTCACGTCTACTTGGTGAAGGCAGCATCATAGGATTGTAGTGTAGAGCTGCTTCCTCTGGGGATCTGACTACAAGCATCAATTTTTCAGTCATCAGATAGACACACTTCGCCAATGTAACTGAATCAAATTGAAGTTAGATGGGAAAATGGAAACAACATTCCTCTGAAATGATTTCAAAAGCAACTCAAATTTCCAATAATCCATTTAACAGCACCATAACAATCTTTGGCCTGATAAATCGAACATTTCTAACCTACTTGTTCCAACGTACATTGAAATTTTAAGTGATGTCAGTGATAGATATGTTTTTAGGTTGTAAGTGGGTGGTTGAAATTACATTTAAATGGTTCTGGATCCAAATGTTGTTGCAAATAAAGGCTCTAGGAGGAGAGTGAAAGAAACCTGAATTCAGTTTCAATAAGGATAAATGTATGATGAAATCTACACTTTCCTATAGTCTTCAGTCTACAGACAAGGCCTTGAACAATTGAGGAATGCATTCTTTAGACTAACAACACACAAGCCATGTTCTTTGAGCCTATGACATAGTATCTTCTCCCAAACGTTTCCTAGAAGAAGCATATATTTTCAAAGTCCAAACCCCCTCAAACAAAAAATGACAAGGTATGTAAACATTACCACATGTACTGATAGAAGCTGTTCAAGGCCCAGAAACAGAAGTAAGATAAGAGCTGCTTCCCCAGAGAGTGACTGAAGAAAGTCCTTCAACAAGACCTTGTCAGTCTGGTCTGTGTCTGCAACGGCTCTGCGAGGAGCTGTGCAGCATCATCACCCTCCTCTGGCTCTTTGCCCACCTGTGATGCAAATGGTCCTTGTGTCTGTGCACTGCCCTGACACAGCTCCTGACCGGTGTTTGGAGAGGGGGCAAGCATCAGTGGCCACAGCCTTATCTCCTCGGTGCACAGCGCTGAAGGAGGGTCAGGAACACTCAAGGTCATCTATATCGCGCTCCCTCGCTCTCTCTCTGTTGAAAGTAGAGACTATTTGAAACTCGGATGATGATGCATTCCAAACAAAGGAGCTGGCAATGTTAGGATTCTTTAAATTTCTTTTAAACTCTGCACTACCTGCCACCTGATTCCACTTTTACTATGTGTGCGTGCTGAATTAGAATCTACTTCCCCTTATAAATACTCAACTGCTAAAAACCTTTAATACCAAGAATCAGTTATAAAAGAGAGAAGGCCATTTGGAGGCCGAGAGTGTTGTGCCACAGGACAACAGTGGGCTTCACACCATCACAGCTGGTGACAAATCAACTGTGCAAATGTCAGCGTCTCTCAGCCCATCATGCTGTGTGACAAGTGGAGTTCCCCTACAGTTGCCTATGCATATCCCAGAGTGCTTCAGTGGTTTAGCAGGATCCAGCGCTGGCAATGTAGAGCATGCCTTGCATGCTTTCGCCAATCAGCAGAACCAATGAAGTGAGACACAGTCTATAGCAAGCATGGCAAAAGGTGAACCTGAAAGCGAATGGAAGCAATGGACTATGGTCAATGAGCAAGTGTCCTCTGTTTCACAGCTGCTGGGTCTCCCAGCTGTAGCTGTGTCAAAACAACCACTCATAAAACCCAGGCCATTAAATAAAACAGAGCAGTCGCTATGACCAAATAGTAGCTGAAAATTTTGCCTGTCCACATACCGTGGACTCTGTGGGTTTATATATGCAACACTTACAATTCCTCATGTTTATTAGCATTCATGATTTGCTTATTGCCATCTAAGTGAGAGGCAGAAGCAATTAAAGGCCATCTTTTTAATGGCTGATAATAATGGTTATTACATATCATGAAGAAATTATGAGCTTTTTGCTGTTCTTGTACAGAGATATTAATACTTAAAGCAAAGCAAAAGTATTACCGCATCCAGCAGTCACATCTTGACAGAATGCAACACCCTTCAATCCATTGAAACATTTAAAGGGTCTGTAAAAATCCAAACGATTGCAAAGTCACTAAGTATGAGTGTTTGGATTCAAGTGGGCTTGAAAGAAAAAGAGAAAGAGAATCAATGAATGGGAAGTAGAGTTAGTGAGTGTCTCTTCTTTCGAAAGGACCATTCTACTCTTTCCCAATTGCTGTCCTACTTTTCCTCAGGCACAAAAACCCACTTGAGGAAACCTGGTGTCAAACTTTTGACACAAATTCTTGTGAGAGCCGTTTGGGAACTGCTGGCCAAGGAATGCATTTTTTTTACTTAGATCCTGAGGAAGTTCAACAGACAGACCAAATCACGTATAGTCTATGAATCCACATCTTCACCCTAGATTGGACATACTGCTATGAAAACTTTCCAGAAATTGTGTGTGCCCACAGTGCTGTTCACAGCAAAGCTGACATTTTCACTGGTACATCAAAGGTATACATTTCTCTGTTTCAGTTTCTGGCCAGCAGGCAAGACACTTCTCTGGATTATCTGGGGGACCTAACGCTCCTCGCTCTTTGTGGTGTGTTTATCAGCTAGCCTTGCAGCTCTTGTCTGTTACCCAGATTCAACCCAGCCACCCATGTAAATTTGTGTATAACTGTCCGGAAAGCTGTCACACAGTGTAGGAGAGTCAGAGGGCCCACCCAGTCCCTTAAGTTTTAATGTTCCTCACAGAACTCAAAAAGAGCATAATTACTTTCCTGTCCTTCCCTCTCCATCTCATCTTCTTGTGTTCTGCTTCCATTAGCTTGAGCTGCTTGGTTTGTCCAGTAAGGTGAGGGAGAATCTCAGTGGGCCCAGCAGGTAATTTGAAGCTCAGTCGGCTGCTGGAAGGACAGGAGAGGTAGGTTCAGATGGATTAATGGAAGAGAAAGGGCACAGTAATTGAATAGAGGGCACAAACGCTTCCTGGGGGTGGTGGCCCCCTCTTAATCAAACAGCTGTTGACCTTAGTGGGACACTGGTGGCATCTAGAAAGCCCTTTGCATTTCAAAACATTTACATTTACAGCATTTGGCATTATCCAGAGCGACTTCCAAAAGTGCTTTGTCATTTACTCATAGAATACATCCTAGCCAGTACAGTAGGTTAGAGTCCAAGATACCAATGCTCATGCCTAGAAGTGCAAAATACATAACCTCTATCTCAAACATCAATCAATGCAATAAACAATAAGTACTAGAGTTTCAGTTAGTCAACATAGGAACAGCTAACATCATTCAATGAATGCAATAAGTGCAATAAAGAATGGAATAAACAATACCCTAAACAAGACATGTGCAGCTCTTAAAGTGAATTTTGATAAAACAAAGTAAGGACATACCCATTTTATGCTTCTTGTTTCTAGGTGAGGTAGACTCGCACATCTGCAAAGGTGTGGTCATGCTGATGCAGCATACTGTTTAATGTACCATCCTGAAAGAAGGGGTTGATGAACCACCTGACAGCTGGGTGTCGGCGCACAAACACACGGGGCTTTTAGGATAATTTGGTTGCGAAGCGACCAGTTTGGCAAGTGGAGTCGGATACCCTGCTCCAAACAAAGAGCAGGGTGTGGGTCAGCCCGTGAAAGAGGCACTGTCCCACCGACCACAAGCCTCTCTCTCTTGCTCTCTCTCTCCCTGTCAGCCTCCTGTGAGCTCCGCATGGCTGTCCCACTCTGAAGTGGCACAGGGCCTGTCTGGCTCATGCTCCAGTGCCAAGGCCCCTGCCAAGTGGTGGTGGTACGAGGTGTGTGTGATGGTTTAACACACAGAGGGAGATGGGTTAAGCCCACAGCAGGACAGTGACGTCCAAGCCCGCGGCAGGAAAGTGCCATCCAAGCACAGGACAGTACTGTCAAAGGACATGACAGGACAGTGCCACCCAAGCACAGGACAGTGAAGTCCAAATATGTGGCAGGACAATACCATTCAAGCACAGGACAGTGCTGACCAAGCACATGACAGGACAGTGCCTTCCAAGCACACAAAATGAAAGTGATGCCCAAGCACGCAGAAGCACAGTGCCTCCACCACATGTTCTTGTGGGCTACGCTTGCACACCTTTGCGCACTGCCGTGAGCTTCAGTAGCAGGAAGTGCCACTTGACGGACGCTATATTTGCACTACCACTTCGTGCCAAGACTTAAACAGCAGGTCGACATTCTAATGGTTTTCCTGCACTCCACCATTGTTCGATGCCTTACACACACTGTCAGATTTGTCTGGTGTAGTAAAGAATAAAAAGGTGCCCATGGTGAAAAGCACTTAGCCCGCACATAAAAAGTTACATCAGTGTCATGGAGGTAATGAAACATAGCATGTTGTTCAATATACAGACAAATGTATTGTAATAATCCACAACCACGATACAACATATAGGATCATATAGGATTTCTGAAACAGCATTATATCATGGCTTTTCTGCTTTGCTCTGTGTTCAGTCCTTTTCTCCCTCCACCCTCATAAGTCCTCACCTCCTCAAAAATGTACACATTTCCATGCTTGGATCCAGGTCAATTATCAGTGCGCTCTGAGCTTTCAGTGGCTCCTCTCAGTGTCTCTTTTCCTTTCCATCACTTGCCTTCACAGTCTCAGTCACTCATGTTGGTCCATTGCTCAGTATGGAAATCCATGACTGGTCTAGCATGCTCTCACACCAAGTCTGCTGACAGCAGCATGTCAAACTCCCCCAATAATCCCCTCCTACATTGGTCTGACATGCCAGTCTTGACCTTTGGCCCCTCCATGCCTGTGACCAGCAGCAGTGACTGGCATTAAGTGGAGAGGGGACCCAAGCCACCAAGATGGCTTCACCTTCAAACGCTGTGGGGGCACGGAACAATTTTGCAGCGTGTATGCAAGTGTTACCACACACCCGTCCCCCTACACCCGACCGTCTGCCGGCCTCTGAGTAAACAATGTCAAGCGGCTGTCACTGTGAAGCACAGCCCCCTTGCCCAATTTGGCCGCAGCTTCGTGCCTGCGATGTCTGCTCCAAGCAGCTGATGAAGAGTGGATAAAGTGATTGACATCTGGCTCCAGTGCCAAGGCCCCTGCTGTGTTCCAGTCAGCACTTTCTGGAGATGCCAGCAAGTCCCAGGTCACTGCCAAGAACATTAATAGGGAGGCTCATCCAAGTGAGATACAAAAACATTGGAGCAGTGTGCCTATATTTACCATGACATGCCTTGCTAGATTTCATGTCCAGCAAAGCATAAAATAGATGCTGTTGGGGAGTTTTCCTCTGAATTAATAACAACGCCTGGTGTGGACCTGTACACAGTATAGCCACAAATGCAAAGTGTGTAAGTGAGGGAAATTCAATGGAGAAGCGCTGCCAGCAACAGCGCTGAAACACATCCGGTGTCTTCACCAGCCGGCAGCCAATGACCCCGGTGCTGAGAAGGGTTCCCTTATTTCTGACCAGACACCCCTTAATGCAAATTGATATTTCAGTGAGGTAATGTATGGAGACTGCAGCACAGTCTGAGTGATTAACTGTCTACCAATTCCTTCCAACCCCCCACCTCCATCAGCACTCCCCCAGCCAAGCATGACCTCATAAAACCACTAGACCTCGAAGCTTCATTAAAAAAAATTATTAATCCCCCACTCCCACACTCCACTATGCAGAAGATGAGGACAATGAGATAATGCACAGAGGTGAGTTATTCTGAATTTTTCTAGAAACATCCTCAGCAAAAGTGATTTTTCCCCCCATGTTTTATAGGCCGATAAATAAATGGCATTTTTTTTTGAGTCATTTAAGTAGAGTGCTGTGTAAGTACTTGGTTCTGAATTGGATTTTCATGTCTACATGAACAGCACAGATGACACCAATGAAGGATCTGTAAGTGACAAGAGATATGGAATACAATGGATTTTTAAAGACCTTCCGCAGTTGTTCAGTATGGCCTTTGGGAGTTGATTCTTTATTAATCAATCAAAACCTGGTGCACAAAGCTTATGTTTAGGTGTACTTGTCCTGCAATTTCCTTGAAACAGATAGTCACCGATTACGAGCTATAGCTCTTATGATGCCATTATTTCCTATTGCAGAACTGAGCAATATTTCAAAGCCTGACACTTAACATCGATTGCAATCATTGCACTCCATGGTTGCAATCACTACAATTTAGACTAATTAAATGGGTGGTGGAAAGGTTTGGTCTGCTGCTTAATAGTCTTCTCTACAATCTGGCTGTGAGACAGAACAGGTCAAGACATGCATGCTCAGCTGCTAAATGGTAGACGCTAACCCCACTATCCGATGAAGCTGGGTGTAGGCTTCCCACTAGAACAAGCCTGTCTTCTCCCCTCAACATCCCAATGTCAGTGTGTCACCACAGAAGACAACCAGAAGGCCAGGTGTGCTGTTACTCAACACTTTCCCAGTGGGTTTCTCCTTGAGCTTTGGATTGAAAGCCCCATGTCCCACTTTGCTTTTCTTGAAGTGATGGATCTGACTTTAGCATTGACCTGCACCCACATGGATTTGTACTCTCTGACTGGCATATTCCAATGGACTGGCCAAACTGCTCTCTAAGGATCTTTTAGCGCTTACTCTAAAGTGGGTGTTTTGGTCCTGGGTATGACACCTCAGCCTCCCTTTCCTAGGAGAAGGAGGGGCCAATATGCAAGTGGGCCCCAACCCTGGGCAGTGCTGCGACCCCTCACCCCATGAACCGTCATACCAGCACTCCGCCGGAGGCTACAGTGTGCAAAGACGGCTGCCACTTCTACCGTCTCCTGGGTAATTCAATTCCAGGACTGCAACTGTTCTCTCCCTGGTGGCTCTTGACATGGGGTAATAAAATTAATCTCTATTATCCTCCCAGCGAGTCAAGGTGGGGCTGGCCTCTGTGGCAGTCAAAGCAGATGAAACCAAACACACCAATAAAGTAAGTCAGCAGCTCTTTGTATGAGCACTGCAAGGCTGCGCTGAGTGCCACCCTCGAATGTGTCGAGTTGTTCCAAATCCATTCCTGCAACCGCAAGACATGATGGCTCATAGAAGTAGCCAATCAGTCAGAGTTGTTAATTTATAAGAGTGCCAATCTGGATGAGGGACTAAGGGCAGTCTGGTCTCCAATCTGGTCTCCAAGTCTCCAATCTGCTGGAAGATATGAATGGAAAGTAAAATCCACTCGAGGTTTAGGAAAGCCACTGGCAAACCAAGTTAACTTTTTAGTTATGGCACACAGAGTGCCATCGTTTGAAACTTCCTTGAGGCACATCATTATGCACATCTATTGTGTGCAGAAGCACCACAAAAAGAGAGTCCCCTTATCTAGACATGCACCCACTAATCAGCAGCAAAAGAAACCAAATTTCCATTTTGCCCCTAAGAGCTTTTCATTTGCAGAGTCAACTTTGAGCACAGCAATATAATTAATTAAAAAAAAAAAGCATTAAAGACGACAGCGGTGCAGGCTCAAACAGTGTAGGCTAACAAGCCAGATAGGACCAACAAATGCTCTGCAGCCTGTCAACAGCTGATACTGTAAATAAATGAACAAGACTGCACTAAGCTAGGGCTTACTGGGCCAGTACTGGAGGAACAGGCCAGGGCTGTCAGCCTAAGCAAAGCAGTCCAAAGCCGAATTACAGGAGCCGGCTGAACGGTGCAGTCAAAATACCATCTCTCTCATTCTCATTCAGCCCACAGGGCACTGCCCGCACATCTCCATGTAATGCATCTCATGCCTCTTCATGACAATGATGAGTCTTTGCGCTGTGTCATGTTAGAAATGTCAGGAGGAAATGGCAGGGTTGCATTTTCTGGCTCTGCTTCTACTTTGTGCAGTACTTCTATATGCACATATGTACACACACAGTGGTGCCTGAATGGAGTATGTCCAAGAAAAGCAACGGCTGTCTCAGCAAAGAGTGGCCCAGGGAAGAGAGTGATTTTCACATCAAGCATTGGCCATGCTCTCCAGCTAAGAGCCTAATGAGGATAATTGTAAGTGCACAGGCATTAAGGAAGGAAGCTCTGGTTGCTAACTCCCACTTTACCATACATCTTCTTCCATAAAAGGGTGTGTACGGGAAGCAGGTGTGTGCTTTTGATCAAGTGCAGACACAATTATACGTTTCTGCTTCCTTAGTTCTGCTTCATTTGGCCTGCTTGAATGGTGCTGTTAATTACCACCAAGTGTATTTCTTATGGAAGAATGGCTAGGCACAAGTGGGAATCTCATACATTTGTTCCTTTATCCTCATCTCTGAGTTTACTCATGAGCAGTGTTTGATGCCTCCAATTGGGCAGGGTGGCATAAAAGATACAGCCCTCTTCCTAAACAAACTCAGTGTTCCAGAAGAGGAATAGCAGTGATCATACACATGAGACAACATAGGTTTTGGCAAAGCCAATGGGCCACTGTAGAGCCTTTGGCAGTAACCTGAGCATGGCCCCATCAAGCCTGCTACCGATCAATGCGAGGAGATGCATGAGCCCCAATCGATGCCCTGTTTAAAGGATCACATTTTTGGCTAGCATTATTGACCAGATTCCTGGGCATCTGTGGTTTCTCAAATATACAGCATATTCCAAGAATTCCCAGGTACCACACAACATACTCCAAGAATTCCCAGGGTCCCCACAGCAGGATCATGTGGAGCTGACATATTGGATTGCAGGGATTGTGATTTAAAAAAAGCTCCTGCATCAACTAATAGTGGAAAGAACATATTTATCTCCCTGCCTTATTCACACTCTCACTTGTTCCATATTCATGGGAGTTCTAATTGCTGGATCTTTCCACACACATAATTACACAGCTCTGCCTTAGAGGGTTTGAGTGCCATTCTTCACGCACAGGAGAGCAGCCATTATTATCTCATCCTAACTCACTTTTTAAGAATTAAAAAAAAAAAGAACAGACAGACACATCAGCTCAAGAAGACTGGCTATAGAGATTCCTGGTAGCTTGTTTCCAGAATTGTAACAGACTAGGACATTTCCGTTTCCTCCCCACTTTCCTCTTATTTTTCTCTTGCATAACCTACGGCACAGTCCATCAGAAAGATGCTGATGCCACTTTGGTTGGCCTCCAGAATGAACCTTCCTCCACAAGCTGTCGCCAGCAGGCCTGTGATCTCTGTATGCTCTGGGCTGATATGCGCTTTCTCAGAGAGCACTGCAGGGACACCTCCATGCAGTCACAGAAAAGACCATTAGATGCCTCCTACCAGGTCAGGCAGCCATCACTCACAAAACACTCATCACTTCAGCAGTGAAGAGTCAGAAGACTGTGTTGATCCTAAAATACTCATTGTTTATTTGCACATGTAGGAAGAGAGACAGGAGGAGAGAAGGGGCAATAGGGGGTGGCAGGAGGAGAGTGGAGGGGTAGGGAGAGAGACAGGAGGAGGAGAGAAGGGGGGGGATAGGGAGAGGGGTGGGTGGGGCCTGTCATGGTATCACCTCCTGACTTTGCTGGCTGCTTAGATGCACAAGGAGCAGAAAACAGTAACAGAGACACTCAGAAAAATTATAGAAGTACAAATGTAACATAAAATAGAATCCAAAACAATCACAAAATCAAACAATATAAGGAATATCAATTCCTTCACCTCCCAAAAAGAATCATACAAGTTATTCATATCGCACTACTTCTTTAATTCTGTTTTATTTTAGGCAAACTCCTCTTCATTCAGAAGTCAACTTTATTTCAAACACCAGCACCTTGCTAGAATGGGGTGAATATGGTTTTCCAGTATTTGGTTCTTGGTTTTGTCCACTGGTGACTGATCTTCGCCATAGGGGAAATTCTGTAACCTTTTCACAGTTGGCTAACTTAGGCCTCTGTCCCAGGCATTTTGGACCAAATGCCTTTTCCATACTGAAAGAACTCAACTTTAATATTAGAAAGAACAAGCGAACATGGAAGCTGTGTGACCTGCCCTGTATCTGGCCCTCCTACATACCCAGCCTGTGCTCTTAGATTACTGCTTTACACATATGCATACACATGCAAACACACGTGGGCACTCGCATATGAGCACGTGCATGCAAACACATGCAAGCCTTGGATTGCTCTACTTTGCTTAGGGTTGAAAAAGTTCCTCACACAAAACAAAACTCATAGTGGACTTTAAAATTAAAGCAGTTCAAACCTAATCTGCATTTACTGTGTCCTATGGTGAGCTATTTTTTGAGAAAATATGTAGCCCTTTAAAATTGCTTCCTATTAATTGTTTCAAACTAAATTGCTCTCATTTCCATAAAACCATAGTGTGATTTACATAGTGTGATTAGCATAACAGTGTTCGAATATTGAACAATGTTCAAGGCTAATCTGAATGTTAAGTCAATAAAAGTTGACATTTCATTTGAAAAACCACTGAAAATCCATAATTCCCCCAGACCATGAAGACGAACAGGAAATTCTTATAATCACTGACTTCTCGCACACCGTCGTATGCTCCTGACCTCAGCCCCATGACCTTCTGTATATTTTTTTGTGTGTGTGTGTGTGTGTGTGTGTGTGTGTGTGTGTGTGTGTGTGTGTGTGTGTGTGTGTGTGTGTGTGTTCGTGCCCATGCAGACCTGCGCAGGATGACAGCAGGCTTCATGGGCATGGCTGTGGCCATCATCCTCTTCGGCTGGATCGTGGGCATGCTTGGCTGCTGCTGGGACCGTGGCCTCATGCAGTACGTGGCAGGCCTCCTCTTTCTCATGGGTGGTAAGTGCAGCAACACAAACACGCATGCATGCACACACGCTGCTCTTCACAAAATGGTAACTGCTACCAATAGACACTGTATATGAGGGATGGTGGTGTAAGGTGTAAACACGGCATAAACTTCATTACATATGCACTATAAAGAAACTTTAGAACTATATACAATATTGCACTGCCAGTCCTAGCACGTCAAACAACAAGTCACCATTTATAGTGACAACATTCTCAATATATTTAGAAAGAGAACATTTGTGCACACAATGGTGTAAAGTCTCACCTCGGTGCGGTTGGTAAGTGTTTAAATTTCCACCCCTATTCATAAGGAAACTGTGTTTTGAGACATTTTTTGCCCGTCACCCATTGAAGCATTTTAATTGCAGATTAGAGTGGCGAGTGGCGTGGGCGTGCACTGCTGTTGATTTCACGTTTTTTTTTTAAGTTGACAGCATTCTAGCACATCTCACCCCTTGCTGCAGCTCACTGGCGCTTACAGAGAGGTGTGCCAGTGTACATTTCCTTTCTTTGCCGCTGCTCTAAGTGCACCACAACAAGCTACTCATCCCACTTGTTATAGTATGCAGCACTAGGCACTAGGACTAGAGAGTGAATGAATAAATTATGACACAGGTGTTGAAAACACCTCCAACACTGTTTTTTAACATATGAATAAAACAGTGGCAGGAAGCATGCAGATCCCTGGGCCACACAAGGTTAGACAGTCTCATGTGTGTGTGTGTGTGTGTGTGTAGTTTCATAAACTCAGAGAAACTCTTGTTGCAGAAATTCAAGAAAATTAAGGCAAGTGCCTTGGATATGTTATAGCACAGAGCAAAATAAAAGAACTTCATTTATGGGTTGAGGATGCGAAAAATATCCTAAATTCTATAATAAATCAAAAGTCAAATAAATAAATTAAATAAATCGAAAATCCCAAATGAAAGCATGTTGAGCTGTGAAGGATTTGCCCTCCTAGAGTAGCTTTCTCTCACAGCTACAGTGAAGCCTTGTGTCAGGCCGTTTCTCCCACGTGTAATATGCGACTCCAGCACTGCACAGAGAAAAGCGAAGACGCAATTAAGATGCGCAGGATTAATGCAGCGTCTTGCTCTCAAATAATGAGAAGGCAATTAAAAAGCCAATTAAGATGCTAAGTCATAAAAGCAGAAGGAGCGTTGAGGGTCAGATTACGGGCGAGCTGAGTTCCAGCTAAATGCTTGCTCAGTCACACCACGTGGAAAATGAGTCCCCAATTAGAGGTGGAGTCCTTTCTCCACTAATGTGTGACAACAGTGTTATCTGTGAACCCAGCAAGCAGAACAGATTTTGCGTGTAGGACGTGGTTTGAATGCACCTTCTGAAGAGGCATGAATCATCAGTGAAAAGGATATGTTAAAAGAATAACAGCAGTTACAATTTGTCCTTATTGAAATGTTCTCTCTTTTTTGTGGTCTTTACAGGTACATTCTGTATCATCTCGCTGTGTACCTGCGTAGCAGGAATCAATTTTGAGCTGTCCCGCTACCCGCGCTACCTGTATGGTCTCCCGGATGACATCAGCCATGGTTACGGCTGGTCCATGTTTTGTGCCTGGGGCGGACTGGGCCTATCGCTAATCGCTGGCTTCTTCTGCACATTAGCGCCTTCCATCCAACCAATCCCTCGCTCCACCTGCCCCAAGTCTCGGCAAGAAAACGGCACGGTATGTTAGATGGAAGCCTCCCAGACAGGTCTCCCACAAAGCCTCTGTGGTGAGCGAGGAACATATATATAAGACATCTGATTATCAAAACTATACGTCCATTTAGAGTCATTTCTTATCACACCAACAAGGCCACAGATGCCATTTTTGTGTGACTTTGCAAATGAGTGTCTTGATTGTTCAATGAAAAATAAAATGAAAATTAAACGTAAAAACGTACTACTGTAAGCCAATATGTTCGTGAACTTCGCCGTTACTGAGAAGCCGAAGTGGGGACAGAAAAACTTTCCTTTCATGATTATAATCCTTGGCCACTAGAACTTGGGAAGACAGATGGCGACAGAGACTTGTCCATCAGTACAAAGTCCAGCAGCATAGGATTTGAAAGGTGTGCACCAGAAGTTTCCTAGATGGTTTTTGTTGTCGATGTAATTGGTGCTCGGGACTGAAAAATGAGCACCAAGAAGGGGCGTGGAATGGGAACAGTGCCAATGTGTAAAGTCAGCAGGTCATGATGGTTGACTGTGGAGAAGAGCGGAAACGCTTCGGAAACAAGTACTGAATTCTGTGATAACTGATTCTATTACGCATGAAGTGACAAAAGCAACCGTGGACACTGGAGATACCACATGAACTTCAGGGTGCAGCTACCGGTACAGTAAAAGTTGACGTTTCTGACAGAATATTTTGAGGAATGGGATCCATCTGCTGGTGCCAGTATCTCTCAACTGCTGTACACTATAAAACTGTAAAAAAAAAAAAAAAAAATCCAGAAAAAAAAAAAAAAAAAATACAATGAGGACATATTTTGGATCATTTACTTTTCCATGCGAGAGTTTCATTCATCCATCCTGAAATGGGATCAAACATTTTTAACATGGTGGTTTTTCCATGTGGTTTTGTTTTCTAATACTGAAAAGCATCATGAATGAATGTGTGCATGTCTGTCCTCTCATCGATAAATGTTTGTGTGGCAGGGTGGATGTTCATGATCTATACATAAAAAAAAAAAAGGAAAAAACAATTCTGTCATAAAAAATATACTTTATACTCAAAACCTGCCTTGGGAGAACAGTAGGGAGGTTCTTTGATGAATAGAAAGCTACTAAAAATGAAAGATGCCATATCCTGTTTAGGAGAACTAAGCAGAGAATCTCTGGAAGTCACCCCTCTAGGCAGCACTGGCAGAAATGGAAAGAAGACTCAGCATCGCACCGTCGCTGCCTTGAGCTTGTCTGTGAGGTGGCACTTATTCCATTTGATAGGAACACATGCTGACTCTCATTTGAGAGTGCCTGCAAAAGCAGCACTCATTTGATGTTGGCTTCCTCTGCAGTTATTGTGACGGCCCATACCGAAGGGGCTCTCTGAAAGGACACGGTATTTTTGTGCTTGACGATTACATGAGATAGCAGTGATCAAGAAATTGCAGAAAGTGTGCAAAAAAAAAGCCTCGAAATGGAGGATAAGAGCTCCCATTAAATAAAGCACAAGCTTAGTGCAATCAGCTAAACCCATAACACTGTTGGGCTCCTCTGATCCCACATCAAGGTGCAAAGCTTACAATGATATAAAAGCATTATTCCTACCCTGATCACAGCATTCATTTTACAATCAGATGCTTCTCATTAATGTTCAGGATTCTTGAACACTCTTTTTTTTGGGGGGGGGGGGGACGGACATTTCTACCCTTGACAAAGAATACATAGCAATTGGGCTGGGGTAGCTCTCTTCCACAGGTACTTCCCTCCACTACCATGTGCTACTTCTTGGCTAATTAACACTCCCTTCAGGTGGCTCAGTGGGTGTGTCAGAGCACTGTAGAATGTTCAGGGCAGGACTGCTGCCTGACCAAAATAGAGAAATACTGCTCCAGCCTAATCATAGTCTGAGCTGCTATTGTAATTGGGTCACTATATGCATCTATAAAATGTACATGCCCATCGCTGCCAAAATTACACATTTGCACAGCTGAAATGAACACTCCTCTCTCTACAAGCCATCAGGACAGCAGGATTGCTTTACGAAAGTGTCTCCCTCAATCTCTGGGTAGGGTAGTTTTCTTTGGGGTGGACTCTACAAGTGCTGGCGTTCATCCATTTGCACTCTGTAGTTGCAGTTTTTTGGGGGTTTTTTTTGTTTGGTTTTTTTTTTTTTTTTTTGGAAAAGCTGTTCCTTGGAATGCTAGCTAATAATGCAATTGGCCATGAAATTACATTAGCTCAACTGGCTACACTTCAACAGCCCCTCCCCCACCGAACATTTATCAGAAAAGGCATTACTGAAAATCTGCTGTATCTGACAGAAAATTCTACAACCAGTCCCACATGGACAACACTGTCTCTGACTAGTGTATTTTCCCAACAGGAAGCATCAGGGTCATGAGCACTGTAAATAAAGAAACCGTCTGCTCACAGAGGCTCCCTGAATTAAGCCCATCTGGCTTTATATAAGAGAGTGTTCCTTGACACACTTAAGATGGAAAATATTTTAGTCTGCAAGGATTACATAACCATGCATAAATGTAAACGGGGTCAGCAGCTGCCTGCATACAACATTTGCCTCCGTTCCTTGCAGCTATATAGTAGCTCAGAAGCTGCAGGCCAAAACCGTGTCTGCCTATTCATAGTATTGCAGAGGGGTGGACTTTGACTTCATTAAGTCAACATACTTTATTCATTTGCTCTTCTCCTCACTTTCATTCACTTACTTTGCAAAAAAGGTCTGTATGGGAACAGATTGAACTGATGTACTTGGGTCAGGCATTTGCTTTCATTGCTAAAGCACATTTCTGCTGTTTTAAGATGGTTAACATCTATTGCTGGCAGATTAGCTGAGCAGCACATTACACTGCATTCCAAGAGCTTAACACAAAATCAGGGTGAGGTCATTTTTGGTAACCTTTTATGCATTGGGTCAGGAACCCAAGGCCAAGAATGCTCAGTAAGACACTATTTCAAGTACTGTATATCTAATACTACAAAATAAAAAGTGACAAGTTCTAGAATATGAACGCTGTATTATTGGCATTAGAAATAAATAGCGGTTCTCATCTATAAAAGATTGGCAAAAGAAACTGTCATGTCATACCATCACCACATGAGATCTATGTGTTTACATGAAAACAGCCAAACATTAGTATTGTATAATTTTTGTTTAATGGAAATTTGGGGATAAGTGTTTGAATGAGTGGGAATATTCTTTTCAAATATGATGTAAAATAGCAGAATCACAGAACCTGCAACTCTCATTTTTATGGGACAGTTAAAAATCTAAAGATTTATCAAATCTTTTTCATCAGTAATGTGTCTGTTGCGTAAATATAAAAATGTACAAAAGTTTTAAAAAATCCTGGAAATGTTAAAACTGTGGAATGTAAAACCATAAAATAAAATCTCATTGATGTGTTTATTTGTATGCCATGTTAAATCATCTTACACCCTGCAGAAAACAAATGCACACATAAAACTGATAATTCCCATTTGTTGTGGAGAAAGATCCAAATGTGCTTATTAATTTACCATTAAATCAAAGTTAATTGATTTTGGGGATCCCCCCCCCCCCCACATTCTGTGAAAAAGCGCCATAAACGGACACCATACGGTAAAGGGCAGACAGATGAACCTGAATTCTGCATATGACCTTAACTGGAAAACAGACTGTGTGGCTCTGAATGCTCTGCAAAAGTGTAGAGGCACTAAGAGGCCCATTTAAAGAGATGAAAAGCTCATGTTTAAGCGTTAATGAATTCTTCATGAAAGTATTAAAATGGGTACGTGCTTATGAATACCTGCTGCTAATTAGAAAGGGCCAGCTCTTGAAGTGTGCTCTAGAAGGCCAAGAAGTTGCAGGCTTCTCCTGACTCATAGATCCCATCCCACATTTGATTACCTATTTATTGCACTCTGAAAGATTACTTTGGCTCTAAAATGTCATTAAGGTAATTCTTCTCATGGTCCAAAAGTGGAAAAATTATTATTATAATACTAATAGTATATTTAATCCTAATACTAGGTTTGGACTATGCAAACCCTGATGTAGTTCAAACTTAAAACTAGTGTGTGGTAACTTTATAAAGAGCATTTAGGTCACTGGTGTCTTATGTGTTTCACCACCTAATGGGCCAAACAACTAGTTTAAAAAGTTTCTTGCAATGACAAAACATGATCTCCCTACCAGCTCTGACATTAAAGTCTGTACAACATTCCTCAAATCAAAGTTTCATCATATGAAAAAAAGAACAAGTCAAAAATCTTTACAGCAAGCTCAAAGTCTGTGTTTAACCTCTGGGTTGTCACCAACTAGAAGCCGAGATAAATACTTATTATAAGCATGATTTCAAAAATACATATGTGCTTGTTAGGCATAGTACTCTCGTACAGTACTCCAGTAATTTCTGGAGTATGAGAGAAGCGGCTAAGACTCGTGCCAAGGGTTGAGTGCTGGGAGAAGCTCATCACAAGGTTCTAATGCATGTGCTGGGCTCTGCTGCTTCCTCACTCAGATACAGCTAATTGCCCAGACTGAAAGCATTTGAAGCCCTGTTCGGAGGTTGGTAGGGACGCCCACTAGAGCAAATGGCATTTAAAAACAAAAACAAAAAAAAAAACAACAACAAAAAAAACCCCCACCCATGTCAGTTATAGGCTCCAAAAAGCCTGAGAGCGCAAGGTTTCAAAAGGATGAATGCAGGCACATGAAAACCTAATGCTGATACAAACGAGAACATGTGCACATGTTTGCTTAAGAGCGTGAACATGTGATAAACCTCTCAACTGCACGATGACGGATGGTCATCCTCTCTGTCCATCATGCACTGATGAATTAATGGGGCTCAATATATGCAAAGCACTGTTAGCCTAGAAAGGTTTTGGCAGACATTCAATGCTAAATGTGTTGTTTCGTAAATGTCCAGTGAGAAGTGTGCTATGCAGAGATTAAAAGATGGGAAAATGCTCAACATCTTCATAATTCCTCTTTTATTTAAGATTGTTTTCTTCCAGACCTGCAGAGAGGTACAATGCCTTTAACTCATTTTTTTTTTTAAACGTCCTTATTGTTTAGCATCAAATAAAACCCGAAGTTAAACTGTAATGTTTTTTCCTTGGAATTTCAGTTCAATCATTTCTCTTGAATACTGTTGAATACTGAACAGTTGGCAAGACCCTACACAGCTGATACAGGATTAAGACCATTAAAAGAGGAAGATAATTTGCAGTGGGAGGAGAGAGTTGGTTGTTACATGGCCCTTGGCAAGACCCTGCTTTCAAAGAATGATTGATGCCTACCAGTACTGCTATCCCAGCTTCCACCATCAGTGTGGCCAGCTCATCACTTTGCTCAGGTATTCAAGAGTGGGAGGAACAAAAGTAAGATGATCATTCTCCAGTACTTTTCAGACAGTGTTAACTCACCTTTAAAACAGACATTTTTTAATGAATAAAGGAACAGTCAGTCATTTTCTCTTGCACTACATCATTCAATCAAAACTTGTACCCATGATTTGTTTGTTTCGGTCAGACACCCACCAGTTCAAAGAATGCAAAATTAAGAGCTTTCCTCACTGATGTTACAAGCAGAACAAAAACAATGGCTTTGGGTTTGTCTCATGTGTCTCCTCAAAACAAGTCCCCTATCTGAGTGTGGACACAGCACACCCAGCAATATCTCCTACAGCCCTTCACCATGTTGCAGCCATCGTTTCCTGAGGGAATCTAACCCTGTAGCACACACAGCACTTTCTGCATGTCCTCTTCAGGTATGGGCAGCTATTAAAATACACCACACAGTGGTGCCCTACCTGCTGCACCTACCCTTTGCTTGAAGAGATTTTACAGTTTCGCTGCTCTTCCAAACTGAGGCATCTGTCTTATTTTTGCAAGGCACCACCCTCTGATACAGAGGTTAAGTGCAGTGTTGCAGTTAAAAAGCTCCCTGACCTACCTAGTACCAGTCATATGGGTTGGAAATACACTCCCCAAAAGGCTGTGCCAATAAAATGGGGCGCGGTCCAGGGCAGATCCTGTTCGATTTTATTTTAAAGGCTTGGCTCATAAGAGTCATAACCACATTCTAAGAGGGGAGTGCACTTAGAACCCCCACAAAGCCTTACTGCTGCAACCAGAACAGAACAGTGTTAAAGTCCAAACATACAGAGGGAAAGATTTTTTGCATTCTTTTGCTTTCCAATAAACCTCTATAGCAGAATGCCAAGTAAGTATGATTTTTTTTAAAAAGGAGGATTTTTTGGATATTGATTTGAATGACTTGGCCTTAAAGATTTGTGGAAAGGAGCATATTCTCTGTGCAGGCAGGTGTTAAATGGGTACTAATCTTTTTGGTATAGCTTTAAAGGCAGAACTACTTGTTTCAGACCAAGTTGCATTGCTTCAATGGAGTCTTCTCCAGTACTCTAATCCATTCCTTTTACAACACTAATTTCTATACAACACATTTCACTGGAATTACCACTTTCCAATTTCCCCATGCTAAAAATCCTCAAATATTTAAATCTCTTCTTAAATATGATGTGTTAGAGAACTCAGTTGCTTATGATCACTGAGGCCTGGAATGCTGGGATAGAGCACCTGGTGAATACAAAGACTGAACCAAGAAGACATGAAACTAAGAAAGATGTAATAAGACAGGAGGAAGAAAAAAATACATAATCTTATTTTTGTTAATTGTTTTGTATTTTTGAATTGATTTGGCTTGCTGTGTTTGTTGGGCTTTTTCAAAGTAAAGGAAGAGGTGTTAGTTTCACATTCCCTAGTGGCGGTCCATGGCAGCACTCTGGAGCAGGTCTGTGGGGGCCTGGGCTGAGGGTCTGAATGCTGTCTGGAACCCTGGTGGAGGAGAGTGGAACTGGCTGGCAGGGTTGGCTGAGGGTGGGGGTGGATAAGGGGCCCAGCTGGCTCTGTGAAGGGGGACCTGGGGCCCAAAGGATGTGCTGTGCGGGGGTTGGGGGGGTACTGTGGAGCCAGATGGGACGTCCATCTCTGTGAGGGCCTGCAGGGACTTAAGCCAGTGTGGAGGATTGTCATCCTGAAGAGAGTCCAGACTCTTACCCGAGGATGCTGGGATACCTGCAGCACAGAGGTGAACAGCAAGTCAGTCAAGTGGTTCGAGTAAACCATACCTCCCTGGTTAAAATAGTTAGAGTCCATTTTCTTCTCAAGACCTCTTAGAATGCAGGGTACCAGGCACTCCTACCAAGGTTCTATTAAGAGATTAATTACCATGGAAACTGAACATTTCTAGATACCTTTATGTTACATTTAAGGAAGTTGAAAATGTTCCCAGCTCAAAGGTTTCGCTGCAAATCATTAATTTCAAACCTCCTGGAGATGACAGATGTCGCCCGGCAGCCACCAAAAACACCCAGACAACAGACGTGACTTACAGGCAGATCAACCTCTGCTAGCTGCTGCCGTGTTTATGTTTATGACAGAAAGCCGGATCAACTCGCTTAAAACCAATGCCTACTCGCAGCTTAGATTCTACACTTGAAAAGAGCCTCTATCTTTGATCAGAAAGGTATCTTCATAACTTCACTGAAGCACAGATGAAAACAGACTCAAGATGGCAGAGATTCTAATGGATTTTCTAACACATTCTCACGGAGTGCCACAGGGTCTGCTCTGAGGATCAGCAAAGCTGGTGTGGTATTACATGCCATAGGAGCATGCCAGCTTCAGTTCTCATGGCTGCATTTGTACACCGCGTGGTCTGTTTAAAACTTGCAAGAAGGAAAATTAATCTAGAACAGGTGCCCTCCTCTCTGACCCATATAACACCATTACATATGACATTTTTAGTGAAAAGGTTACAGAAAAAAAAAAACTGCTAAATGCATTATTTCTACTTCCTTGCAAGGCAATTTTAATGCATCATTTGTTTGTTAAGAATAGGCTAAATATTTTGTTTTACAAAATGTCAGCCCAAGTCCCTGTTACATGGAAGGATAACAGTGTTTGAGAACTGAGGACAGAGATATCAGCGTAAAAACAGTGATTGATCAAAACTCTGAAAATCTGGATAAAGAGCAAGGAAAACAGAAGCTCATTTGCCCTTCTCTTCATGACTGCACAAACTCTAGGCAGAGTCAACATGCCATAGATAACTTCCGCAGTGACATGCGCACATGCAAAAAACTCAACACATAACAGGGACTGGCCATTTCTGTCAAGCTCAGAAACGCTACAGGTAGCTGGAGTTCCACTTGATATAAAAAGGCTGTAAATTTGTGCACATTTTTTTTTAAACTAACCGAACACACACTATTCTGGAATCTGGAAAGTAAGCATTACAGTTACTATGACACTCATCTCTCTGCAAAATTAGTTAGAATTAATTAAAATTAGACAGACCATCACCCTGATATTGACAAAAAAAATTCACATTCGCAACTGCAAAATTCAGACTGAAAAGCAAAGAATTCCCCTGGTGGACTATGTATGTCATGTTCTAAAACACTGGCGGTGCTGAATCTTCGTGCCCTGCCAGCAATGGACACTTGCCTGTGACCCTGGAGGTAGCCTACCTGTGATGATGGCAGGATCCATCCAGCTGGCTGTGCCATCCCAGCTCAAGCTGTGTGTGATGCCCCCTGTGTGGTTCACGCTGCACGAGGACGAGGAGGAGGAGGAAGAAGAGGAGGATGAGGAGTTGGGCAGCCCTCCAAAATTTATGTTGATGTTGGGTAAAAGTGCTCGGAGGCCGTCCTGCCACTCTTTCACATTTATACTCTCTACTGAACTGCAATTTTCTGTAAAAAAAAAAGGTGAAGACAGGCAAAAATGGGGTAGCACATGAGGAACAGATCTAGGTTGGAGCACATCAGTTAATTCCATACTAGATTTGCCAATATAGAATCAATACTCAATTACATCTAAGCAAGCAAACACACTATTACAATAACATAAGAAAAGTCTTCTTCCATAACACAACTCTCTGCCAGGACTCAGGACAAAACAAACATGGAGCCTGTTTGTGTCCCCCCCTAGAACCAGCACTGTCTGCCAAAAGCAGAAAGAAAACCCACTACAATACACACTGGGAGGCTAGTTAGAAAGCACTGTGTGGAAAGATCTTCAAACTGTAATAAACTTTCCTGCAAAGACAGCGCCAGACGACAAATGGAGCCGACGTGATGAACACGTGTGACAACAGGCAACATGTTTGTAGCAGTATATCCAGCAGAAGCTCAGACCTTCTCTTACACACTTGCTGAAACAGAATAAACCATGGTTGCATGAATATTAGCATAATCTGAACACTGCATGAATACTCAGATGAAGAACTGTCAGACAGATTCAATGGCCCAATCCAAAATTTCAGAAAGTCAGTTTAGGAAATTGTTTCAGTCAAGCTTAGTGACTTACACATGGATCCTATCACCCAGTTGAGCACTTTAAAGCTGATGAAGCAATAATGTTCACTTTTTCAGTAGTTTATATGCCCTCGCTCTTATGTTTTCCATTGAAATTAATGAAGGAAACTGTTATAAGATCAATTACTCAATCTAGAGTGCACGTTTAATAAAGGAAGAAACATTAAAACTGACCAATTTTTAGCACAGAAAATCGCCAGTTAATGAAACTAAGCAACCAATTCCTGAACCCAGGAAATTGGAGATTTATGATACAAAAAGTCCTCTTTTAATTAATTATGTCAAATGGACAAGCTATTCTGTAGGTCGCCAAGTGTGATGGTTTTGTCACTTCAGAGTAATTTGCATAAGGCCCTCTCAAATGACCCTGAACTAAAAGAGCAGCAGCTTGGTCACACTGATGAGGGTAGAGGTGAGAGACTGACTCTCCAGAGTAGAAAAATGGGAGCATCTTAAACCAGCATTAAAACAGTCAAAATGAACATTCATTTTAAGCGCAAAGCAGTTAACAATATCTGTTTTGTATTTGTTTTTATTATCCATTTCCTGTGTTGTCTAGTGTGCTGTGTCTTGAATTATTTAATTCTATTAATAAAGTCACAATCCTTTCTAAAAATGCTGTAAACAGGGTTTTTTCAAAGAGAAAATGTGTAGCTGAAGACACTGCTCATTATGAAGGTTGTCAGAATGACCTCACTTCTGTGAGCAATGGTTAAAAACTAAGCAGGCAACCTAAAACAAAAAGGTAACAAAACACAAAGTTAAGGATTCAGCATTACCACCAAATCTCTCCCCAAAACATCCTGCTTTTCATTTGAATGTTCTTGAGAGTGGAGTGCAGCAAGCAATAACACAATCACCCGTCTGGCTATTTGCATGCACAGATAAACAAGTGGTGTAATGTTTAATTCATGTAAAATGAGATGATGGATGGACTTAGAAAGTCTATTCCAAGTTTAGAAGCCAGAATGTTTCACTGTGCCTGAAGAAAATCAAGCATTCGATTCTGCAGGTTCCTTCCAATAATACTGTTTTTGTGGAGAGTCCATTTGCCCACGTGGGCTTCTGCTTCGCTGTAATTGCCTTGTGCTCCCCCAATTTCTCTAGTTTGAAGCGTGTTGACTTCAAAGTGCTAAATTGCTGGTGGCTTCAAAGTGAAGCCAAATATACTGCAAGATGTCTAATTTGATCTCTGCTACCCACTTCAAGCAACACTGTCAATTTATACATTTGTTTTGCTGCCAGGATTTTCTCGGCTTCTATTACTCTTAGTGGCCATGTTAGCGATTCAGGTTCATAGATTTATTAATATGAACAATGAACAAAAAACATTCGAGACCAGATGGTGTAAAATGCATTTCTATGATATCAGGATATTGGATGTTTTAGTTTCTCCAAGAGGGTGAGCATGAGCAATATTACAAACAGAAAAAAAACTGACCACTGCTGTAGTCAGTGAAAATTCTGTAATGCTGCTAGTCATGAAATGCAACACTAAACTTAGGATGTCTATATTCACTGAATTTTCCATTCATCCACTTGAACGAAAAGGCAGGCATTTTAACAAACAGCATTTTAACAAATGAAATACCCCAAAGGCAGCAGCATTGAATTAAGTGGATAACTACTAGTTCACAGAACATGTCTGGGAGCTAGCGTGAAAGAAAACGCAAACATCATTAAACGAGGTGAATTCAAGTCAATTGATTTATATGAATTAATTGCTATGGCTGCACAGAAGATCCGGGGACAGGAAATTCTTCTCTGGAAGCCCTGCCACATATATGACATGCCTTCAGAAACAATAGTTTTAGATGCGAGGCACCTTCTAGACCTAGCCTGAACTCACTCACTTCTGCATGCTTAACAAGCTGAAGATTCCTCACTAAATGGAGGTCAAGGTAATCGAGCTGCTTCCATGCATCTCATTGAAAAGAAGAAAACAGACACGAGTCCACAGCAGCAGGACCCCACACACATGCACGCACTGTCTAGCTGGTTCTGTATGACAAAGATTAGACAAAATCTTACATTTTCTACATTTTTGCTAAGAAAGAAGTATCATTCACCATTTAGGCATCATACATTAATTTCCAGATCTTACGAAATGTCATGTTCTGAAATGCAATTTTGCACTCGTAAACTATTACACCCTTGGTCAGAAAAGAAATTCAGTTATCATATGTAGAAATCAGTTCAGCATTGAGGCTGATGAACTATGTTCATCATAGTGCACCCTATGTTCGTCAGCTAGACTGTGGTTATAAGCACATGGAGGAAGCACAGGCACCAAGGGTGTTTACATGAGGGGAACTCCGCATGAATGACGGTGCGTGTCCTTGTGATCGGCTGACATTAAGCATGGAGCTTCAATACTGGTATGTGGTATTTCAGATTTTATTCTCTGAAGTGTTGCTAGCTATGGGGTCAGGTTAGGGCTTGAATAAAAATGTAGCACTGTGCCCTCCTGAGGGAGACCGCATCTCTACCACAGAACAGTTCAACTCAGCAGTGGTTGGGAATTCAGGTAGTGTCCTGCATAAAAGGTCTGAACAAACATTTTAAAGACTCTAACACATGGTATTAAGATGAGAACTGTATGAGCATATGGTATTTAGATAACAAGGATTGCATGTTAACAACATCCATTAATGAATGCAAGATAAACTGTTTAGAATCTAATGAGGGAAACAGTGCCACCCTCCAAAGGTGCATAGGAATACACAGTACTTGGATGTACTTGGAAGTTAAACATTTAAGACATCCCTAGTGCTGCAATTTCCCTGCAGTTTCCCCCAGGATCAATAGAGTTCCATCTATCTGTGGGTTTACCGAAGATCATTCACTGAATAGCATGAACATTGTTCTTAAAAAATGACCTGCTGTGGTGGACTTTGGGATGACCTATCACAGGGCATATTTGTAAAATGCCAGAGAAAAGTAATAGTGTAACTGAACGCAGTTAATGATTACACTACAATACGTTTGTAACAAATGTTTGATATATTATCCATCTTTTTCTCTCTTTATATTATAGATAGATAGATAGATAGATAGGTAGAGAGAGAGAGAGAGAGAGAGAGAGAGAGAGAGAGAGAGAGAGAGAGAGAGAGAGAGAGAGAGTTATATGCCCAATAGTTTAATATCAGTGAATCTCTAATGAAATCACAAAACACAAGGCATAACTACACCACACTGCATAAGAACACACCACAGTAATGTATGGGGCAGATGATCCTAACTATTCAAAAGTTACTGCCACATAGTCTAGGCAGTGAGATGATGATCTTGGGGCAAATCTACATAATGCACAACTGAACTGTGACATTTTTAAGAATTCAGTGGGATACACTGCTTACTAAAGCAGTTCTGAAAGAAGAGGACTGCTAATGATGCACATGTGTGACAAGCAAGGACTGGGGGAACCATGTGTCCTTTTCTAAAACTTATATCGCTGAGCTATTACACCTTTCCACCACTGTAGAGCTTGATCAAGAAAATTCTGGTAAATATAATCCTAATGAGGACAACTGATGCAGTCTACATGTACAAGCTATATCCTATTACCAACAAAGCAACACACTGCCACCTAGTGAATAACAGTGCCCCATAAGAAATGCATTCACCAGACATAAAATCCCTTTTTTTTAAAGCACATCATATTAATATTTACCTTACTACGGAATTCTCAAAGCTTGGAAAAAATACATAATGCATGAAATTTCAGCATAATACCCAAAGAAGAAAAGGTACCTGTAACAACTAAAAACATTAACTTTACTGGCCTTTACACAACACTGATACCATAGATATGCAGCACCATTAAGTGATTTTACATTATTAAAAAAAATAATAATAATAAAATAAAAAAAACAAAAACAAAAAAAAAAACCCCACACTTAGTCAAAATCAAGCTTTGCATTCCAAGCTTATTGCTTGACCAGTGGCCAGCACTCACTCTCACCAGTCCTTAAAACCATTTTTCCCAGAAGCCTGTGAACCTCTCACGGCCAAAAGGCTTCTGTGTGCCATCTCACAAATGTCAGGAAATGACAGCCTTTCCCACAAGCCCTCTAGCCACCCGCTAAACTCACCTGTGATGGGTATTCCTCCTAGCCCCGTGCTGTGCTGCTGTGGGAAAGTCAAGTCCAAGAAGCTGCTGTGCTGTGTGGCGGAGGGGGCAGCGGGAGCGCTGTGGTTCAGGTGCGGAACTGCCCCACGCACCGACATAGCCAGCCAGCTGTGGCGCAAGGCCTGTGACTGGCCTGGAAAGCTGAACGAGCTGTAGACGGCCCGCTGGGGGAGATGTGAGAAGCCGCGTGGAGGCAATGCAGAGTTTGGTGGGAAGTGTGCATGGGAGGTGGGCAGTAGCGGGCCCTTGCCGCGGAAAGGGCTGTGTGCAGGCCCATGGGGCAGTCCCAGCGAAGGGGTCATGTGGCCCATGGACAGTGAGGATTTGTCCTGCACCGACAGCTCCTTCTCGATGAGGTCAGCCAGTGCCTTGCGGGTGATGTCGAAGGGGTCAAACCCGAGGTCGTCCTCTTGCTGCTTGGTGGACGAGCCGAAACCGAATGCTGCTTGCCAGTCTGTAGAGGATGATACTGGTATGGTATCTGCCAAAGAATATGAAGCATGGTCTTGAAAAAAGCCGGATTAAATCAATATACTCTTTTAGACTCTCAAAAAAAAAGCTTGATCAATATGTGTAAATCAGTGAGAACACTAAAATGGGGCTATTTGGTACTGTAATCTCTGATCAATTTCCATGAGTTGTTCAAACATGGATGCAATAATGTTTTGTACCATTTTACAAACTATGTTAACCAAAGTCAATCCTATGTGGAGTGTTTTTTGGGGGGTGGGGTGGGAGGGGGAGAGGGAATACATGACAATGTGGCACTAAATAATTAAAAAAAGAAAAGTCAATATCCATAATTAAATTTGACAATTTATGCATTTAATAATTCATGTAACTAATTATGTATGTATATATTTCTTTAATTATTTATTTCAAAAGTTGCTTCCAGGAACATGAAACAAGCTGTCACTTTCACCCTTCAACTCTAGGAAGACAGAGTGGCAAATTCATTAAACACTGCACTTGGTATTTTAGTAGTATTGTAGTCACCTAGACAGACTGAGGGTAACTGAAGCAATGTACCAGACTTGGAGAAGGTGTTCACCTTGCCTGCCTTAGAGGCCTCCTGGTATTGCTGGAGCACCAGTATGGTCCAGATTACAATACTTCTGCTAGGAATTTCTAACAAAATATGCAGGGATATAACTAGTCAGCTAAATAACTAGTTAATGTTAGGTAAGCTAGCTAAACAGATCAGTCTGCTGCTGCATACCACTAAACTGCAACAACTTACATTTTATATAAAGCTGTTTGCTTTCAATAATCTTATCTAAATAAATGAAAAAGATAAAAATCTGATTCTTTACAAAATATGAATACATATCAAAGGGTAACAGTTACAGAATACAAAAGGGCATGTACATCTATGATAGCTGCCTAGCTATGTGGGGCCACCAAAATGACCCTGAACAGGAGTTACGTTAGAATTAGGAATCAGGGTGGATATACGTGCTTGTCTCACATGTTTCAGGTCCAAACTCATGCAATGATGTATTTAGCACCTGTTGTATAAAAGGTAACTATTCTCTGAGTGATTCTGGGCAGCTATTCCCAGCAGTCTCCATGTACGCTTTTGCTCATCCTGGGGCTCACTGTTACACTGCTGCACACTGCAGCTGCTAAAGGCAGGACTTTCTAAAATATCCAACCACTCAATGTATGTTGATTTGACCAAAGGGGACAGCTCAAATTTTAAAGCTTATTTCATGCAAGTCTGTAGTGTCACTGAAATATAATTACATAAATTATATTATTTAAACTCAATTTGTGTGTCACATTACACCAATTATTTAATTATTTATTATAATCTGACCAGAAAACCCTCTACATTCCTCATGTAATTAGATAGAGAGATATATACACTGGGCTAATTAAATAGAGATATATACACTGAGTCTGCTAACCTGAGGTGAAGAGGCTTTGTGGTTCGGGAGCAGTGGGCCAGTCCGTGTTGCTGTTTGTGGAGCTGGGGAAGGCTGCGAGGCTGCTGGGGATAGGGTTAGGGTGCCGGAAGTTACTGTTATCAGAGAAGAGAGACTGTGACTCAGCGGCTGCCCCCTCGAAGGGCGAGCGTGCCGTCAAGCCTGCTACACTGATGGGCACCACCAGACATGGCTTGGGCAAGCCAGGAGGTGGCGATGGAGAGTCACTGCAGGGGATCTGAGGGGAGAATGAGCAAGCAGGTGTGTGTAAGCAGAAGGAATATCACAAATTTTTATTTACTATATTAAATATTTCCAAAATGAAGCCTGGAGTTGTACTTGTCTAGAAATTACCTGTGATAATGTTTCTCCGTTCCCTAAACTGATGGCTTCTGGAGGTTTGTCACTAGGGCTGAGTAGGAAGAGACATGATCATTCTATGAGAACTGACACAGTCCAACTTGCGAATCCATATGCAAAGGCAACTGCCAACAAGATAATTTGGTGTAATGAACTATAAATTTTTTGAGAGTCCATCAGCTGCAAAAAGCTGCTTGCTATATATACACATGTGGTCCAATTACAGAGGTTCATGGTATGATATCCTGTGTAACCAAAGTTATGGTACTGTTTGACAGTACATGGATACAATTAATAACCTTTACAGACAAACAGTTGTCATAAAGGATGATAAACTGCACCATTCTCTTACTTTCTATATAAGAATAGGGTAAGAGAGGTGTAAACAGGCAGTGTTCGACAATAGCAATGGTTCAATTAACCAGAGCCATAAGGAAGAAGGAGGGGAAAAACATTTTTTTAAAAAGGTTGTGCAAATTGATTGAATTGTAAGTGCTAGTGATGGTGTTTCCACCAATCACAGTCAAGAGTCAATTCATCAGTGAAGCTAACTGGTTGAAGCTAGTTATCAAAGCATAGCTACATTTCATGGCATTTATTAAAGAACAATTAAATGTTACACAGCTAGACAGCTAGGACAGTTACTGACCCTTGGCAGAGCAGCCTGCAATGCTAAGCTATTAGCCTACCTTAATGGTGGAATAGTAAGCACTGAACATCGGGAGACAGCGCTAGGCTTCATTCTCTCTCACTTGTCCCAATTTTGATATGTCTCTCTACGCAACATAGAATTTAATAGCCAGTGCCATGCTAAGATTAGTTTAGCAAGATGCTGGAGCCTTAAACAACTTCCAAAACCTCAGCAATGTTTGTAATTCCAACTAAAAAGTTTGTCAAAACCAGGAATGTCTGTGTTTATTAAATGGAAATCTACATCAGAAATCAAAAGGTTACCTTGTGCAGGTCAAAAATGTGCAACAATGTGATTTGCTTGACAAACCTCTTCATAGCATATCTGATTTTTTCCCCCTCCATATCAAACTACAACAGGCCAGTAAAATGCTGATCTAATGACCTGATCAAATATTCCAAGTTGTGTCAAATAATGTAATTAAATTATGTAAGAGATGTGCTGTTTGTGAGATGCATCCGTGTGCTCATTGCAGCTGTTTAGAAGCCAAGATGATTAATGACTGGCTGAGGAAGTACTAACTGATCACCACAGCCTACTCTATAGACTGCCTTTCACAACATCCTTTGCACATACCGTTCAAAGATGCACCTGTGCTTATATAAACAAAAATTGTACCTGCCTTCTAGATACACCTTCATTTCTGCAATTCCGTACGCCATTGTGACACAGGGTTCTGTGTCTAACGTTACATTAGGATATATTACATTATGGTCAGCCTAAAGGACAAAGAAACTTCGACTTCCTCATTTTGGACACTGGACAAACAGAATTTAAAAATTAATTAATTAATTAATTAATTAATTAGTGTCTGTGCAGTAGATAAACTACAACTAGAGCTCATCAACATTACCAAAACAGGAAATGAGCAAAGGAATACCCACTCCTATTAAAGTTTTTTTTTTGCTCAGTCTGCTAATGAGCTTTCTAAAAATACTAATTTAGCACTGTGTAAATGATGAAAACAGTGTGTTGGTATGTCTACCTGGAAAGTTCACAGTTTGAGGAGTAGGAGGAGAGGGCAGGGAGGGGACCGAGGCCCAGCTCAGAGTCAAGCCCATCTGGAGTCAGCTGCTCACAGTCTGAGCCTCCATCCAGAGGTGGGCTCTTGCGATGTTCTAAAAGCCCATTGGTCGTTTTTTCCATGGGTTGTAATGATGGCCACGCCTCTTTGTTGCTACTGTTGGAACTGTGCATAAAAAGGGGGACAGAACATCAATTTATGGTACCCTCTGCTCCTTCCGATAAGCACAGAAAAATACAGAGCACAGGAGTCAAATATTAGTCCATGACTCCCAATTATGAAATAATATACAAGGTAAACTGTAAGATCTACACAGGAATCAGGAAAATGCAAACCTCTGTACAGAGCCTGATTTGCCCTTTGTCTTTTCTCCAGGCCCTGTAGAACTCTGTAGGAAGTTGGGGTTCATTTTGTAGAGCTCCTGTAAAAGTTTTTGTTCATATTCCTGATGTTTTCCTGCCTGAAAATGAGACACACAACCTGCTTTAGATTCAGGCCTGGCATATATCAGACAAGACGAGGCCAAAAATGTCCAGGCCTAATGTACCTGCATCTCCTCTTTTGTGAAACTAGCCGCCTCATCGCCCAGCTCATGCAGATACATGCAGTCCGGTTTGGGACACTGCATGCTTTTTAGAAAGTAGCTGCAGTACTTTGTTGTACCTAAAGACGCCTGCAATAAAACTGGTAATGTCAGTTGCCTGGACCATAAGATGACATCTTTTATTACAATACATTATAAACACGATCAGATAACCTTTACATTATATTACCTTTAGTGTTCTGCCATCTACTACTACGTTGTTAACACACTGTATAGCTCTGAGAGCATCCTCTGAACGAATGTAAGTGACATAGGCGCTTGCGCTGGGACCCTAAGGAAGAAAGTGGAGTGAATTGTACAAAGTCATGCAAAAAAAAAAAAAAACTGCTTCAAGCTTCTGCCAGTAACAGACAGTATAAAAAGACTGCCAGTAACAGACATTTTAAAAAGACAACAAAGGTAGGCTTTTAGGGACATTGAAAGCTGTGAAGACGACACTTCATGGTTCACCTGTGAGCCAGCATAGGAGGTGCTGTTGTTGATGACCACTTTATGGATCTTCCCAAACTTCCCAAAATATTCTGGTCTCTTCAGGACCTGGGACACAGTATGGAAGCTACATTTAAAGGAGCAATAATGTAAAAATACTGTGCTCAAAAGGGAAGAGAGAAACAAATAATTCAAGTTATTTTTCCCACCAAAAAGTAGCAAATCAATTCTAGAAGTGATTATTTTTTACAGATGAATAATCAAATCACTTTGAAATCCTCAAATGAACCAGTTTATGCTCCATAAAGCGGCGCCCAACGAGGAGGTGGCCATGTTTAAAATAGATTTATAAAAAATTATCCATTGTACGTTTTAATGCTCTTTATATGGCCAAAGAGTAATAATCAGGAAATGATAATCAAGATGATCAAACTTCATACAGTAAAAAACAGAACATGACATGTGGTAAAGCACAAAGAAATTACCAAAAAAGAACAAAAGAATAAAACACAAAGGTACGATTTGAATAAGAGTGTTATTTTGGAGGGCATTTTATAATTGAACAATTTTAATCTTAAATCCAATAACCATGTTTCTGGAGATATCAAACCCATAGTAAACAAATAATTCTGGAGGCTGCACATAAAAAGAATGCTACACCCACAGCCATGCGAATAAGAAATAAGAATAATAAGAAAAACTGGGTCTGTGGAGTGGACAAATTGCATTCAGAATTGAGGACCTAAACATCAACAGGATGTTTACAATGTGAGCCATATCAACACTGTTAAAGGAATAAAACTGTGGGTGAGCCTCCCAGAATGAGACACCACCGAGCCTGTGGGCTTTGAATGTTGTTTCATTGGCAAAACGATTCGGTTTGACAGAGCAATGCTTTTGAGATTCTAGTCACTCTTAAAGCAGAACCCAGGAGCCGGAGCTTTCTTTGTGGCCTTTGTTTGGCCAAGGCCACCCGCTTCTCTCGCCATTTCCCCCCCCCCCCCCCAAATCTTCCTTCAAACATGAAGGGAGAAATAAAACATGAACAGAACAGAAGAACTAATAAAGTGAATAAATTAATTAGAATTCATAAAGTGTGCAAAAGCACAAAAGCCTGAAGGCATCAAACTCTGAGAAAGAGGACAGAAAATAGAGAAACTTTCAGCACTTAAAGCTGAGCTTTGCTCTTAGTCCCCTAACGCCTTGCATGCCTCCCTCCGTCTGAGGGTCTCAGCTTTGTGGAGCTAATCTCATTCAGACTCTCTTGGAAGAGGCATACATATTTGTGCTCTGCCTTTCCACTTTTCGCCGTGAATAATTTGTTCTGTGCCGGGAGCTATTCAGGGCACATGACGTCAGCAGCGATCGTAGAGAGAGATGGAAAGAAGAACGTCAGAGAGAGAGCGAGAGAAAACCGGCAGTAAGAGAACACGAGAGGGAGAGCGAGAGAGACTGTAAGAGAAAGCAATAGAGAGAGAATATGTGAGAGTGTGAGAGAGACCGATGTCCGTGAGCACGCTGCCAACAGAGTCTGAGAAGAGCTGGTGGGCAGTTCTTTTCCAATTTGTCAGAGAGCAAATCCACAGAATATTCTTGTCATGACATATGGAGTAAATCATATCTCGAAATATAATTAAAAATGTGTTTTTTAACAAAAACCTCCATCACACTTGTACACTGTATATTACCATCAAGAGATGTGTAATATTGCATAATATGATCAATAGTTATCAAAACTGATAGCTATGACAAAATAAATGAATGAAAATGTACAAATTACATTCAGCCTGAAGTCAACATTACTTGGCATTCATAAAAAAGACTTCAAATCTTAAACATTCTAAAATGTCTGAAGTCATTCGTAACCGTGAATATTTTATTCTGATGACCATCATTATTACAACAACCTTATTATATTTTTATTCGCACATAACTGTGCAATGACTGTTGCACGTTTTCCATTTTTAAAGAGCTGTTTTTTCACGAACTGAATAGCTTTGCTGCTTGATGTGATGTCACACTGAGCAAATGCCCCACCATGTTTGAACAATCACTCCCACACTGTGGTCATGATTTCAGTTCACTTCTGTAAATATTGCAATGATCTGCAATACAGCTCAATATGAAGCCTATTGCAAGAGCATAAAGGAAGCGACTAGTGATTGCATGTTCTCCTCGATTTCTACTGTGTTCTGTGCCTCTTCTCAAAACTTGTTAAACAGCGAGTTTCTCTCCTGATTATTATTCAAATGGTCTGTGTGTAGGCCATGTGTGTGCTGTGTTAAATCACCTCTGGGTCAGCGAGTCTCTGTGACAGGCCCACGACGAACACCAGGTTCCTCTGGACGACACGCACACTGCCTAGGTGCTTGCGGTTCTCTGTGATCTTATGCTTGCGCTCGTTCTGCTTCTGCTTCTTCTCGTTCTTGATCCTCTGCAGCTCCTCCTGGGACAAGGGCTTATACACAGCCGGGTCCTCTGGGTAGGGCTGGAGCAGAGTGATCACATCGTTAATAGTGCACGTCTTTAAACTCTGTCAGAAGGTACGTCTTTAAACCTTGTCAGGTTGTCCATGTCACCAAGCAGTCACCTGCTGGACTTACAAAAGGCAGGACTGGAGCAAAATGCCTGAGATTTGTCCTCTATAGAAGCATTATGTGCTAGAGCAGTTTCATTAAAGTGAGGCACAGTAAAGTCTGTGTGTAGGACGAATACTGGGGAATGTCTTATTGATTACTGAACAAGGAAGATGTGTTTATGACTAAAAGAGTGAAAGGAGAGTGTTCAGTTTGTTACGTTTCCCAAGACAGCTGCAAAGCACCACATCAGTGAAACTCAAACACTGAGGCAATGGGGCAAGTGTGAATTTTTCTATCAACGTTTGCCATGATGTTGAACACCAGTCAAGGGGAGCAATTTCCTAAAAATAAAGTGCTGCTCCACAAAAGACCCATATGGATATCCTCTGACTAAGACAATTCTAAAAACATATTAAGAGAAAGTGTTCTGAATGTGATCAAATCTGGATCACATCTATGCTTTTCAGAAATGCCCAATTGATGTCCGACAATCTATGTAATGGAATCTAAAGATTAGGTGAGAACCAATTCAACACTTCTTAAATTAAATCTCCATGATTAGCAAGCAACCAACAACAAACAAAATAGAGCAGTGATTGTATTAGATGTTAAAATCAACATAATACAGCAAAGCTCAAAATGAGAACTTTTCCTCCTCAATTTCAAACTCTGCTGGTCTTTCAGACAAATCATCTGTATCATCACAGGAATAGAAAGGACATGCATTTCATAATTTTAAAATATTCTACATCAACATATAAAAAACTTAAATGTGAAATTTGAATAATCTGGCTATTTCCTTACTGATCTGACCTTTTTATTTGGCTGCTGTTTTTATCTGGCAACAGGTGCCATCATTTTACAAGCAAGGTGCCATCATTTTATGAGCTGCTCCAAGGGGTCTGAAACCCTGTGAAAGGATGACCCTTTCAGCCACTGCAAGATAAGTTGGTCATTCCAAGAGCAATAGTTCCATATTTCTGAAGCTTTAAAATGACATTCAAGTAATTAATTCAAGTCCCCAAAACATCCTGGGTGCCCACATAAGACAAACGCACAAGAGCTGAATGATGTAGAATCAGCTGGAATCGCTCCCCAGTTCAGTGAGGTTCTGCCTCAGCATGCAGTATCTTGCCATCTGAAAAAATTCAAACTAAAAGGCCCACTCCACAGTAAGAAGAGAGAAGCAAAAGGCTAGACTAACCTTTGCTGATAAGCATACTGTGGATAGAGAAGAATTTGTCCAAAGTTCACTTTAGTGAGGACAGCAAGTTTAAATATAGTTGGGTTATATGGGAGACATTATGTTTGGGGGAAACACTGAATTCAAAGTGTGAAGAAGTCAGTTAAGATTGGAGGAGGAAGTGTCATGTTTTGGGGGATGTTTTCTGCAGCAGCAGGAGTTGGGTCTCTTATACATGTGAATTTTACTCAAACTTCCTTCAGCAGCACAGTTTCGTCCCTACAAACTTCTGCCAATTAGCAAGCAATTTTTATGCAAGTCACTGACCTGTGTCACAGTACAAATAAGGTAAAGCGAATAATTAAAGGACTGGCCCCGTATACTGATCTGAACCTGATCGAGACTCTCTGGAAGATCACTGGTTAGAAAATTATGGCTAAGAAACTTGCTAAGGTTACCAAACTGTGGAAGAGACTGGAAGAAAAGTGGAACAAGATCAAGTCTGAGCAGTGTGAGAAATTAGTGATGTCCTATGAGTACAGATATGCTTAGTCATTCAAAGCAAGGGCCTCTACAATTCCTACCAATTCCTGAAAGCTGTAGCCATCAAAAAATTCAATTGTAAGATTATTTTCTTGGTGGTTAGAGTTCTCTGAGTTTGATTGCCTTGGTTACTTTCAATAACATGTAGGGATAAGATTAGGCTAACCTCACCCATAACCCTAGGTGCACACTGGTATAATCATAGCTGATATTCCTTCATATTTAGAGGAGTGAAGAAGCTCACCAAACTATAGTAAGAAATATAGTATTCATAAATCATTCTCCAATCCATCTCTGCTGTAGGACACATCATGGCATTTAATGTGTGCTTTAACACTCAGAAAAACATGAAAATCTTTTTTTTTTATAGTACATTTTATAGTACATTAAATGATGCTCAAACTTAACTGAACTGTTTTTTTTATGTTAATAGATAAAACCATGTTTCTCCAAATCTTGTCTAAAAAGCAGGCAAATAAGATTCCTAAGCTTTTTTGACACTTTCACAACGAATAAACCAAGAATTCTGCGATGGGTAATACCAGACATGGATCACATTTAAAGAAACAGCTTAATTACACAAAATAGCTAGCTGCTAGCTTTCAGTCTCTGCGCACTTCAGTGAACTCTTTTCCCTTTTAAGAGTGGTGGCACGGGGCAGACCCGCATCTACCTTCCTGCAGGCGGGGCACAGGCCGTTCTCGTCCGTGCGGATGCGGTGCCAACAGAAGCGGCAGATCTGGTAGCCACAGGTGCAGGGGAAGAAGTTGATGTCATCGATCTCCAGAGGCTCCATGCACAGGGGACACTCCATGGGGTCCTCCTTGACCTCAGGGCTACGGGACATCCTATGGCACAAGGTGGTAAGAAGCAACATTGTAACAGGAGTAGAGGGCAAGGCAGGCACGAGACTGCAGAGGGACAAAGAAGGAATATTTTTATTCACTTCAAAATGGTGCACAAATTCAACAGTAGCACTGGGTATTCAAAGATAGCCCGTGGAATTGGGCTATTACTCATAGAAATCAGGGTGTGGAAAGTTTATAAACTTGATTGAATAAATCTAAAATGTAGCCGTATCTTATTTCTAATAAAAGGGAAAGCATTTGAATGTAACAAGAAATCTAATTAAAATTGGGTATGGATTGGCGACAAAACCACAGTTACAACTTATTCAAATTGGGACCAATGTATGTGTGACTTGGATTAAATTATATTGGGGTAATGAGGTGGTGCTGGTTCCCTATATAAAGCCAACTGGGCAGCACTTTCCTTCCCGGCACATTTGAGCACAGTATCAACAATTCATCAAGTGTCTCAATCAGAAAGTCTGACGGTGGATGGGTCTGCACATATATGCGACTCAGAGAAAAGGCATAAATGTCCCAGGATAAACCGAAATATCGGTGCCAATCCAGGGACATTCTAATGGATCTGGATTTGCTATTTTAAGTATGGTCCTTGTCTGATCCATTGTTACCGTTGTCAGTGTGTCATTTACCTAACTAGCGTGATGTACACAACTTGCGGTACTGAAGCACAATATCAGGACCTCACAAGCAGGGCAATGTGTCAAGTGTGGAATTATTTCGAAATAGAAGCTGAAAACAGCACAACAACCACTTGGACTGGATGAAATACCAGTATTTCATGTGGTGGTAGCAACAAGGGAGCTTTCAAAACAATCAATATAATAAAGCATCTAAAAAGAAAACACTCAAAAACATACATAGAATAGTTTTATGCTGTACACTCAAGAAAACAGTGATCAACAAATACTTTAGATTGTTTTCAAATATTAAGGAAACCAGTGACAAGGTATGAAAATTAAGAGTTCAGATGAATTCACTACTTTAGATGACTAGCCAGTGTCTGAAATAGAGAATGTAGGTTTTCATTGGCTTCTGGGGTTTTTCCATGGTACATCACTCCCTCTTCAACATTAATAAGATTTCAGATACTGCCATGCCAGAGCTTTACAGTAATGTTTAAACACAGAGACTCCAGTTTTTCTTTAAAATGTGCAGTGTTGCATGCTAGTCAATCTCATGGTTCTCATTCAGCCAAGCAGGCAATCAAGCAGTTCTTGAATATGTGAGACATGGACAAAAAACAGGTTCACATTATTTTGAGGGACAATGTAAAAGAAAAGAAAAGAAAAAAAGCAGTGAATGGTATGGTGGTGCTTGTGCCGTATGTATGGAACACCAGGTGTAGTTGGTTGAGAAAGCAGATGCTCATGTACAGTACAGTACCACATACAATTGCTAACAAAAGAAAAATACTTGGGCTTTTACTGGTTTTAGTATACTACATTACTCTGTGCAATACAGAGTGCTATTAAGACTACTTTTAAGCACAATTTTGCATGAACTGGTATTCTCAGATTGTTCTATAAATTTTTATTGTTTTAAGGCATTATATATATAAAGCAGTTATTTCAGTTCAAGCATGATGCATTTTGCTTTATTTGGATTGGTTTTACTAACAATTGGTGTGCAAAAGTATATTACCAATGAAAATATAAGTATTGGATTGGACTCAGTACCATCATATACTCACTATTAAAATACTCGAATGAGGATCGGGGGCAAAAGAAGTAGATTGGGACATCCCTGAGATAGCCAAGATGAGCAGGAAAGCAACACAAAGAGAAACCTTTATGGGTAAACAGGAGAGTTCATAACATGCTCAGGTCACACACCAGACTATAACTCACACGGAGTGACGTCTAGAGTGCAAGAGGGCTTTAGTTGTGCCTTTAGTACAATTCATCCCTCCATCTTTAGAAGCAACCTTAGCATTGAGCACTTCCCTGTGTATGTGGATCTTCAACTTTCCTCACAGGGGAGACTACAGACAGTGAGCGTTGACAGTCATCTCTTCAACTCTCATCCCGAACACTAGTACAGGACACAGAAGTCGTCTGCTCTGTAAGACTTCCCACAAACAGCACCAACAATAATGTCAAATTTGCTGACAATGCTGCTGTAGTAGGACTCATCAACACTGATGAGCAGGCCTACCTGGAGGAGGGAGAAAGCCAAACACGGTGGTGTCAGGACAACAACCTGCAACTTGTACATCTGCAAATAAAAAAAACTGCTGGTGGACTTGGGAAAGAAGCAGAGGTTAGGAGCTACAAACCTCTCATTACCAATAGGACCCCAGAAGAGGGAGTAAGCACCATAGCAAACATCCTGACAGGAAACATGTGGTATGGAAAGCAGCACGTGTCCTGTGTAAGGTCCAATGTAGGGTTGTGTAGTCTGCTGAATGCATTACAGGAGGAGCTCTACCAGTTACAGGACATTTACTCAAGACTTTGCAGGAACAAAGCACAATGGGTCATTGCAGACTCCAGACAACCATATTGCAGCAACCTCTGTCTGATGCCATCAGTAAACAAACACAAACATTGACCGTTTTACAAAGAGCCATTTCCCAAACACTATTCAGCTTCACAATGCAGTACATACAGTCTAAATGTTATTTTCTATGCACACAACAGTTATGCACATTGCACTTGTAATACTTCAGATAAACTGGATTCTCATTTCTATTTATACAAAACATTCCAAAGAGTTTCTTTAAACCAAATGTCTATTGCTCAAACCATATTGTCTTGGGTTGCATATCAGTGTAGTTGAGTTTTGCTGTCTATTGTATACCGTCTACTGAGATTTGTGACAGGTATTGCATTGCTTACATTCATGCACTGCTAGAGAGCTTGTAGCCAAGCTTTTCACTGCAAGGAATGTACAGTGTGATGTTTCTTGGGTGTGAGAAATAAATTTTAAACTAGAATCATGCAGCACTGGAATGAAAAAAATTTTTTTAAAAAGCATACGTCTCCCCATCAGAGCACCAACCTGTCTAACAGAATAAGGACAGCGAAACAGAACCATAACAGATGCCTGTAATAGGGAGAGAGGGGTAATTAAACCTTTGTTAATATCCTAAAGAAGTAATCCACTTTAATTGAGGAATTAATATACATTTTAAAGAGCAAATGAGAACCGGCCATCTGTTTACATCTGTCTTGTATGTCCTGATGATCTTCTGTTATTAAAGATGATTCCTCCTCCTCCTCCAATCTGGGCCAGTGTCATCTGTAGGTTTTGTTTCTGTATACAGGCTTAAATCTCATTTTAAACAAGTTACTAAAATGAGCCAGCATAGCTGATACACTAATGTTTGGTCACGCAAGGAAAGGCCCTCTTGCTCATCTTTACTATGACCACGGAGGCACAGAACAAATGTACAGCTTGGGGTGAGGCATTTCCTCTTCTAAGCTCTCAAACACGCCACACCATTTCCTCATGACGACCATAGTTTGTCACTTACTGAACAAAGCTTTCAGTGGCACTTGTGAGAAAACAAAGCTACCCATCAGTAAAGAGCACATTGAACCAACATTTTGCATAGGGCTTTCATTCAGATAGCCTTTACCCTGCACTATATATGAGGACAGCATGACTCAGCCTTGCCAAACATCCGACAAATGTGCTGCATCACACAAGCACAACAGGTCACTCTGACCAGAGTACAGAGAAGCTTTATGTTGCACTGAAAAAAAAGTGGATGCTCCTGCTCCTAACATGGGATTAATTCCTCACCATTGCCATTCTATGACCTAGGTGTATCTTTCTATTCTCTGCCCAAGGCAGTGTAAGGTGCAATGTAGTGTGCACAGTGCATCTGCAGGGGGAGCACCAGGGGTGAGTGACAAGATGGGGGTGGGGGTGGGGTTTAGTAAGCTAAAAATACCTTGCTGAAGGCAAACTGGCTGTCGAGAAAGATGCCAGCACCTCTTGTTCACTCTTTAAAAGGGAAGTGGCGATGGAAAGCTAGGAAAGGGCTTGGCGGGCCCTCCCTGTGTCCTGCTGCTTTACATGTAGGGACATGAGTGTTTCTCCAGGCCTAAGAGGTCATGAGCAGGCAAGAAGGGCCCACAAGCTTATTGAAATAAACCATCTCCTGAGATCCTGGATTGTCTTAGCAGCATGTGGATGTTTTTTTAAACCCCTGAGGCAGCACGGAGTCCACGCAGAGACCCATCCTGTATAGCCCACACGAGGGCTTTAAGATGCAATATTGTTTTCATCAAAACTTCAAGCAGTTTGTCAACTCCTATTTGCATTATCACAATAACTCACTCCTACACCAGCTCTAAACTAAATTAAGCACAAACTACAAGGACACTTCCCCCAACAAACACATACTGCAGGGCAAACAATTATGCTGTCAAAATAGTCTCAGAGAGGGTTTTAGCCCAGCAGGAGACAAAAGCCTATTGTCAACACACAGAGGTCATCACTCTCTGACAAATCATTATTGATGAAATATTATGATTGGAACTTTACGTCAATTTGCTCAAGGTCTAGTTGAGCATATTATTCAATTATTTAAACAATTGTCTGCAGCTTCCCTAAAAAAATGAGGTCCAGCACCAAACCAAAAACATGTTCTTTAAATCTTGTGACTGTACTTCTTGCTGTGTCTGAGAGAACAATGAGAATAAAGGTTAACTGAATCTTATTTGAGTAATAAGTGTATAATAAAATTAATATAGTTTGCTTTATTAGTTCTTTATCATCTAACTTTGGAAAGTCTCATCAGATCAGATTCCTAAAAATATTCAGCAAAAACTAATTTAGCAGGTAATTGTGTAATTTCAGATCAGTGAGAAAAGACCTTTTCTCCAAAGTGGCCAAGACTCAGGGAAAACAAACTCTCACTGATAAGCCTTTTTCCAGATAAGCCTATGCATTGTGTAAGCCAAGAGGATGTACATTCTTCTGTTATCGTAAACCTCTTTGAAGCATGAGGGAACATCTTGCACAATAGAAAATACAAGGAATGGTTGTCATTACAACCATTGGTTGTAATACAAGAAACGGTTATCATTATTGTGGTGTTGACATTTCGTGCAACAAATATATACAGTCACCAGGAGATTGAGCCGAAATTAGAGTAAGCCATCACCATTTGCTATTCATGTTTACATAGTGGCCATATTTTGCTTGTTTATTACAAAAGTAAAAGTCTCCATCTAAGAGGCCTATTCGTCCTTAATCTGTTTTTGGGATGAATTAATGCTCAAAGTATATTTCTGCTAGTATTTGGTATAAGTATTAAGCCATAAGACATAAGCCGCAGTAATTTACAAACAAGGTTGTGTGGTTACCAATTAATTTGTCTGTTTGATATTATAAACAGCTAATGCACTGACAATTCTGACAAAACAGTAATGTGATATGACTGAGGATATTTTGATTGCTAGCCTACCTGAGTAATTGAGCCAGTGCAGATAATTGAGCTGTGAGTCAATAGGGACATGGAGACCCAGTGGAAAAAAGGCTTTCATTAGAATCTGGAATGTTTTGCAAACAATAAGCAAGGTTATTGATGAAAATGCCAACCAGACAACAGATTCCATTTCCAATGAATGCTGCATTCTTTCTAAGACAAACAAGCAAAAGGAAAGAGTTTTGGTAGCTACACAAAATAACAACAGTTCAACACCAAAATAAAAGAACTGCAGATCAATTACAAAGCTCTGTTACCACTGAGCTACAACACAGACATCAAATTGTTATGAGAAATAAGGCTAAATTATTATATGTAGTAGTTACACTTACATTATACAGCCCATGGTGCTCAAAAATGCATCTGAAAGGGTCTCAGTTTCCACATCTGTGATATCAGACATTCAGTCTTCTCTTTATATATATATATATATATATATATATATATATATATATATATATATATATATATATATACACACACACACACACACACACATATATACACACACACATATATACACACACACATATATACACACACACATATATACACACACACATATATATACACACACACATATATACACACACACACCTCCTAGCAAATTAAATATTTAAAGACGACGAGTAAAAAGCTGTCAGACACTTCATGTGTAGAAACAGAGCACATTCCATGTTTACATGGAAAATCCATTTTCATTGTGTGTTCATTTTTATTTTCATATGATTGGTCAATAACAAAGACTATGCATCCACGTCATGTTGCTGCCACAATATAAACATCCTATAACAGCAGGCTAGAAAATACACTAACATGTAGGAAAAAGATTATTGCTGACCTAAGGATTTGGACAGGCCTGCCTTTCAATAAAAGCCAAATATGGTTGGGAACAACTGGCAGGTTGCTGAACAAGCAGTCCATCCTGTGATGCTGATGCTGTTCTCCCTTGCAACTACATTTTATTAGGATTTCTAACTTATGAATCATTTTTCTACCAAGAGGTGCCATCCTAAAGCAGAAGTCACTAATTGTAAGAGTAACAATATGAAAAGACAGCAAAAGCTAGCTTACTTCCAGAATAGTTCTGTATTGAAGTATCTCCTAAACAAATATTACAGCTGCCTACTGATCATAAGCAATGAACAATGCTGAATTGAGCTTTCATTTTAGATGAAAGTTTTACAGATATGCATAACTGATACGTCAGACATTTAGGAAAGGCAACCAATTGTTGCCAACTTATTTTAATTAGGACTATTCAGACTAAAGAACTAAACCTTTAAAACCCAAGATGCTCACATAAGTCTAGATGTTATGATTAAACTATCAGAAAGCACATACTTGACTTCAAGAATCTGATGTCTTTGGGAACACAAATGTATGGCTTTAGAAATAAATAGTTCACTATTGGATATTACTGTATAGAAGAATAAGCACGTTTTCAAAAGGTTCAGAAAGCTTAATAATAATAATAATAAATTATTATTGTTATTATTATTAATTTATCAAGCTTGTTTTAAATAAGTTATTTATGCACAACACTGCTGGCATAAAATACACTTAATTTTGAAAAAGGAAATGTTACATGTTATACAAAAATGTTATAAATAGCTTTTATCATAGGAAAAATAGCTTTCAATACAACACCACATACACTTCAGAGTCTGCATGTTATGATCCCATTAGAATGAGCCAAACAAACGGTAAGCATAAAAAGTGCATTGCCAACAAACTGAAGGTTCAATTTCACAGTTAGCCGCATCGGCGAGTGCAAACTCAGAGTATCTGACAATACTGATTAAGCCATTGCTAGTCAACCACATACATACACACAGATATAAACACGCACGCCATTTATAAAGCTTTCATTGGACAGAACTGGCTAGAGGCAGCTGACCAAACAATTTATCATCAAGCTAGCCAACTACTAACAACCTATATGACCGATAACACGCCCACGGCTACTAGAATGAAAATATGAACTAAGTCATTGTCTAATTTCACTGAACGAGGAACCAAATCATATCTAGTACTACTGTTGCCCTTTAGCCATTTGGTTAGCTAAATTAAGCGATGGGCGGGGACAGCTTGCTAACCTAGCATGCTAGCAATTAGAACAAGTTCTCAAAAGGACCTAAATTCGCAGAAATTGCAATATACTGATCATGAGTAATCAACTAACACTTAAACACACTTGTAAGTAATATTTATGTTGCTCTGCCCAACAGTGTGAACACAAGCCGGTGAGTGGTTGCAGCGAGCTATTAAAGCTAGCTAGGTAGGTGGGTGGGTGGGTTAAGTTAATTGACATGGTTGTTGTTTATAGCTAGCTAACCGACAGACAACCAAAGTTAGAATGGCAGGCAAGCCACTTTACCAGCTAGCCAACTGGCAACACGTCACCTATCTAGTCAGACAAAACATCAGACTTACACATTTACAATTCAGAGACAGAGTTCAGAGAAACAGGCAGACAAAGCACAAGACTTGCACAAAGTAAACTAGCTAACAACACGACTACGGTGGAGGCGGCAAACAAGCTAAGATGGCTAAAGCTACTTAGCTTAGCTTGCAAGGTTTGCTGGCTAACTGTGCCAAATGCTAATCAGTAGAGTCGCTCTGATCTCATTATTTTAGTAGTGAGGCCTGTACTATCCCGGCAAAGCCTGACAATCTCTCAAGATGAATATAAGACTTTGAAAACTAAAATTTAAGATTTTTTAATCAAACAAAACACAGAACAACAAATAGATAATAATGAGAAGGGTGTCTGTTTGGTTTGGCTTAAAACAAACACTTACATAAAGTGCACACCAAACTTTTGTCATTCCATTGGCTAGCTAGCTAGTGGTACGGTATCTGACGAGTACTATTTGCTAGCTAGCTAGCCTTAGCTTTTGGGATACTCACCCTGTCTAAATCTGTTCTTCTTAAGATTTATTCACAGCAGCTGAGACGTGCTTGTTAAGAAATCTTTATGATTTCCGAAGTTTTAGCAAACAGGGACCTGACCTCTTTAGGGAACTATTTCTCTGCTGTTAAGTGAAAATATCAAGCCTTTCTCACAGCCACTATGAACATATACAGCAGCTGCACCTTCCCACCACCATCTTATGTGAAATGGGGAGGAGGGAGTGAAGGAGGGTGAGGGCGACAAGTATAAACTCAGAGCGCATGCGTCAGTTGAAGGTTTTGTGGGTTATGTAGTATCAAGAGTAAACGTCCTCCCTATTATCTTTCTTGAGTTTAGGGAAATAACTAGCTTGAATTAATGCAATTAATGGCCAGAATTTGTTTTTATATCAACGATGGAAAGTTTATACATATATTGTTCAATTATCCTTGATTAAATAAAATGTTAATAGAATTCAATAAATTGTAGAAAGCCATATATATTATTATAGGCAGTTTAATATTCATTCTTCTTAACCATTTTAATGAAAAATTAAATTTATTGTTGTTTAGGTAATAGATCCTATATTTCCTTAACATTTCACCTTCAGTGTACAATATTTTCAGTAAAACTTTGTCCCACTGGTGTGTCTGTGGTATAATGATATTCAATACAATCAGACAAACGTCTTCTAGTTAATTAGAGATTGGATCATGATTTCCTTCCTAGCAGAATGTTAAAGCCCATACTGGAATAGGACACAAAGTTACATGTGACTAGGAGAGATACATTACAAATATCTACTACATTTCCTCTATTAAAGTACTTTATTAAGATAAAGTACAGAATTAAGCTTTTCAGTTTTATTCTGTAAGCATTTTAAATAGCTTTCATTTTTTAATTTAAAGGCATAATAATTAATGATATCAACATCAAAATAAGTAATAATGATATTTTCCGTTCAAAAGGTTAAACAGAAAGTACTCTGTGTGCAATACTATGTGCTACAGACATTTAACAGCAGGTGGAGACATTGTCAAACCATTAGGCATATAAACTGTTCATGATGGACAGTAAATATGCTGAATACCTGAATAACCAGAGTAGTTTATGGACAAATAGGCTTATAAACAAAAAGAGAGTATTTACAAAATAAAATAAATCACACAATTTCGTTTTTGTTACATTTATCTAACTAATGTAATTTGTAACATGTTCAAATATGTTCTTTTTTAACTATAGCTATAATTAATGCAAAAATGTGCTCATAAAATCACAAATTCCATTTCCAATTTGAAGGGAAAATTACCCTTGAGTACTCAGTAAAGGACAAGTTTCAGTCATGTCTAAAGCAGCTTCCTTCAGGATAATGCTTTTGTCTGCAGCCCGAAGAATGGCCTTAAGACTAGACCAAAAAAATGTTTTCTTGTGTTCATCCTTTGGCCACTCCAGATAGGTTTGTTTTCTTAGCAAAGTTCTCAGCTTCAGAAACTTCTTGGGCAGAGAGTCAGTCGGGATGGGCTCCAACAGAATAAAGACTAATGAGTCCTCGTTTACACTAATGGCTCTGTGTTGAGCAAAGAAGAGCTCATAGTTACACCATTCACTCTGAACAAAGCTATTTGAAAGAACAAACAGGGTTTTGTAGCTACCTTCCACACAGCTAATAATATTGTCGATGATCCACTGGCCAGGTACAAAGTCTCGCTCATGAATGCAGATGGACAAACCTGAGCCCTCTAATCCTGGCACTAGCTGGGTGTCCACCCACGCTGAGTCATGCTGGCTGTATGAAATGAATGCATGGTAACGAAAAGAGGCATTCATCAATCGGTCTGCCCGTTTGCTGCTACACCTTTTCACCCTTATCCATACCCAAAGCATTTTAGTGTACCAGATGCCATCAAAGGCATAAAATATGATGCCCAAGGCAACTGTAATGACAATAACTACTGGCAGAGCCACTGCTGCCTGGAGTCCTGGCATACAAGAAAACTTGTCCTGCTGGTAACTCTCCAAGTACTTTCCTGCTTGTGATTGTGGAGTGCTGCAAGTGTAGTCTAAAGGCCAGTCAGGGAGAAGGGACTTGTTGAACACTGTGACAAACCAAAAAGAGTCACAGTTACAGACAAATGGATTATTGCCTGCTTTTAGAGTCTCCAGGCTGGTGAGGCCCTTCAGCTCATCCTGGCCAATAGATGTCATAGCATTCTGATCAACATAGAGTGTTTGCAGTGCATGTGCATGGAGATTGAAGGAGATGCATTGTATGCTGTTAAAGCTTAGGAAGAGATGAGTTAGTCTTGGGAACTGAGAGAGGACATCTTGAGAAATGGCACTTATGCCTGTTTTGGAGAGATCAATCTTCTTGAATTGAGGAGAAAGGTAGTTAAATATTGTGTTGCCCAAATTGTTATGGCTAAGATTAAGTTCAGTCAGGTGAGAGGGCCAGTAGCATGGTTCCCCAATGTAAATTGAGTTGAAACTTAAATCAAGGGATGTTAATACCTTCATTTCATAAGTCTTTTTAGAAATGAATGCTAGGTCATAAAAACGGTTGTGACTCAGTGATAGATGCCTCAAAGCAGGAAACACATCTTCATATGAGCAAGAAAACCACCAAAACCCAGTATCATCTAAGAGATTATCTGACAGGTCTAAAATTTGAAGCGATGGTATAACTGAAATTAATTTGCATGGAAGGATATTCATACCAGTACCAGAGAACTTCATGTAAGTCAGTTGAGAAATGAGGTCCATGCTCATGTTGACGGTAGGATACTGGTACTGATAGTGTTTCACACCATCAAAAACAATTGCTCGTAAATTTGTTGTGTGGTTTTGACTGGGGAATTGAAATCCATGAGGAGTATCCTCATTGTAAGTTATGTTTAGAAATACAAGTTCCTCAAAAGATGATTTCCAGATATTTTGAATTAGTTTGACCATGATGGAGCTGTTTATCCAAGTGTCTACAATAGTTATGTTACTAAGGATACGGAGCTCCTTAAAGATTTCAAAAGGATCACTTAAGATAGTACATTTATCTGGGAAGAGTTTGTGTAGCTTGACTTTCTTTGTATGCACTTGGTCAAGGTCCATGATCATTTTTGTGAATATATCGAAGCTTTTACAAAGTGTCACTCTCAGAGCCACTTCCTGTAATGACTTGAGCTGGGCAAAAGATCCATTTTCATATTTTTGCAAATCAGAACCACATCCAAAACTAAACCATTTTAAGCTTGTGTTCTGAAGAGGTGTCAAATCCTTAATGTCGACTGAAGTTGCTTTTGTACTTCCTATTGCAAAGGTGGTAAGATGTGTTAAGTTCCTAAAAAAGCCTGGAAGGGCATAGCTATCAAAACGATTGCAGGAGAGGTCTAGGATCCTAAGCTGTGGCAAAGGCAAATATGAAATGATGGTCAAGTGGTTATAGGACATGTTGAGAACCTTGAGTTGTGAGTTATTATAAAAGGCATCAGCAGAGATTAATTGAAGACCACAGTGAGTGATCTTCAAAGAGCACAGGCGGCTTAGCCTACACAGATCTGCCCGGACAATACTGGAAATATTGTTATGGGATATGTCTAAGTATTCAGTGCCATCTGGTAGGTCTTGTGGTATCCCTGTCAGGTTGTGGTAGGACAGGTCCTTTGAATTTTCCCTCATAGAGGAGCAAAGCTGAAATGTTTTATCTTCATTGATCAGAACAGTGGGTCTGAACATAAGAAGTAAGAGTGATGGAACTGCAATCACCCATAAATTGGTTGGCATACTGTGAAAAAAACAAGGATGACATAAAACTTTTGCGTCTGAAAAAAATGAATGTTAAATGAAAAAAAATAATGAAAAGACTATGTTAAAATTTACTATAAAACCTAAAGTTTAAGTGAGTATATTTATCAGCTTTAGGATGTACATATTTCTGAATGTGTATAGATTGTATTGTTTTCACTATAGGGTGATGAGTTTCTAATTGTAAATGTAAATTTAGTTGTCAACACAATGCAGTTTTATATCAACTCTCAGGAACACTAAAACTCTAACATGTAAATATAGTTACTTTTAAAAGATAAATCTGTACTAAAACAATCATTTACCTTAATGCCTTTTTTTCCGAAGGGTCTGAAATCAATCTTAATCTCTATAACAAACAACAGAGAGGTTGTTTCTTATTTCCTTATGCTCCAGTGGTTGAAAACTTCTTTTCTCAGAAGCTTATATAAAGCACAATGGCAAATGACCAGTATTTCATCTTCCCTTTTTTGAAAATGTGTGTGTTCATATGTGTGTGAGGCCTATGAAATCAGGAAGTGCTCATACATTTGAAACCTTTTCTTCATGATGTAGTACATTGGAAACCGTGATTATAAATATAAAACCACACATGTATAGAATGTTCAAATTTGTTTCTCTCAGAAAATAGGTTATATAAATATTATGTTCTTAAAATCAACAACAGGAAAAATGCATAGATGTGACAATGGAAGTAGCATTTTTAAAACAATACTTTTAGAAACATTTCACAAAATTTTCAGTCAGAAGTTACAAAACAAGGATTTCCCAGCATTACACTTAGTAGGAATGGTCAGTAATGCAGAAAAAGGGCATGGACAGGAACCTTCTGAATTATCTTTGATACATTCCAAATTATTTTAATCTCATTCATCAACATTATATAAAAGACATTTTATTTTGTTTCTGCTTTTATGGAATATGGTAGTTCTTTCAGACTTTTTCCAGGTTTTTAAGGAATCCACCTGTAGCAACAATAAATATAAAATAACCAATTATTTAATAATCAAAACCATCACAGCATAGTTACATCAGAAATGAAATGAGCAAATTTATACTAGCCCATGTAGGATTTTAAACTGAAGGATTTAATTAGCAAAATTTTAATGTATTTTAATATGCTGCACATATGAAATATTTTGTTGACATTATTGTGATGCATGTGCTATAGAGATGTTGACCCACTGGGAGAGTGTGAAAATCCCTTTAGTTTGCACTTGCGGACAGAGGCTTTACAGGAATACAGACCCAGACAACCAGCACAGTTTCATAGTTTAGTACACCTTCGTGACTCAATTCCATTGCAACCAGACTGTAATAAATGAGAAAACGAGAGAGAGATACATATGATGCAAACATCTAAAAGTGATCCTGAAATGTATCATATACGAAACTTTTGAATTTATCAACACAAATTACTCAAAAATACACAGATAGATTAAATGTTTTATATGCAGTGAATTGATCTGACGGTTGCTTTTAATTGAATCATACTTTCACACGTGCTGTACAATACAAGCCTTACCATGTCAGAGTTGAACTGACCATATTGCTCACTGCAAACATCATTACAAAGTCCTGAGCCAACACCTTCAAAATATTCAGAATCAATTCTGTAGATTGTCCCTCCACTAACTTTAAAATCACTCAACATGTGCTCTAATTAATCCAATCTGCGCCCCATCTGCCTTCTTCTAAGCAATGCAAACCTTCCACCACGTGCCATGGACATCCCATCCTGACCACTTTTCTTCACTCTAACACCCAACTCAAAAGTGATAAATACTTGTATTGAGAGCAGGAAAAGAACGTAACTGAATTTCATTCTTGGATTTTATAAACTTCTGCACGTCATACTCTTGCTCAAATCTTGGCAAATGCAGCAGTACTGTCTGAAACAGAGTCTTTTACATGCTAACTAGCACCACACCTTCCTACCATAAGCCTAGATGAGCAAGTTGTCAATGCACTGAAAACAAGAGACAGTTGCTTGATGAAAGTTATTAGTTACCATGAATAAATAAAGAAGAAGGGAATGGGAAAATATTGCAAACTGTACAGCACACTTACATAGGATTAAAAAATAACTGAGAACTGAGAATTACTATGTCTTCCTTTATTTGCTATGGAATCAATCTCACATCTCTTTTTAGAAATTGCCATATATATACACAGTTCTTGTGTTGTATAATTTTGTGAGCCCATGGCTGGTGTATATTTTGGTAACCAAGCATAGGGTTTTGGTCTTTAATCCATTTTCTAAGTGATAAAACGAACAATGCAGATTGTGGGTACTAAGTGACTGAAATGAAAGATCTGTAACAGGTATGTTCACTCTACAACATTCTTTAAGCCACTGATGCAACAAACCAAACAGGGATAAGAGATGTTATTGGACAGATGTTATTTGAACAATTCTCATTCCCATGACTAGCAAAGTTAAACATAGATTTTCAGTGGAAGAAGCTGAATAACAATGAAATTGTCATTTGCACAAAGCCAAAAGTCTAAAGTTATGAAGAGCACAGTTTGGAAGGCAAGAATTCCTGTACCCAATGACTTGCAGAACCATACACATCTGACTAAAATGACTGGAACCAATTCCAGGCAAAACTATTCTGGAGCTTTTCAGCTTGTCTATCTCGGCATCCAGGGAAGCATTTTGTTGTATGGTGGAACCCTTTCAAAAGAGGTCATGTAAAGAACCACCTGGTTCTATCTGACACTAGAGCACATCAAAGATATAAATTATATGTAGGACCAGCAGCCACATACCACCTGTGATGGAAAACTTCCCTTGGGCACATAGCCTACTATAGCAGCTCCCAAACCTCTTCATTCAATCTTCAATCCCAAAGAGTTGATCTCTTAATAAGATACATTTGTCTACCTCTCATATTTTCTAATGCCCAAATAAAACTAAAGCCTTTTTTCTCTATATGGGTGTCCAGAGTCAAATTCAGGTGCATGCTACAGATCCCCAATGTTTTGTTCAAGCACATCACTCATGTCCTAGATTTCTCGTACTTCTGAAAACAAGTTTTCTCTATATTATGAATGAAAATCATTATCTTATCTAAAAAAGGGTATTATATTTGCAAAGTAATGGTAGACATGATTTACTGTGAAGATGTGCATTATTTGAAATACTAATTAAATGATGACTTGTTATAAAAATTAACAAACACTATACTATACAATAAACAATAATAATGAATTGCTGTTTCTGGCAGTATAAATTTAAATAGTCATTTTTACTGATACAGAACTTTACAACATCTGACCTTTGTCACATATTTAATTAACCACATAGCAACATAACACAAATGACATTAATTAATTCGTTAATATATGTATATCTTCTTGAATTCATAGTTGGATCAGTCTACAAAGATTGGTGGACTTGGCTAAAGGTGTTGGTGATTTAAGAGTCATTGCACTTTTGGCCTTATTTGCTTGAACCTTGAAGGATCATTGATAGCGGCTATATTCTTCTTCTTCTTCTTCTTCTTCTTCTTCTTCTTCTTCTTCTTATTATTATTATTATTATTATTATATGCTGTTGTAAATATTATTGTTATTATTGTTAACATTATTTGAAATGTCAGTGTAGAAGTATATACTGGTTTATTTAAAATTGCGTATACAAGCGTGTTAAAACACTTGCGTGCCTCCTGACGGTGGTCACTGGCGTTAGCTAGCGTGTCGGTTTTCCGAAAACACCCGACACGGAGCGCAGCTTGCCGGAAGATCCGGGTGCTGGGCTTCAACATAAACAGCAATGGCGGAGGCAGCGGCTGCATCTACAGCGGCTCCAACAACAACAGGAGGCTGGACGAAACACGTAACCTGCAGGTTAGTTCAAATCCGCGATGTGTTTGTCCTTTTTCCCCCATTTAAAAATGCTCATATGTTTTAAACCGATATGTCGTCTCTTTGCCGTACACATAGGCTGACAAGACCGTCTTTTGTAGTTAAGAAGTAGATGTGTTTCTTGTGATATGTGGTAGCGAGGTCGGTTCACTTAAGTATAGTATCGAGCTGAGCGGTTCACTCAACGCTTTGAAGTAAACAATGCTTCCGCAATGTGTTTGCGAAACGACTGTTTTTGAACATGGCTGGGTGCTGTTTCACTATCAGTATTACCACCAGTGAGCAGTAGGTAATGAGTTACGTTCAAACCCATTTTCCTAGTTAGTCGTCTTGGCCATTTCCTTTATAAATCACAATCAGATTTATATGCGTCTAGCTTTCAACATCAAGTTTCTCTGCTTAATCTTGGTTTACAAGCCCCTATTGTTTTGTGCTATTATTACCACCAGCTAACACTGGGAACAATGGTCTCAACGATGGAAATGCTGGAAAATGTTAAGCCCATAAAACATTCATTGTTTAGTAAAAAGATTTTCTTTGTACACATCTCTTTACCCAGGAACATGCTGTACTTGTATAAAAACAAACTACTTTCACTTAGGCAAGTGACTTGCCAAAAAATGTGCTATAGCAAAATTGTGCTATGCAGACAGTTGTGTGATCCATAATATCAAAAACATACCAGAAGAAACCAAAAAATGTGGATCCAGACAAACACCTCTTGTTTATTTATTAAGGTATTTCATGCATGGTCTTTGCAAAGAGGGGAACAACTGTCGATACTCCCATGACCGTAGCAGCAGCAAACCAGCCATGATCTGCAAGTTCTTTCAGAAGGGTTGTTGTGCATTTGGAGACCGTTGCAGGTAAGACGTAGTATTGTTTGGAAATGTGTATGTGTGTGATGTATAGTAACATTTCAGAATGTTAGAATCTCTTCTTTGTGTTAAGAAATAGACGTGCTTTGTCAAATATACATTTTTATGAAGTTAACCTGTAAGGAAGTTATCAGGTTCCAAGCATGTTAGAATATGTTAATTGGGCAGTTAGCCTACTGTCTTATATCCATTTACAGAATTTTATATTGGTGTCATCTTCAAAACAATATATATACTTTTTAAAAAATGTTTTTTGTTTTAAACAGAATAAGCTTTGTCCTGGCTCCAGATGTTTACAGAGTTTTTGCTAAACTCATTTGAAACGGATCAGATGGCACTGATGTCATGTACTTTATTCTGTGTATTATCCTGTCCTAAAATGTTTTTTTTAAAAAGGTTTGCCAAACTGCATTCAAATGTTTAACAGACTGCATTAGCTCAGTAACAGCACATCATGTGAATGTGCAGGAATGAATTAGTCGCTGAATGAAGTCTATTTGAATTGTTATTGTGGTGTATGATGTGCTCCATTGCACGTGAAATCTAAAGTTTTTACTGTCAAAACGTTGGAAGTTTCGTGTCCATCTCTGCTGCTAGACTGCCTGTACAATTTATCCAGTTACTATAGACAACCCTAATAAAAGATCTGCTTTCTTAATTTTGTAGTTCTGTCTAGATAGTTATCCTTTATTTTGAAGGGTATCGGCCTTGGTTTAAACTGTAAGATATCACTGTACTATTCTATTTCTGACAAAATAAACCCAGTGACAAAGCATTAGGCTACATCCACTATTTTTCAGAGACACAGATCATCTTGCTTTCGACAGGGTTCTTGCTCACTTGCTGAAAACCCTGTGGAAGCAGCGATGCTGAAGTGTAGGGACGGTCTTTCTGTGCTGTCTAAGAATTGGCTTCCCAGCCAGACAGAACCGACAGTGTTTGCCTCATGTCTGTCTGCGGTCAAGTGCATCCCCATAGTAACTGCTCCTACCAGCTCTGCAGCATGGGAATGCCTTTGTGTGCTGCAGCCCTGCTTTATGACAGCATTGCATAATGTCGGGCGAATCATGCCCCCCACCCCACCCCCACCCCCACCCCACGCTTGAATGGTGACTTTTGGGTCTGGGTCTACAAAGACGCCTGTATATGTCTGATGGGGTTTGCTGTCAGGGTAGGTAGTCAGGCATTCCTTCACTAGGCAGCACTACATGCAGTCATGCTCGTCTCCTCATACGCTTCTTTCCTGGACTTTGTCCTCATTATTGTCTTTGTGGGAGTGCGTCCTCCAGCTTCTTAATAAGGGGGCCATACAAGCAGCACCCATGTACGCCTGACTTAATTGTGGATGAATTCTGCCTTTTATGTTGTCTTTTGTTTGTGTCTCTCCCCCGCTCCCCTCCCCTGTCTCCCCCTTCAAAACCCTCTGGGCCAGACAGAGCATACTGCAGCCTGCATCACAATTACATAATCCTGTGTGTTAAAATGTTTTTTCTCTCTCTCGTTCTGTGTCTGTCTCTGCCCCCTCCCATTCCTTCAATTCTGCTGCTGCTGGGTTCACCCAGTTCATGCTGCCATTCTGCAGAAGCTGCAACCACCAGGCCATCACTTCTTTTGCATAAATGAAGACACACACCACACATACAGGGATGCAGTTTCTTTAGAGGCTCCAGAGAAACATTTCTGCCATTGTGAAATGAGGAACAAGGAACGAACAAGCATGACTTTTGCATATATTGGTGAAGTTACAGTTGCCAGCTTTCATCATGTCAGCTTGTTATTCTATATCGTCTTTCTGAATAGTTTTAGTTTTCTCCCCTCGAATGGAAATGTATGTGTGTCTGCCGCCATACGTTTTTATGGTGTTTCCTGAATTCGAAATCTAAAATTCCTTTGGCAGTGCGACGGTGAGATTAATTGTGATCAGTTGCATGTTTTAGAATAGAAACGCATACAACGAAATGAGACTGACTTGCGTGCATCCTTTGACAGAATGCGAATTCTGTAGTTTGAATGGAAATATATTCTTCATTCAAACTGTTGTAAATTCTATGAATTAATGTACTTTTGATATTAAATAAAGCAACAGGTAGTCGATAAGACGTTTCAGTGATTATCGGTTGACGTTTTAAAGTCAAGGCAAACTGTTAAACGGAACTAGTGTGGGCTGTTTAAATCTTGCGCTTCTCTAAACCCTACTGGATACAATTCCAAAGAAATGCAAGATTATTCAGATCCATTTAGAACTCCCGCGGGTCCACAAACAAATTAGCGTAAACAAATTTTCTTTCTTTCTTTTTGCAAAAATAAATTATTTTAGGAAACTTTCACGAAGGCGTCATAGTAACGTTATTTTCGTTTATGGTTTATATTACGTTGGTGGTTTTGTCGCTCAGCGCGCTTGATGGATATGTGTACGGTACGTGTGTATACGTGATTGAAATGGTGGCCGTGAACAGCTAAACCTAAGTTTTGTCACTGACGCAGTGTTATGAAAACTGAGGCGTGGCACCATGGGCAGGAAGCTGGAGACGATGCAGTTAAAGAAATCCACGACTCCAAAATCGTTCAAATTAGTAGTCACTGAAAGTACAGGTGACCATTGTGATTCTGATTGCCGAGTTCTAGCCCCTGCAGTTTAGGGGTTTTGCTTGGTTTAGGCTCTAAGACCGCCTTATCACTGTCTAATCTTGCAGCAAACATTGTAGCGCTAAGAAATGTGTCATCTTTGCAGTGTAGGAAGTCAGTGATTGTGTATTATCAGGAATTCATTCCTTTTAGATTTTTTAAATAAAAAGATTGCTGTGTCTGATGTAATGACTGAAGAAATTGTTCTTTGATATTACATATGACCTCATTATGGTGGATTGTATACATGGCTATAATCTTTAATTTTAGGGGACTAGAAGGTGTCATTTAGGTGGCTAGAAGCAAATTAGCAACACTGTTTGAATCTTGACTCTTAAAGATTTCATTAATGTACAGTCATTTACTATTCATATGTACTGTGCAAAAATGTATGAAATGTGAAAATTTCCTATTGGTGGTGGAGACGAAATAATGGTCTGCACTGTGGTATGGGTTTCCATCCTCACTCCAAACAAAATCTTTGTCATTTCACCAAGCTGCCTGTGTCACCTGATTTGCAAAAGGCTTCCCCAATGTAAGCCTCTGGAAAACCTGCCTGCTTGTCCTAATCGTGCCACCCCCCCGCCACCAATTATAGCCCACATCTGGCACAGATGTATCTATCTATCCTTTAGCTATAGTCTTTTCTTAATATTTTTGATGTAGGTATGAACACACCAAGCCATCCAAACAAGAACTCCCAGGGATGATGCCGCTTCCCACTGCTCTCCTAGCTCTTGCTGGTACCCCTGACTCCGTGCCCAGTGGGCCAGGTGGTACAGCCGATGATCAGGAAAGGCCCCACAGCTCCGGGGCAGTGGACTGGATCAATGCTGCAGAGTTTGTGCCAGGCCAGCCATACTGCGGGAGGGGTGAGTGTGACATCGGCAGACCCGTAATCACTTGCAGGGTACTGCAAGTTAAGCGCACGTGTTGCAGGGTTTACTACTTCTTCTTCTTCATTTACAGTCTGCTGTGTTATGTGGACAGAGTGCAACACTGCAGTTTGGGAAGTGGGAGTACAGTATAAATACAAGCCAGTGCAAGTCAGCCAGAGCCAGAGATATCCAACTGTGTTTTCATCCATTCTCTTTACTGTACTTTATGCAGAAATTGCAACTTCAGAAAAGCATGCATCCTGCTACTGGCAGTGGCCCTGCTCTTCATGTGAAGGAGCACATGACCTTCTTTGATTATTATAACCCTAGGCACTGGCCAGTGTAAGCCAGTGCCAGGAAATATGCAGTATCCAAAGTAAATGTTTGTTAAACGTGAATGAGCACGTCACATGGGCTGTAGAAATTAGAAATACCGAAATGTTGGTTTAGTGAGGATGCTCATAAAGGCTTCCACTGTGCACTATAGCTGAGTCTGTCAGATTCTGCAGTATGTTACCCATAATTTAAATAAATCCTAAACTCTATTGCTACCCTCTGCAAATTGTTTATTGCACCATTTGAGTTGGCACTCCATGTTCAGGAGCAAGAACTGAAATCTGAAACATCTTTCAGCATTTTGGTTTCTGAAGTGCACATCCCACCCCCAGTCAAAAAAAAAAAAAAAAGAAGAAAAAAAACTGATTTATGATTTACTGTTCTTTGCTGTGTGTGTTTTAAACCCATAGTGACCCACAGACTGGCTATATGGTAATTGCAATTGAGAATTAGGAAAACAAACACATGCATGTCAACTATATCTGAAATAATTTCTAGGAAGATGATTACTCGTTTAGCCAGATACAGTTTTTATATGTTAAATCTTAAACATATGTTCTCGCTGGCCTAGACCAGAGTTCTCCCTCTTCATGCTGTGGCCTTTTTGGCAGAGAGCTGAGAGCGCAGCGCTGTTCCCCTTTCATGCATTGGGTGGTAGCCACATGCTCAGTTAGGAAAAGCAGGTGCAATTTTCTCAGGTTGGCAGACTTAGAACACAGTGAACTCACAGAATATTTGCAGGCACAGGAAAACAATATGAACCAATTTCAGTCACTGCTGTAACTGTCAGGAGCTACTCATTCTGCCAGTTGAACCTCATTTTTGGGATTACAGCTGGATTGTCTCATCCATAATCCGTATTAAACATTACATTTTCTTCATGCCAAGTAAAAAGCATGATCCTTGACTTGGTGGTTACCCAATTTTCCTCAAAATAACAAGCACTGCACATTGCTTGCTTGGGGTTTCTTATTCATTTTTTTTTAGAGTTTATCTTGATGTTGATTTTAATTTGTTAATCTCAATATTTGTTTTTAGACGTTTTTTGTTTTTGTTTTTTTCCCCGAATGTGACTTTTTTTAAAGAAGGATATTGTAAAGAATTTAAATCTATAGCTGTTTTGTTGGTCATGCTTTCCTCTGCTTACTTTAGGATGCAGGCCTATGACTATTTGTGCTCAAATGGCTTTAAAGTACCAAAAAAAAAAATCTATATATATATAATATAAAACTGCAAATGCTGAGTTTGCCTTCTTTGGTTTTATGAATATCACACATTAAACCACCCCCACCCCCCACTCCCTCAGTTGAGCCTGTGTTTGTGGAGGGCCCAGGACCTATCATTGAGGATGAGTATGAGAAGGAGCGAGCCAGCAGCCAGCTGAAGAAGCAGCTGTGCCCTTACGCCGCTGTGGGTGAGTGCCGCTATGGCCTCAATTGTGCCTATCTCCACGGCGATGCATGCGACATGTGCGGCCTGCAGGTGCTCCACCCAACCGACACATCCCAGCGCTCCCAGCATATCAGGGTGAGTGTGTCCTTCAGCTCTTCCTGCTGCTTTAGCAGCTTCTGCTTGGGAGTATCCTGCCCTTTCATTGTTTTTTCCCCCCCTAAATTCCTCTAAAGTATTTGGGATTCTCGTTAAATATCAACGGCAGGCGTGCATAGAGGCCCATGAGAAAGACATGGAGATCTCGTTCGCCATCCAGCGCAGTAAGGACATGATGTGTGGCGTGTGCATGGAGGTGGTGTTTGAGAAGGCCAACCCCAGTGAGCGCCGCTTTGGCATCCTCTCCAACTGCAGCCACTGCTACTGCCTCAAGTGCATCCGCAAGTGGAGGAGTGCTAAGCAATTTGAGAGCAAGATTATAAAGTAAGCCTTAGACTGATGGACCTTGTACAATTTGTATGCCCTTGCTCTGGACTTGTGCATCTGTGGTTTAAGAAGTCAGTGATAATCCCTCGTCCAAAAGAGTTCTGATTTGAGTTCTTCATCCTGTGCCAGGTCCTGCCCAGAGTGTCGAATCACGTCCAACTTTGTCATCCCAAGCGAGTACTGGGTGGAAGACAAGGAAGAGAAGCAGAATCTTATCCAGAAGTACAAGGATGGCATGGGGTACAGACACAGTCCACCTGCACTGTTTGATTGTTGGTAGCTGACCAGCTCATGAGTACCACAATATTCCTAAAATCATAACCAAAATGAGCCTCAGTCAGGTGCATGTCATCAGTTCATCATGATCATTCATGATTTGTTCTCTTAGAGGTCTTTGTCCGGTTATAAGAATTAACAAGACAAATATAGAGGTCATCTTTTTTAACTATATTTCTTGTTCAAGGTTAGGTTGGCCTTATGCTCATGTTTCAACAGGAGTAAACCATGTCGATATTTTGATGAGGGACGTGGAACTTGTCCATTTGGAGCCAACTGCTTCTATAAGCACGCCTTCCCTGATGGGCATCTAGAGGAGTCTTCGGCACCGCCCCAGCGAAGGCAGACTGCCTCCAATGGGAGGAACAGGGTAAGAGCTCTCCTGTCAGTGACTTGCCTTTGTAGTCGAATGCAGTCCAGTTTTCCAAATGCTATTTGCTCACCCATTCTGGAGAGGAAAACCTATTCTTGCTTTCAGCTGTGTAAAAATGGTTTTGTTTTTGTTTTTTTGTTTGTTTTTTTTGCAATTTTACCACCTTAATGAATCATACTGTTCTTGGATAAGTAACTATTGTCCATGTTTGTGATGTCTTTAAAAAGTATTACATTATAAATCATCTAAAAATATAGCAATAAAATATTGAACTTTAAATCTTGACTTTTAATAAAATATAATGGAAAGCGGTTGGTCCATGACTCCCTGCTTGCTGCTGCAGGCTGTGTAGTGACAGGGTCACAGATGTTACACAGAGCTCTGTTATTGATCATCTCTATTGCCACCATATTAGTTGAAATCAGTAGTCAGTGACTGGTGTAGGGAGCTGGGCCACCTCTTAAATGAAAGAGTCAACGGGGTTAACATCCTGCTCCTCTTGTCTCAATACTGATAAGTGCATTTTTTTGCCAAACAAAATCTGTGTTTTGACATCTGCTCTGCAGAACTCTAGACGCACTCCCCTCTGGGATTTGTTGGACGAGCGGGAGAGCAGCGACTCCATGGACAATGAGGACGAAGAAATGGTGACGTTCGAGCTGAGCGAGATGCTTCTCATGCTCCTGGCCGCGGGAACAGACGACGACGTCACCGACTCCGAAGACGAGTGGGACTTGTTTCATGAAGAGTTGGACGATTACTACGAGCTCTACCTATAGCGTCCCTCTGTTAATCCCACATTTCCTCTCTCCCTCACTAATCTTCCCTGGTAATCCTTCCCCTGCCCTCCATCCCAGAAACAAGGCAAGATTGTCTCGTGTGAGTGAGTTAGCGGTAGAGTCTTTCCCCATGTGTCATGGCAGTGCCTTTTAAGCAGGCCATTAAAATCATGACTTCAGTCCAGAGTGGAAATGAAATATATAAAAGATCAGATGAGACAGAAAAAGAGGGGGGAAAAGAGGAAGGAAAAACAGGTCTGTGTGCTCATGCTAAAACCTTTTTCTAGAAAACCTCTGTACTGCGGGTCTGTCTGTGTCCACTTTATGTACTAAAGAGAGATTTAAAAAAAAAAAAAAAAAAAACAATTTACAAAGTTCAAAAATTACAAAAAGACACTAAGTTATACATTTAAAAAATGAAATGATATTGCTAATAAATCTTAATGGTTTTATTCTAAAGTGTAGGTTTGACTTATCATGTACCCAGGTATGGTCCTGCTTAAATGGGACTTGGTGCATACTGCAGCTTTGTAAGGTTTCACTGTAACTGATTTCTGGATTATTCCTCTCTCCTCATGCACTGACTATGAATGGGTGGGGTCATGGAGATTAACTTTCTTGATGTCAAATGCACACATGCACTCTTAACGTTCATAAAGATTACTTCTCACTGAACATTAATTCCCCCTCCCTTTTCTCTCTCTAATTCTCTTTAATTGGCCTAGGGGTCAGTTGTGGTGTTTTTTTTGTTTTGGTTTTTTTTTTTAAATCTAGTTGACCTTTACAGGTTCAGGAACACCTGTGGTATCAAATGGAAAGTCTCTCCTCAGTGTAGCGATACATTTGTGAATTTGGACTCCAGAAAGCAGACTTAAATGCATTCAAATATGAAGCTGGGTGTTTCATCACTTTAACTGTCAATTACTTGTAAAATTTATGATTTGCTTCAGTATTGCATATTAAGCTCAGCTGTCAGTAGCCAATCCACAAACACACAATTGTTATTTGGTTCTTGTCGAACTTGGTTGAAATACATATGTTTATACTGAAATGTGCTTGTTTTCTATGGTCCAGAACCATCCAGCATAACTTGAAAATTAAAGTTTATTATCAAAGTATCAGTTTATCTTGTCACTTTAATGCATAAATTATAAAATATTCAAAGCTGCTCTTAATGAATACCTTTTCAAGATGACTTTTTGTGACAGTCACAGTTCTGAAGAATGGATTGCAGGGAAGAATCCTCTGTGCTCCGAACAAATGAGGTGGCCTTAAATTTAGTTAACAACAAATGATCTGCCATCATTTCACCCACAGTATTGTTATATTGGGCCATCGAAGAATTTTGCTTCATTGACTAAAAGCTAGGTTGTCATAACTATACTCACATTAGCTTTGCAAGGCTTAGGGTATCTCAATTTAAGAAACTTTATTTCTTGAGATAGTTAAAACTGCTGCTAACGCCAGGCCGTATCAGGTGGATTAAATAAGTGTTCATCAGTTTAATTCAGTTGAGCCATGACGCCCTACACGTTCCGATACACAGCGATGCGAGCATGTACATCAGCTAAATCAAGGACGTTTGGATGCCGTGTTGTTTGGCAGACCGCAATACACGCTTAGCAGTTTTGAATTGCTTATTCAGACGGTTATATATTTAGATTGGATATTCTGGTTGGCCTTGTGCCTTATTTTAACATCACAGCAAAAGGGTAAATAGATTTAAACCTCGGAGAAGGGAATGGCAAGGATCTCTGTTAAATGTTTTAAGGTTGCAGGTTAAGTTATACTATTTAGATTTGAATTCTCTTTGTATTTTATTTTCCTTTTCCAAAAAAGCGCTTCATTTTCTTTTCGCATCATTTTCTCACAAAAGCACACTCCATTCCAATGCGCTCCATCACGGGATTTACGCGCCCCTGCTTGTCTCCCCCTTAAAGCATCTGTCACTACGCGGGCAGAGACAAAACAAGTGAAGAAGAAAAGGCATGAATACCATGATTGCAGAAATTAGAAAAAACAATACGGTAGCTAGCTATCCTCAAGCCGAAGTGGCGATTTACCCTGACTCACCCGTCTCCTCAGCACCGGAAAACGGGCAGCTCTTCATACGAAGTGTCGCGTCCAGGAGGGACACACAGACGACCACCGGTAGTGCCAACCCGGAGGAAGGCAGCACCCAACCCCTGGTATCTTCAGCCACTGCTGCCCCGTCTTGCACCATGACATCGGGCGAATTCATGCAATCTACTCCCCTCTTTGTCCCGAGATCTAAGAAGAACCTATTTTATAAGATATTGTGTTTCATGTTGCTCGTTCTCCAGGGTGGCATCTTGGATTTCTACCTCATTATATTCACTGATTTGTACTGGTGCTCCTGGATAGCAACGGACCTTGTAGTTATATCAGGCTGGGGGATTTTCTTCATTAAAAACGCAAGGAGTAAGCGAGAGCGGGCTTGTGGTTTTCATCAGAAGAGCTCGATTTTTGGCTGCAATCTTGGGGAGTTCACGTTCGCCTATTTGGCATGGCTCATTTACGTGATTGCGTGCACTCCGAAAGTGGTACTCATCTTGGAGACCTCCATTCTAGATCTGATTGTGCTCAAAGTGCCATTTGGCATCACCGGATTCAAGATAACCATGTTGCTCACGGCGCCTTTGCTTTTCTGTCTCATCAATTCAGTTATAGAGGATCCAAATGGCGCGATTCGGTACCATTCCCAAAGTTGCTTTATGACCACATGTATAGACGTGCTGGACAGTTTCACCCTCGTCGAGTTGCTCCTTAAAAACGAGATTCCCAACGTATATTTGAAATATACCGTGATATCCGTGTATTTCGTCGCACTAGGCGTACCAGTTCTATGGCTTTACGAGCTAACGGCCTCAAGGATGCACTGCCGCTGGATTTGGGCGAGGTTCTTCACAAGCGTTGTGGTCAATGCACCGTTGTTGGTGGTAAGATGTTTCTTTGTGTTTCTTTACAAGATGCCCATATCTGTTTTTATGCTAAAAAACATATTCATCTTGGGGTGCAAGTTCCTGGAATTAATTGAGCAATGCGTGACAGTGAGAACTGTCCGGAGATTCGCACGTGGAGGCAACCCAGCCCAATTCTCCCACTGCGTCTCGGAGAACGACATGTGCCCACACGGCTATGTCAACACGCTGGCTGTCAATACTCAGTCGTAGATCCTGCGATGGGACGCACATTTGTTCAGAGGTCACACTGCATCAGCCTTACGAACAACGCCGGACGCTAACATCTTCAACAGGTGCTACAACCAAACGACACGACGTGCCAGTGAAAAGCCCACTCCCCTTCCCACGCCCTCGCCGGTAAAGCTTCTGGGGTGTGTTCGTGAACCAATGGTCATTAGTGATACGTGACGCGCAGTTTTTTTTTTATTTGCACTTGTATTGTGAGGCACTTTAATTAATTGATTAAGAATTGAATTAATGGAATGTCACAAGTGTGTTGTTAAGAAGCCAGTGATTTATTTTCTATACTGAAAATGTGTAACATTTCATGGATCTCAATTAACATTTTATACTAGTAATGTAAAGTGTCGTCTCTCAGTTGTTAAACTGTCAGACACATTGTCTGTGGATGTTTTTAAATGCACTGAGGTGTAAACATACCTTATCTAAACTAAATGTATAGACAATTTCAGATAGTGAACGCAGTGCAATCTTTATTCTGCAAATATGTCAGTAGAAGACATGATAAGGCTGGTTCTTGTGAATGAAAAACTGTATTAAGGTGTACAATAGGGGCTTGTGATGATTGCTAATACCTTGTGAATCTCATTACTTATGTGGAAAGATTACTCATCTTTTAATTATCTGTTGAACCCTAACTACTGGCCACTGCAAAATAGTGTTTTCTTATCATTTTTACAGCAAACGAGGCTACCTCTCTATGTGTACCTATTATTCATATTTCAATGTGTTAATCAATTTATTTATCTATTAGTGTACATTGCATAAATTTTCAGCAGCTAAAGGATGGTTTGGTTACCATAACTACATTTTGTATACTTTGTGTCTAAATAATAAATCAGATAAAAATGTACATGGACCATGGTAGGTCACTCACAGGAAACCAGAGTAGGCCTGCACAGAGAGTAAATGTAAGCAAATCTAGTTCAAATGGAAAGCCCCTGTTTTTTCTGACTCTTTATAACTTGTCTGTGGTTACTGACAGGCAGTCTTATGTACAACAGGGTGCTTTAAAAACTTGCCTGGTGACTACAGGTCCAACTAGACTAAGATAAAATGTCAAGGCAGATGATTGGACTGTGAGCACAAACAGCTCTGCAACTCTGATTCAGATTAAAGGAGAGGGCACGGAGTTACATATGCAGGCCAAAAGTGCATTATCAAAAATGGGAGTTTTGTGCCTCATTGTGCAGTGCAAACATGTTTAAAATGACAATTTATTATGTTGTTGCATACATGTAAATTAAATGTTCAGTTGCAAGCGTATACATTATTTTTCGCAAACTGATGTTATTTCTATCTGCAGTGTATACACCATCAAATAATTACAAAAGACTGCCACAAGGGCTTTAAATTTGTTTATTTATATGGTGTTTTCATGGGAAATTCTTTTGCACTATAAAAGTCATGGCAATTTCTTGCTAAACATGGAATAGTCAAATGTGCCTTTTCTTAAACCCAGAATAAAGGAAAAGTGCAAATAGTTTTCAGATGTCTACAGTAGATCCTAGAAAAATGGAACAAAAGCATACACACACACACACACACACACACACACACACACACACACACACACACACACACACACAAACCCTAAACAACCAAAGAATTCTGCTTTTGAGTTTCCAGTTATTAGTAATGTACTACTGTAATTTTACATTCAATCCCCATGTGAAGCATATAGTATTGATATAATGAAACTAACTGCATGAGGAGCAAAAAACTCCACCATCTCATAGATTTACTTTTGCATTAAAAGCTAATATCTGTTGTCTGCAGAGAAATACCTGCAATAGGATAGAAATCATCATTGTAAATTAAACCTATTATGTACCGTGTGATGATAAAGGTACCAAAAATAAATCCTGTGTTGTAATCTTCTAACCAAACACTCCTTGTGCAATATTTATTAAAAATATTTCACAGATTATTATGAGCATAAAATATCAGATTTGTTCCATTAACATTTTACTTTTTTTCTTTTGTTATTAGATGTTAAAACACTGTGAACAGCATTATTTAGTCCAGAAGAGATTGCAAGGTAACCATAAACGTACATAACACCTATGAAAGTCCTGTTCGGGCAATCCCCTGTTTATGAGATGAAAATGTAATACAGTGTTTGACTCTTGATGGGATGCGATAACAAAGGGAGAGTGAAAAATCCCACTGGAATGCAAGTAATCCTAAAATTAACTCTACATTAGCATGCTAAACATTACACTTCTAAGCAGATATATCTAAAGCAATAGATAATAAATACTTCCATAAACAGTAGCAGGCAGGTAGACTGTAGAAAGCTATAAATAATTAATTACTTTGTGTTCAAAGTAATAAATGCTACCAGGACAATCCCAATGGCTTTAACAAAGGACAAAAACAGTATCACATTCAAATAAATGTTTTAGTGTAAAACACATTTTCACTAAATACAACAAAATTAGATTTTCCAAAGAACAGCAGTGGCCAGCAGTTCTAGGTACCACACAAGATGGGTGTAAAAATGTGTAAAAAACCTATCTAGAATCCAATCAAAACATCAACTGTCCATTGTCTCTGTGCAAAAGCCAGAGGAGATGGGACTGTTCAAGTAGAGAGCTTCCTGTAACTTGGCCAGTGCAGCGAGAGAAGACGATGAAGGCTCCTCCCTTACGATAGAGTCTCTGGAACTATATCCCTGATCTGACCATCTAGATGGTCTTTCCCCTGAAGCTGCTTCCCTCTCATTTTCATCCATCTCCATTGGCTGGGAGGGGTGCATATCCCAAGATTCCTGGTTGGAATCATCCAGAGAGGGTGGAGGAGCTGGTACCTCCAAGGACGCCAGAGAAAGCTGGAGGTCGAGCAGTTGGTGCAAGGCCAGCTCATTGTCTTCTACTGAGCAACCATCTGCTAGTGATCCCCCCTTCACAACCACCTCATTCCTGCTTGGTGGGACATGGTCCTGTAGTGCAGGTTCAGCCAAGGAGCAGGCATGGCTGTCTGAGCCATTGTGGGCCACACCAGCTGTGTGTAAGCCAGGTGGTAGCTCCACAGCTGGACACAGGGAGTAAACTTGGTTGTGGGCTGGCTGGATACTCAGCACAGAAGGCTCCTCAAATTCCAGGTTAAGATGGGGTATTTCAGAAGTCCATACACACCGAGTCTTGTCCTCGTGTATTTCTACTTCATACTCACATATGGGGGGACCATGGTTTAGCACAGGCTTACACTGATGAATTGGAGGGGTGCACTGGTTAAGAAAAGGGCTGATCTCTGATACCAGACCCTCATCATCATTGTTTAGGCACTCCTTCTCAAACCAGTCTGGATTTTCTAACTGATATGCCTGGAAGGTTTCTATTGCATTCCTCAAGGCTTTTCCTGATGGGCAGCTGAAATACTCATCTATGCCAATGCCCTCAACTGTGTGAACCATCCCCCGCTGATATTTCTCCAGATCCAGGATTCTAAAGTAAAGCTCTTCAAAGTGCTTCATAAGCTTGTACTTGACTGCTAGGTCAAACAAGGAAGGGACATCTTGTTCACCACTTATATCTTCAAAATACGCCACCAGGTACTTGCCGTAAGAGGCGGGGCGCTGCATGTCGGGTGTGATGAGCTGCAGGGCAAGGGTAAGCATGTCCCCCATTGGTGAGCAGACGTCCTCCCTCAAGAGAACGCGGGGCTGCCCACACATTGCCCCCCACTTGGCCTGAACCCCCCGTGAACACAGTACCAGCACCTTGTCTGAAGACCTCTCTATTCGTCGCTTCTGTAGCTCCGTCCACTGCAGGCGGCCCATGACTCCGACGGAGGTCGTGTCCAGGAGGTCCAGGTAAACCTGCGTGCCACACTTGGCCCTCAGGAAGGCACAGAGCTTCAGTACTATATCAGTGTATTGAGGGTGGTCTCGGGAGTAGATGATCAGCACAGACCGCTCATCAGGTAGAACAGGCTCTGGGAGAAGGGACTCACTAGGTGTTTTTTCTACATCTGTAACCCAATGCATAATATTAAAATATTTTCTATACACACACACACACACACACACACACACACACACACACACACACACACACACACACACACACACACACACACATATATAATGCTAAATATATAGACATGGAAAGGTGGACGTTGATCAGATTGAACAGTTTTCAGAATGGTTAAAGTTATCAGGGTTTAAATTCTGCATATGGATTTTAATAGTGACATTTGACTGAGATACTAAAAATTATCCAGTCAGTTTAGATCTACTTTAGCTCCAGTATTAACTAAACAATTAATCCCCACTTTCTATGTTACATGAACTTTTATTCAAAAATTACAGACCTTGAATAAACAGCATCTTTGGTTTAATTTGGCTAGAGTCAACCAATAGGCAAATGTAACTTTTCTCCCATGCAGCATAAATGATAGCAACTAAGAATACCCTACACTGCTTACCATTTTGCTTCTTCTGCAAACAGATGGCGCAAACAGCCAGACTACAGAGCAGGAGAAACACCACAGCTAGAACAATCCACCAGATCTGGAGCTTTGGAGGTGGCGCAGGTGGCTCTGTTTATGAACACGAATTTTACGAAAAAGCAACATACAACTACTCATTTTAACAACACTGAAGAAAACAGAATTATGGTGTTCGTTCCATACCTGGACATATGTTAAAACTGCGGCTCTTTCGATGGCAGTCATTTCCACACATAATAAAAAAAGGCTGGATCTAAATGTAAAGACATTTACAATGTATATTTCACTGCTCAATCACTATGTCAGCATGTGCATAATAATACAGACCATATACAGTCTTACAGTATGCATATATACAAACACACCTGGACATTAAAAATGCAGCACGTGTGTGGCCAAGCCTCGAGGTCAAATGTAACATTTACAAATGAACTGTTGTTCTGTTAAGGGAAAAACACAAACATTTCAATTTCAAAAGCAATGACATTTCCCAAGTATTTACTAAGTATAGTGTTGCTGTAGTTACCTATGTGAACTGCTCTAAAAATAGCTTGCCAATTACTGTTGTTTTCTTATTGATGCTATGTTGCTATTTCTATTGAGTTAAAAGTACAAGAACAATAATACATAATAAAAACAAAACAAATACAAATTATAGTAATGATACTCCAGTGGACAGCTACATGAAGTGTCAAATAATTAAAAATGCAATGTCATACCTTTTTAAGACTCTTACTTTCCTTGACATCCTTACACTTCACAAAGACTTTATAGTTTTCAGAAAGCTCTGTGTTACTGAAGGTAACAAAGAGGGTCCTGCCATCTAGGTGAGTGGAATCCATGGTAATGTTGGGCTGCCATAGTGCCCCTTGGAACATGGATTAAAACATAAACCCACTGTGTGAGTTACAGTGGAAATCTTAAGCAAAGTTCATATGGCAATGAGGTTTGTTGAAGTATATTAATAAAATAAATATGATTGAAAAAGCATTACAACAAATTATGTAATCTAAAAGAAAACAATAACTCCATAAACTATGAATAAGCCAGTCTAATTAACCAGACCTTAGGAGCTATTGTAAATAAAAGCTCTTCTACCAATTAGGTTGCAAGCAATTCTAGAGATTAGCTGTATGGAGGGTTCAAAATATCACTCAGTTCTTAGATGTTGCCCTCATTATGTACTTTCACAAATTTTCCCATGGTCTAGCTACTCTACCCCCAATCAAAGCAACAACATGAGTTAATAAATAATGATAGATTCCGTTAATGGTGTACTGTTCATGAACTCGTTGCTCACATAGTCTCATAACAACCAAACAAAATTATCAAGGAAATCTATGGAAAGCAAGATGCTATATTATTTATACAGTAGTACATGAATTACATCACACAAATACTAGTAAGCCTAGCTCAGCTGAGCTCAGTGGTGGGTCTTGGAATGCTGTTGTTGCTTTTCTGAGGGTAGGTAAGATTGCTGTACCAGATGTTCTCTCACCTGTTTCTAGGCAGAATTTGGTCCGTTGTATAGCAGGGTCTTTACAACCTGTGGTCACATATATAAGCAATTACATTCCAAACTAAATGTCACTGTTGTATTAGTAATATGTGCTCAGGTACAGAAAAAATAGGAAGAGTGTGATTCATGCAAATTGTTCTTATTGGTACTTAACATAGAGTCTCATTAACATACCAGGCACAACAACAATTTTGGTGATGTTGTAGTTAGTATGGTATAGGTTTGGCTTGGGGAGGTTGGTGACAGACACAAAATATGTCTCCTCTGGCTTAACAGCCACTTTATCCAGAGAAAATGACCACTGGAAATAAAAACACAACAGATGTTAATACAAAAGAACATTTTTGCTTTATGAGTTTTCCTTTATTGTTTGCTGTGTTTTACCTGTTGACCATTGGGATTTCTCATGGATTGAAACTTCTGAAGAAATATGTAATGAACACACAGGTGCTGCCCGCTGGCTGCCTTGGACACTTGAAGCTCTGTTCCATTCAAAAAGGAAATGCTTCCTGAAAAAAAAATAAAAAAAATAAAAACTATACTTCACCTTTATTATTTATTCTACACTACACTCTACATGATTAGTTTAAATGAGATTAAATGCATTTGTTTTATGACATAAAATCTACTAAATGTAAACATATACAGATCATTGTCCAATTCCGTAAGACACACTGTCTTTACTTACCATCTGAATTTTATAGTTAATAGATAACCAACCATAAACTAATAAGTCTATAAAGGTGATCATACTGATATTGTAGATTTGGGATTGAAACAGAGCAAGAAAAATATTTTGTTAGATAAAAAACAACAGCACATTGGCTCAGTACTAAAGAGAATAAAGTATTTTTATATGTCAAGAGGAAATATGTTATCAGAAACCTAAATAATAATGATCTATTTTGTTCTCCTATGCCAATATAAAACACGAATTTAATATACCCACCATCGTCTCTTGCTTTCCACCGAGCAACAATTACAGGTACCAAGTCTCCATTCTCATCCTTCCTCACGTCTGTGTGCACCTCCAGATCTACAGGACCACTGGGGGTGAACTGCCACTCCTGCAGCCATCCTCTGTATAAACAGTTATCTGAAGGACAAACACGAGAATGTGCACTCCTTTACTGACCTGCGTGAAGTTCTGTGTTCTGACGTCTGCTCCTCTTATCTGTGTTAGGTAGTTTTTGTTGTTATGGTGATGGTGGTAGTGGTCTGTGAGTGTATGTACATTTGTGTGGATGGGTGAGTTGATAACTTGAAGACACTTACTTATGTGAACTTCACATGGCATTGCCTTTGAAGAAAAAAAGCACAACAAAAAGTTTAATCCTAATGCCATCCCAAGTTATATCCTCAGCACCATACACTGTACAACAGTACAGCAATTGTAATATTATCTTAATTACAACAGCGTAACATGGAATACACATAGCATTTAGAGTTGCAATGTATTTTAGAAATAATACACCGTAGATGACTAAACTAAAAAGATAACAACAATAATAATAAACCATCACCCCTCCTAAAGTCATTCAAGCTTTCTCTGTGTAATTTATGTTCTTTACTATATATCCTACATTTTAGGTTACCAGAGGAAGGTTATCAAATCAGATTCTCAAATGTCATATTTCCTTGTGATTACACGACACGATGCCTACCTCCGTTGTACAGTTCAGGGAAGGAGCATGTAAAACATGAAGACTTGATACTTGACATGAAAAAAACAAAATTAAGGCCGCTCTCAAGCCCATGAAATTCATTGTCCTCGCGTCATATAACTATGATTAATAGAAAATGATCAAATTTTCAAGATGTTTTTTCTTCTCGAGAACAATCCGTGTTCCGTGTGTCTAAACGAGACGTGCGACATAAACTTCCTGGTCTTTATGCAAATATACAGCAAACTGCAATCAGATGACTTTACTGGAAAGACTGCCTACGTTTCCTTAGAAGTGGGGCGTTGAAAATGAAAGTAGGTCTGACGTCTGTATTATCTTGGTGTTTTATCTACAGGTTTTCATCAAGCAGATATTTTGTAGGCAGATATTTTGTAGATCTGCTGATAAGCATTTTGTCTTTATAGAGCTCAGTGACATACTTTCGGGTTTTCCGCGACGTGTTACGTAGGCAGTATTGTAAACAATTGTAAGATAATATCGTAATTAATTAATATCTTAATTGCAATAAAAACACCAAAATGAATTAGTAAAAAAAGACGATTTAGGTCATTAAGTGATAACCGCAATGTATGTTTAGTACCGCAAGATGTCAGTGTTTTCTTTCTTTTTGTTTCCTCGTATTTTAACAGAAATGATTTGCTGGTATCGGTGCCCAATATTTTGAGATTATATGAATTTTTACATGAAGTGACATGCATCAGTAGTACTGGTGAAAGCTACTAGATTACATCTTCACTCATTAAGGTGAAGTGAACGGGGGGGATGTCAACTGAATGTAAACTGAGTGATGATTTTTCTTACTGTTTAGCGCAGGGGTATCAAACTCAGTCATTTAAATGGCCAAATTAAAACTCTCAACAAATCCGAGGGCTGGATTTTATTTCCTTTTTAAATAACATTTTGCCATGATTGTAACTGTTTGTTTATACAAAATATGCCAAAATTGCAAAAGCAAAATATAGGAACTTGAAATAGACTTTGAAGTATTTCTTAACTACGCCACGTTATCTCCGCAAACGAGACAGATATATTTATTCATATTAAGGTAAAAAGGCATTCGGGTTTCCACCTGCCTCGAAAACTCACTTTCCTTTCGGTCATTTTTAGCTAGCTAGGTGTTTTAGCTAGCTAGGTCATTTTTAGCTAGCTAGGTCATTTTTAGCTAGCTAGGTGTTTTTAGCTAGCTAGGTTAGGTTGGACTGCTGGTGAAATGCATTTGGTGAAATACTGTCACGCTCCCTAGCCCGAACTCCATCTCCCAGCATTCACCTGTTGCCAGCTCCCCTGTCACTCAATTCAGTTCCTCCAATTATCACTCTTACCAGATCTGCCTCCCCTGATTACTGGCCGTTTTCACTTGTTTATAATCACGTACTTGTCTGTTTAAACTTGCCAGTTTCCCCCTGTTCATTGCGAAGTATTGTAATGAGTATCACATGCGTCTCATCTGGCTCTCCGGTTTTCGTTTTGTTGCCCGATTCTTGCCTGTGCCTTACTCCTACCCGGTTAGTTTGCCCTGTTGGAGTGCCCTCTGGTTTTGCACACTCTAGACTGTTTTCCCGTTTATCTTTTTGCGTATTCCCTAAATTGTGGCTGCCAGCCTCTGCTTGTTGTACGACTCTGAATCCGGATGACCCTTTTGGAAATAAAGCAAATCCCGTTCTTCACCTCTGCGAGTGTCTGATAATCATCTGATTTGTGACAAATACATAAAACAAAGCATAAATCAGTTCTAATGAACGCAAACCATTTGTTCATTGTTGTCCTCGGTAAAACGATCGATAACATTTTAAATCCGATATTCTTTTTTAGTTGCTGTCGATTGACGTGGCTTACTCGTGGAAGGCTGTTCTCAGCAAATAATACAAATAATTTAAATATATTTCCCGACACGTCCCTACAACTCTGTTTAAACCCTTTCTTTACATTTAATGGTTCTTAATTAATTAATTAATTAATATTATTTTTTTACGGTTACTACTGTGTGTTAAATGCTACAGGGTGCAGGAGCCACAAGGGGTTGAGCAGTACTGTTTCCGGCACTAATACCTAAAGTAAGATATTTTAAACTAAATAGTCTTTTAATGTGAAATATCACACACAAATATAATGCCACAGTGGAAAACCGCTTGCATGACATAAATTCAAACATATTCTTTAAAATGAATATGGCCTGCACAAACATAATATCAAGCAATGTAACTGTCACCCACATCACATTTCATTCAGCAGTCATACACATTATGATTAATTGCTTATTTCCTATGCATGCACAAGCACTTCATGCAGAATGTTTCCACATTCCTCTATCTTTGTACATCGGGACATGATCTCAAGCATGGATCATGAAAAATGCATCCAGTGACCTGAGCAAGCACATACGATATGAGAAAACAGTAATAGTTGAGGGTCACTTAACTGTACAGCCCACTGACACAAACCCTCAGTGCACTCATCACAGACCATGAAGGCAAAGACACCACATAATCCCAATATGAAAACCCAATATGAAAACCCTGAGCCTGGCTGTGTGATCACTATAAGGGCTACCCACACCTAGCCCAGGTGTTCATCATCATGTTTTTATACCTTGTTTAAACATTAGATGGATTAGGGGGTGCGGTGCTAAAATCTTGCATCCTTGGTTTAAATTGAATTGTTTCGGCACCATTCAAAGAGGGTGTGGAGAGATAGAAAAAGACCCTGATAAATCAAAGAGCAACCCTTCACTAGCTCAGACTTCAGCTAATATCTTTTTTGAGATTTGGGATCTATCATGCCTGAACCTCCCAGTGAAGAAGGGGCTTTATTTGGTTGGGTAAAGGGTTAGCTTGGCAAATGGGGAGGAGCGGTTTGTATGGTTGTACCTGTTGTGATGGGGATAATACGCTCCCTAGGCCTGACCCTGTGTGTTTGTCAGTGTATGCAGGCTGTGGTGTCCCTGTAGGTTGAGTGACTTGTTTCAGTATCTGAGTATTTAAGCAGCAATGTGATATACTATTAAAGCTGACCCTTGAACTGCCCGCGATAATGAGGTGTTTAGAGATAAAAGGTTTCCTAAATTGTTTCCTTTTCTAGATAAATATGATCACTCCATTGAGGAAACTTCTGGTTGCATCGGAATTTGATAACTTGGAAGATATGTGTGGGAAACAATGTGTAACAATGTTTCTTAATGTACTCAGTATTAACAGATTCTCTTAGAGTTCACATTTATGGTTTGCTTGGCTGCATAACAAGAAATGATAACAATACCACATGACTAGTGTATTATAATAATGTCATCAAGATATAAAAGAGTAGCATCAGTAGCACTAGTAACTCTTTGTAACTCTGCTTTAGCAACAAAGAGGCCCTGCTTGCCAGAAGAGGATGCCCTCCCCGCCAACCCCTTTGAGTCTTGGTTTCTCTCAAGGTTTCTTCGTCATATTTTAGGGAGTTTTTCATTGCCACTGTTGACTTTGTCTTGCTCACTGGGGACTTGGACTCGGACATGTGTAAAGCTGCCTTGTTGTTGTAAAAAGCGCTATATAAATGAATAAATTTGACTTTGACTTTGACTTTGTCAGAGGGAAAGAAGGAGTTTAAAGGTGGTGACATCAGTATGTGGTTCTAAAGGAAGTATGTACTGTGTCTGCAGCAGAGAAGTGCTGCCTGCTGTGTGGTCTAGCAACTCGGCTCCCCAATCCGGGACTGTTAAATAAACAACCTTTGCTCACTCCAGTGTGGTGTATGTCCTTCCCAAACTGGGAATCAGGGATTTGGGGAATAATTTCTCCAACACAGGAGATCAGCAAAAGCGGGGGAAAAGGTAAAAGCAGTTCTGTACACGTGTGTCATGGCTTGAAGGTACTTAACACTTCAGTGTAACTTCCACAGCATTGAATGAGCCTTATTTCAGATGCCAGTTCAGAAAAGGAAGCATCCCTGTAGTTTAGTCCAGCCTAGTGCGTTTTTGTGATCAAATCAGCAAAAGACACCTAAATCTCAAATGAGACCATGATTGCAATCGCAGAATATGTGGAATGCTGCATGTGTTAACTCAACAGGGCCCACCATTTTAAGAGGTCGAACCATGGTTGGAAGTAATGACATCAGCTACTGTGGTAGATGAAAGGAGCCGGTGTGGATGTACTGAGCCATACAGGGTGGCAAGTGATGAGGTGCTCCGTTAGAGACGGCTGGCCACTGTCTTCACCAGTGGGGTAGTTTCCTGCAGAGCCACTCATATCCAGGTGTATGGTCTACATGCCAGCATTTGACAGAGTTGTAGCTAAGAAATGTCAAACATTTGCCCAAACTATTACAACCTTATCAGTGTAAATGTGCCTGGCATGAGTTTCTGTTGATTGTAGTTGGGATATATAGGGAGCTGTTGGTTAGAAATTGTGACGAAGTTCAAGCTGTCCATGTACTGTAGAAAGTTGCCTTCCAAGCATCGAGTTTCATTTCATGTTGAATGATGAGTACCCTGCTTGTATTTTGAAATGCAGACAAACTGAATTGCAAACTTCAGGAAACCTTCAGTCAAACTCGTTCATGTGTGAGGAGAGGGAGCAAGCTTCTTATATGACAAACTGCTCACTTCTCATCTCTGACACAGACTATCATGCATCTGGGCTTCGGCTCTTTAATCTCCTTATTATAATCAAATAGGACAACATGGCAGTTTTAGACATTTGAAAACATATATTTATATGACAAATTATGAGGAATGGCTTTTTTCTGTGTATGGAGTAAATTTACTTAAACACACACAGGAATAACACAAGATTCTCTATTTCTGGCATTAGGGGTTTAATGACTTACCTTGATGTTTCCCTGGTCTAATTCAAGTCATCGTGTTGTGCTTTTTCATCTCAACATTTTTTGACACAGCGGTTGTAAGTTTAGTGTCTGATCTTTAGACCAGTCTTACAGAAACACTGAAACTCTGTCTGATTGTTAGTTTTGAGAGTACCCTACTGTCAGCAATGTCTGATCAACTAATACCATGTCTATTCATCTTATGGCTTCCTTTGTGCTTTCCTGCTGACTGTCTGCTCTCCAACACTCTCTGTTCCCCACTGCATCCTCCATACTGCGCCCTCCATACTGCATCCTCCATACTGCGCCCTCCATACTGCATCCTCCATACTGCGCCCTCCATACTGCATCCTCCATACTGCGCCCTCCATACTGCATCCTCCATACTGCGCCTTCCATACTGCATCCTCCATACTGCGTCCTCCATACTGCATCCTCCATACTGCGCCCTCCATACTGCATCCTCCATACTGCATCCTCCATACTGCGCCCTCCATACTGCGCCCTCCATACTGCATCCTCCATACTGCATCCTCCATACTGCGCCCTCCATACTGCGCCCTCCATACTGCATCCTCCATACTGCATCCTCCATACTGCATCCTCCACACTACATGAATGAAATACTTCTGATCTAGGAATAATAAATATGTGGATAGGAAATGTAATGCTTGTTGTTGGTAATGCTCCAGTTGTGTATCACTGCCATCACAGAGTAGATACAACAGCTATACTGTCGAAGAGTAAACACACTGGAAAGTGGATAGAGAAGTGTACTATTTAAATCCAAGCAGGTGGGGGAATGATGTGGAATAGTCTAGCTCTCCCAAACAGTAATTCCTCAATACTGCCAGAAGTGCAGTTAAGCTCTTCAGTGGGAAGGCCAGCAGCATTCTTCTTGGTAACCCAAAGCACTGTGAATATTGCCAAAAATACATCTTGTATAATCTAAAAGATATGGAAGAACCTTAACTAATGTTGATGTAATCATTTTTTTTTAATGTATATGCCATCGGCTCATTTATATCAGTAAAGATAAGGCATAATACACAAAAAGCGTGATTATTAAGAAAAAATGGAGATGATAAAGTACATAACATGATGAAATTGAAAAAAATGATTAAACTAATCTGATTTACTGTACATTGTTGTGAGCATAGACGGTTACATAAGTCAGATAAAGAATGATTCTAACTAACACTAGAATTATCATTTATAAACTATTAATAAGGTAAACAAAATTTCCCATTTTTACATGATTAGTACATACATTAAATGTAAATACATAGGTGTAAATCATGTTAATGTCATGTGAGTCTGTATCTGTCAAACCATAGATTCTGTACAGGATAAAATTTGAAAAGTTACTGGCCTTTCATAATTTAATATAATCCATTTGATTTCACTAATTAATTCTACCTGCTGTTATGAGTTATGGAACAAGATCCTCATGGAGGACTTTTACTGAATCAATGTCAGTGCATAGATCTTTCTATTTTAACCATTCTAGTGTTATTGGTGGAAATGTTTCTCTTATGTAAAAGAAATGTCTAATATGTGGACCAAATGAATTGATGGAAATGTACTAACACTCACACCAACCAGTCCCCCCAAGGCAAACATATACAGCTCTGTTATTTAAGAAGCTAGACAAGGATCCACAATTCTTTCCAAAATGTGACAATTAGATGTCTTGGAGCAGTGTCAGGTTGTGGGAAGCCAAAACTAGTCTCCAGATTTCAATTGGTACAGGACAGAGAGGACAGACACCAGGATAATTTTCATACACTTGATTCGCTGTATTGCCACAGAACCAGGCAAGCAACATTTCAGCAATATAAGACATATGCATTCCTCAAATATAAGAATAATAAAAATAAATGAAAACAACAATGAATAAATAATACCATATAATAAAACTAAAATAATGTTCAGGTCAAACAGCTTGGCTTAATGTGACACATCATAATATACTGTAATGTTTTTCATTATGTGTGTTGTCCCTGCTAAATTAATTAATTAAACCTTCAATCAGTGAAAAATTTACTCAGGAGCCATTCAAATTGCATGAAGGCATAGGGGCGGAGCTAATCCTGATGTCCCTGGGCCAACATGCAAAATTCTGCTAATGTGCAAATTTAATTTCGTCTAAACGCTTATGAACACATGTTCACACGTGACACAGTTATCTTTTCCGAGCTGTGTTTTATAAACACTATTTCCTGGTGTTCATCAAACGTTGTATTTCATTCTCATGTTTGTCAGGCATAAAGTCACAGAATACGGCCCTGGATGCGGCTAGCAAGCAAGCAAAAACACAGACTAATCAAGAGATTGTAATGTACGGAGGCTTAAGCAGGATGCGGGGATGAGTAACGCTGAAAAACATTTATTTATACACTTAAATGAGACGTAGCACACAGGCTATGGTTATCAAACACCGACAATGATCCACAATAAGACAAGGTACTTATACACGCACGACAATGACACAACAAGGATCAGGTGAGAAACACGAGAGGGCGTGGCAACAAAAACGAACACAGACACGTGACAGAGCCACCCCAATGTCACAACTCCCGCTGCGCCAGCCTATCGGGCTGCGGCCCCAAGACCCACGCCCAATGGCAAGAGGACTGGATAACCCGATGTGGGCCAGCGCGAGCAGGACAGCATCGGACAGGGACCAGGACGATGACAGACAAAGGGACGCACACACTAACGGGGACAGGCACAGACACAAAGGAGAACAAAGGGAAAAGGGGGAAGGAACCCCAGTCATTCCCCCAGTCATCGGCTGGGTTGGAGACTGACCAGCCTGGGGGGATTGTCCTTCGCCGGCTTGGGTAGCAGCGGCTGTTCTGGTTCGGAAAGCGCATCGACTGTATTGACCGTTTCCGGTGTAGGCACTGGTGCTGCTGTCTTTTTGCCTCTACGAGGCTTAGGAGTAGGCGCATGTGCCCTGGGGCTCTTTGCCTTAGAGGGAGGAGTGTCCTCCTCTGACAACGACACCTCCTTACAAGTCACCTGGGGCAGCTTGTTTGCTCCGGGGCGGCGTGCCCTGGGCAGAGCCTTGGGTGCTGCGGGCTCATCATTCTCACAGTCTGTAATGTCGCTGTGAGAGGGAAGATCCCCATGAGGGTCCTCCTCATGATCAGACCCCATGTCCGACCTCAGACTGACATCACTATATTCCCCTTTCTCTCCACACTCAACGTAGCCCTTATATCCTTATATTCTTCCATGTAGGGATCATAGGACCCAGTGGAGCCAACCTCCAAGTGCTGGTTCTCGTAGTCCGGCTGGTCTCCGTAGGACTCCGCAGAGTCCAACCCTGGACCATACACAGGGCTCCCCCAAAATCGTCAAGTCGGTTCCTCCCCCATTGTGGACCCATGGAGTGAGGCCAGGATGAGTGAAGGTCTCTCTGCAGGAGGAGTCCACGGAGTCCGAGTCTGAGGACTGGAAATCATTATACCAGTCCCAGTAGCCAGATGTGGCTCCACACGACTTCCCCGCTTCCACACGACTTCCCCTGTCTGTGTGTAGCAATAAAACATACATTTCAACATGACTCGTCCCTGCATCCTGCTTGAGCCTCCGTACGTTACAGAAACACTCTCTCCTTTTGTGGGTGTCAGGAGGGTGACTCAGAACACAGGGGGCTTCCCTGCAAGGGCTGTTGGACGGCGTTTATTTCCCTTCTTTTCCTCCTTCTTTTTACCTTTCCCAGGCATCCTTCATCGATCGCTGTTTCTGTAACGTACGGAGGCTCAAGCAGGATGCGGGGACGAGTCATGTTGAAATGTATGTTTTATTGCTACACACAGACAACACATCTATCACAGCACATATGCTGTGCACACCTCAAACACCAACAAACACATTACGACACGACGTATATACACTAAAGACGATTACACATAATGCAAAACAGGTGGACAACACGAGAGGGCGTGACAACATGGACGAACACACACACACACACACACACGCACACCAAGACGTTTGAGGAGGTGACACGTGACGTGACAGAACCCCCCCCTTAATGGCACGATTCCCGGCACGCCAGCCTAACGGGCTGAGGCCAGAGGACCAGGCAGTCCAGCCACAGGCTAGTGCGAGCAGGACCGTGGGGGGGAACACCGGGACTAACACAACGACAGACACAGGAATGCATACACTGAGGGGGACTGACAGACACAGAGGAGAACAAAGGGACAGGCACGTTTATGGTAACGGGGAGAGACACGGTGACAGGGACAAGCACAACACCACACATATTAAACAGTCTGGGGAAGAGTGAGGAAACCCCAGCCAGCCCTCCGATTGTCAGCTGGGTCGGAGGCCAACCAGCCTGGGGAGGAGTGTCTCTCGCCTGCTCGGTGGTCGAGGCTGTCCAGACTCTGGGTTCTGCGCGTCAGGATGCGCAACGGTTGTGTTGTCTGGTGGCGGAGCAGGTCCCGGTGCCGCTGCCTTTTTGCCTCCCTGAGGCTTAGGCAGTGTGTTTGTTGGTGTTTGAGGTGTGCACAGCGTATGTGCTGTGATAGATGTGTCGTCTGTGTGTAGCAATAAAAGTATGTTTGAATGTGCCCCTTCTCCGCATCCTGTTTGCCTCATCACGTCACACATTGTTATTCATTTATCACTGAATTAGCTTAATGCATCTAGTCCCTTAAATAACTTGAGTCCCCCAAGATGAAGGAATTGCTTATGGTGCCACCTCTGTTCTCTCTGTAGGCTCTTTAAGCAGCTGGAAGCAGCTCTCTCCGCCTGTTTAAGCAGCTCTCTCCGCCTGTTGTTTGCGTTCTCATTTTGCCCTGGAATGGAAGCTGAATTCTTACGTGATGGGTATGAGAGGCTTGCTGTAATCAGTGTGCTACACCTCCCTCCCCTTCCTTGCTCCACACAGTCAGAGAAGAATAGATGCCCTCAAGGTCTGCTGAAAGTAAACTGTTTTTCTGGAGGAGAGTTGGCAGCATTAGGGAGAACTGGTTAGGGCAGTTAACACTACAGATCAGTGAGGCCTGTTGCCCACAGCAACATACAGAAGTGCAAATACATTTATGTATACTCAGACACACACTCTCTCTCTCTTTCTCTCTCTCTCTCTCTCGCTCTCTCTCTCTCTCACACACACACACACACACACACACACACACACACACACACACACACACACACAAACAGACAAAGCTATGTAAGCTTGGTCTGATTATTGCCCCCACTTTCCTAGCTAGATACTGTTCCTGAAACCTCACTATGATACTAAAAAGCACAATAAAGAAGCAGGCTAGAAGGCAAGACTTTAGAATGAGAGCCCATGGCTAATTCTGTGTGTAAAAGTAAGGTTATGGTTAATGCAATAAAACTGAGGATGTTTCTTGCTATTTGGCTGAAGGATTAGGTACATTTACTCAGAGGTTTGTTTTTCCTGCTCATCCACAGCAGTACACATCGCAGTTCAGTATGCCTCTGTCCTCAGGAGCATTAACAAGGCTTTTCCTTCGTCTACTTTCAGCCGATCAGGTATCCCCCTGACCAGGTGGATGCTGCAATCCCACCCTTACCACCTCCCCCTTCCCCATTTTCCACAGCACACTGTGTCCATGGTTGCCTCGTCCAGATGCCTGAGATGTTTGGGCTGCCTTCCCGAGTCTCCCCACTCTGCAGTGCAGCGGGTGCATTCCGGGAATAGCAGACGCGCACTGTCCCCTGCACTCACGCTGGAAGAGCAGCTGCTCATAACAGTGCCCTCATACCCCTGCACCTTTGTCCACTCGTTCCCTCGCTCCCTCCTTGCCAGGCCTTACTGGAGGGCTAGGTGCCAGGACCCCCTCTTTTTCACTTGGATCCCTGGAAGAAACTCCTTCAGGATGTAAGCTCAAGCTTAAGCTCCTCTTGAGTGAGAACAGCAGTAATGCTTGATTGCTTTGTCAAACACATGCACACTCAGCACAGCACAGATTAGTTACAGAGCACTTGTTTGCTTACTAATGAAAAGTGTAGGTTGTGAAAACAAGTTACACTTTTATTACTTTATTACAGGTTCTTAAAGTATGTAGCATGCTTGAAACTCCTCTGTGTATTATACCAGATACCATAAATAAACACAGGCAGTGAAATAAAAGTGCCTCTTACTCAAGTGGAATATTATGTGCAAAACGGTTCCTAGAAGAGGACAGCACTCAGGAAAGGAGGAGATCCTAATAGCCTTAGATAGTGTCTAATGTTCCTGAGTTTATATTCACAATTAGCACGGTAGACCCACTCACATGCTAAAAGCAGTCCAGATACACAAAGCCCTGCTATTGTGAAGGAGTCCATTAGTATGACCATACCAGACACAGGGAGGCACATTTCAGACACCTCGTCTCCCGGTGTGATGCAAAGGGCCCAAACAGGTCTGTGGTTATCAGTGAAGAGGGTCAGATCAAGATGACATCATCCTTTGGTCTCAATCCTAATTTGTGATGGTGTAATCACCTCCATCTACTATGTCAGGGATTCGCTGGAGACATACAGGAACCCTGCAAGCACCCCAAGGCTTTGACCGACCATGGTACAGGGTTTTACTACCGATTTGCAGCCTAGGATGTATAAAGTGAACAAACTTATGAGCTCTCTTCCTGGGCTCCAGCTTCATGCATGACAGCACGTACTCTCTGCCTTAATGTCTTTTCCTCAGGCTGTCTCATCACTACATTAGAATCTATCACACCCACAATGACTCACGTCCGATATTGCCTGGCTCCCGAACTGTGTGTCTATCCCATAATCCAGATGGCTTTCCATTTGAAAGGTCAACGCCCCTATTGGCAATTGCAATGGCATTTTTTTACTTCTTTGTTTTTGTTTTGCTATATTGGAGTATCACTTTTATTTTTTATTATTAACTATTATTTTTTACCCACTGTGTTCCTGTAATACCTGCTGATAAAGAAGATTCAGCCAAAAAGAGACATTTTGAAGGACTAATGCAGCTTTTAAACAGATTGAAACTTCACTTGAGGAAAGTGGGCCCATGGTGAATGTGAATCACCAGCCCCATACCTTAACTGCTAGTCCACCTTGGGAAACATCTCACACCTGGCATCCCTGGTCCCATTCAGAATGCTCTCCGAGACATTCGTAGCACGTGACATTCGCCTCCCACGTGACGAGGGAGCAGGAGCCATGTGATGTTGGAGGCCATGGCTGGGAGTATGAGGGCTGCCCAGCTCATCCCACAGCCCGTGGTGTGTCTCCGTCATGTGGGGATTGCTGTCCCAGACCAGGCTCTCTCCAGTAGCAGCCTACATACACCACCTTATGTGACAGGTCTCAGCTGTCCTCATTATCGACTCAACAGCACCCTGCTGCAGTTTCATTTGCATATCTGGCCGACACAGTTAATGAGGCATTTGAGCCTCACGTCTCTGCACTGAGATGATTCAGTATCTCATTAAATGAGTTTGCCTCTCTGGCTTAATAATACATTACATATATTTGTCTTCTGTGGCATAATGTAGAAAATCTTTAAACATGGAAGCAAATATGATGTTATTAAAACTATTGGCATAATAACAGAGTTTCAATAATAAACTCATTCTAATAGCATTTCTGTGTAAATACAGTCAGTACCCATGATGTCAGTCTATATCTGTCCGTTGCTTTGCAACTCTAGATTGCATCCACACACCTGTTCTTTCTCCATATTCCCCCACATGTGAGGGTGATACCCAATTTCATCTCGAATGTAAACCTGTCACTCTGTGGTCAGGTAGTCCTGCATGAGACCATAACAACAGGGCATTCTCAGTGGCCATGATGAGATTGGCTGGAAGCCAGTGTTCGCCATGGCCTGCTGGAGATCCTTCCCACTTGAGTTCACATCTGGAACTGGACCCCCCCTCGCACAAAAACCCACCTGCCCATCTGAGCTTGTTTGCTCCCTGACAACACAAGAACATTGCCATTCTCTTGGAAAACAACAACAAATAAGCAAACATATGTGCTCATGCTCGCACATACCCATATGGACAAACACACCAACAAGCACTTCTTAGTGCTTTCATACCTTGCCCCCACACTGGTGGAAGTTATTCAACACCTCTTCTATGTTTGGGCAGGAAAAAATCCCAAAAAACCCAATATTATTAATTCTGCCTGATGGCCATATTTGACAAAAAGCACATGATAACCATGATACCTCACACCTCTAAATATAGATTTAGCATAACCAACAAGAGAAGAAATTGCCTGCAGATACAAGGGCCAATGTTTGAGGTGGAAGCATGACCCAAACCGTCTGTGTTGATCCTGGACAAGACAAATGTTGACAAGGCCTCTATAAGAAATGTTGATTATTTTTCTTCATATCTCCCTGAGAATCAACAGGCATGTTTATGACCTCCCATTAACATACTTCTTTTCACTTGTCCCTTTTTCCCAGGTATCCCTCTGCAGGTATGAAAAATAAAGCCACTCCATCTGCCCACACCCACCAGTACATATACTTAACAAGTACTGACTTCAGCTTGCTCTCAATGGGACCACAAATGCTGGATGCTGTCGAGAGAGGCCTGGTCTAGGGGAGGAGATAATCTCAGCTCTGTCAGCCTGAATTAACAGCTCTACATTCACCCTTCATATTTACACAGTCAACATGCCTTATCACTTTGGGTTTGAGTTGGTGGATGTTTTAAAGACCTTTATAGGTGGGTTCAGTGGTTCTTCCTGCTATTTGCACAAAATGTTAAAAAACAAATTAAAAAGTGATTTAAAAAAAAAATTAAAAGCCCATATGAAATATATTATAATTGTTCTATGAATAATTAGGTTATTCACTCATTGCAGGTAGGTGCTCTCAGTAAAAAAGTAATGATTTGCATAATGCAAATTATCAGGGCCAATGATTAGCATATCAAAGAAGATGCATGGTATAAATCTATTCCTTTACACCATTAATTCATGAGCAAGTGGGTGATATTACAGTGGATAATAAATACATTATCTACAACCTCACACTAAATCAAACAAAGTCTGATTTATGAGACAAGATATGAACAATGCCTGAGACAAATAGCTTATCTGCATTTGCTCTGTCTTTTGCTCACCTGTAAGTTATCATTTCTCAGTGAATATGTCAATTTAACTTTGTAATGGTAGCTAAAGGATTTTCAGAAACGAAAGCAATCAAAAGCCAGACCCATCCAGCACAGGATCTCACCTTTTACTCTCGGTGGCTTTGAACAGCTCAGCTGTGTTCATTCTTCAGCATTTATCACTGTTCCTGCCTGCAGTATTTGAATTAGTAAACACTTGTCTATTCTCCATGGAAGTGGGATCATTTTTAACATCCCATTTCACTCCAGTGGCTTTCTCGACAATGCTCCTCACCTCTCATTATAGCACTGTGAAAGATTTAATGAGTGTCTTGTTCAGTATTATTTGCTAAGTCCCTCTGCTCTGCCTAGCTGCACTTCACTCTGCAGTTAACTCATAGAGGTTTACACATTAAGCCCATTAAAAGCCGTCAAAACATGGCTGACTAGTCCAAACACGTGTGAGAGGAATCACTGGCACACGCAGGTTAGAGAGAAAAGCTGGTTTCATTTTATTCTAGGAAGGGGAAAACATTTCAATCCTGCAGAAGAGTTTCCACACCGACAACCTATTGTTACACACCATTAAACCCATATTTTTTTCACAACACTGATGACTGGTCAAAACATGTCAGTGGAGAACAATTCTAGTTCAGTGAACCAACAAAGAAGAAACCTTTCTGAATGCTGCTTTAGTCATTATGTAGTAACACTAAAGGAGTATAGCACATACTGTAAAAATGACATGCAGCAGTTTACGGGGGGGGGGGGGTGAGTATTTCTATCTAATCTTTATGTGACATGTTTAAAGTTTGAACTTGGTTTACAGCAGTCTCTGACATTCCTCAAGTGTATAAATCAAAATGTAGAATGTTTGCCCTTTTTGTTATGTCCAACATTGTATATATGGTCAAAGAAACATTGAGAGTGCAGGACTGGGACATATATGGCAAAAAGCAGGGACCATCACCTGAGTTGCACTGCATAGAAAAGCTGCAGCACACGTGGACCTTCAGGAACACTCTACTGCTGTGTCTCGGCTGTGGCATCTTTAAAGAAAATGGCATGCTTTAGCCAGAAACATAACTATTCTGCTCTTGGTCTTTATCTTGTCCATCTCCCTTCCCAACAATGACAGCGCCATCAATCCGTGTCTCTATCTCTAGCAGTGCACCGTCACACGGATTTCCGCCGCTTGCCGAAGACATTGGTGATGAGTTTGGCCATGGATTTGGAGCCGCTGGGCCGTCTCCGCTCCTTGGCTTTGCCGCCCAGACCAGCGTTGCGCACAATCTTGGTGAACATGAGCGCCACCTCCTGGTAGTGCTCGGCAGCAGAGAGCTCATAGAACTGACAGTGGCCGTCAGACGCCAGCGCCTGGCCCTCTTCCTTGCCCACCTCGCGCATGTGGCATAGGTCCTGTTTATTGCCCACCAAGAAGACCACCGAGTCAGAATCCCTAGACAGGGGTTAACAAATCATGCAAAAAGACTGAAGGAGACTCACAGTGTAACTAGTCATAAGGGTTTTCTCTAAAAGTTGAATGAGTATAAAACATATAGTGGCATAGACCTTGCAATAAATTAAGGCATAAAAAACTTTTTTCTTTTTCCAACACAGGCAGTTCAATATTTATGATGTTTATTGGAATGGTTGGGCAATCCATCAGCAAATTAATTTTGATACACTAAGAACCAGCCTCAACCTCTGGAGCATAAGGGAAAGTTCCCATTGGTTAGATTAAGTCAGTTCGACTGGGTGTTTACATTTCTGCTTCAGTTTGTCCTTTTAGAACAATATTTGTAATGCTTTACAACAACCAAACTAAACAGTTCCTACAAGTTCCCCGTCTATGCCCATGAGGAGAAATCATTAATAGTAAACTGCCAAATTTGACAATTCACAAATTCATTGTCAGTGCTTTCAATCTTGGACCCACCGGCACAAAGTTCCTATTTTCAAGGCAAACAAGATGATTAAAAGCATTGCTGGCTTTCGCCATTGAAGATAATTGATGGCTGTGCTAAGCTGTCATTTCTTAAGTTAACCATTGAACCCACTAATCCCCTACCTAAGCACCTACAGTCATTTTTCTGTTCTCCATAACGAAAACATGGTCAGTTCATAGAGGACTTGTGAATGGGGGACAGAAATAGTGCCCTCCCCAGCAGCCCCACACTTGCCCTGGGGCGGAGCGCTACCTTTTAGCCACTCCCAGGTTCAGCTCTCGAATCAGGTGCACGATGGTTGTAGCTGTGAGGAATGAGGAGCGGTCACTGATGTCATACACTACCACAAAGCCGTCGGCCCAGTGTATCTGTTCATTCAGAGTGGACTTGCCATCACAGGGCTGGAAGAAACACCAACAGACCAAACAGATTTAGAGACAAACTTGATATCAGAATGTCACTCAAAGGATAATGAGGGCAACAGATAAACATTGTACACTAATTTAAAAGTACACTCTGCTGTCTGAGTCTTCTGGTTGGTGGAGCGATTACATAAAGGCCTCACAGTGTGTAAGTTTTCAAAGCTGGGAAAATATAAAGAGACCGTATTTGAACTCGTTGTGTACAGTAAGGCCAAACCAATCCTTAACTCTGGGCCAGATTTCATAGAATGAGGCTTGAAGAAAAATTCTGTAAACGGGAGAGCTGGCGGAGGAGGTCACTCCCCCTGTGCACCACTATGAGATGAAAGCGACAGACTCTGCTTTCTGCAGTCTGTACAAGGCTGAGTTATTGCCCACACACCCCTTCCCACCCCTTCAAACTCCCTCATATTACGCAAGTAATGCAAATCAACTGGTGTTATATCGCTTTTCATTACAGTATTTTAAGTGGATATCATATTCACAACCTTGTTTTCCTGCATGCATCTATTAAGCTTTACGAAGGTGTTTTGTTCCATAGCTTTCAGACCCTATTTTATTATAATGGTTATTGCCAGTTTCACAACTTCTGTAAACACGTACCTGAGAGCAGGGGTCATAAAGCTCCAGATTCAGTTGCCTTCCATCAACAGACATGCGCTTTCTGTATATACATTCTGAGGACAAGTTCCACAGAGTCAGGCAATTTAATCAGCGTCAATGAGCAATTTTCCACATTTTATTGCCACACTAAATAACTCAGTGTACTTAGTACTTGGCAGAGCTCCAGTTGTACTCTACCATATAAAATATAGCCTAGCTGCTCGTTTCCCTGACATCAGGTTATCATAAGGTTTTTTCACTTCTGAGTATTTATTTCTGCTAAGTATATATATTAACTACTCTACTGTCTTGTGCCCTAAAAGCTATACACTATCATTAACTATAGAATAACAATTCGTTGCGCTAAATGGGTCAGTTTCATAATTAATCTATCAGTTTTATCATTATTAATTAGGCACACTAAGCATCCGAGAGATCTTTAATTTAAAACTTTGTATACATAAACTCTCAAATATCATAATAGCCACATAAGGGCTGTGCAGAAATATATGTGTAACCATACAGTGATTTAAATTGAGGTACCTGAAGATGACGCGTACTCGCCAATAAATCTTCTGGTTAGGAATCTAACAATGAGTGCTATTGAAACAGAACAGGATGGATGAATCGAAACATATTTCATATCAAATCAATGCAAACAAACAACCAAAACAAAACAAACAAACAAAAAACAATTATCAGACAATAACCTACCTGATTTTCCGACACCCTCACCCCCTAAGACAGCCACTTTGATGTCATTCATTTTGCCAGCTTCGCTTTGTTAACAACTACCAAAACTTTGCACTGTTAAAATATAGACGTCTTTAAGTCCCTTAATATGCGCTCCGAGAAAGTACCTGATACAGAAATCTAGCGATTTGAGAGAATGAACAAACTTGAACTGACATCCTGTCTCGGTGTGCCCATTTGTAATCGTTTCCCAAAAACACTACTGAGCAAACGCAACACTGCCCAATCACTTGAGCTCAGTTGCTTTTCAGCTAGACCGTCTATGGCGCGTGTCGTCATGATGACGAAAATCTCAATTGGACTGAAAACACACACGGTCAGATCTAAGTGACTTATGTAATTCATATTTACGAGCATGTCTTTTTTAATCTGCCTCACACGTGCTAACACCACTGAACGACAAACAGGAGGGAGTTTTAACGTTTTGGTTTTATTTCATTTCTATACCTAGCTGTATGTATGCTGATAAAGCTAATCAAAAATACCTTTTGTCATAGAAAGCATGAAATTCGTATTAGCAGATTATTAGTAATAGGCTGACATGTCTACTGCAGTAAACTTAATATGGTCTACTATCAGCGCTGCTTCTAAAAACGAAACGTCTTCGCAAGGCATCTGTTCTTTATGCAGTAATCATGTGTTTTCTGTCGAAAACAAATAGTGCGTATTTTGTGTATTCTGTTAACTAATCGTGAGTACATAAATCAACTGTATACAATGCAAATTGTAGTGAGGAAAATAAACAACATAATGTTTCCTGTATCGTAATATATATTGATGTCTACAGAGATTAAATGTTGGCACAGATGTTGCTCATTGTATTAGAAAGAGGCATGATTAGCTAGCAGTAATGAAAGATCTTTATCTGGATCCATTATACAGCGTCTTTTATCATGCTTCACAATAATGATGGCAAATGCACTGAGAAAAGCTGTACCAAAGCCTGATGATGATCTCAGTAGAGAAGCCACAGTGCACAGTGGAGACAATTTTCACCAACAAGCAGAGTGGTGATATTCAAACAGTCACCACAGGGCAGTGGGTTGGGTCATTTTGTGCTGGAAATTCACTCTCTGTCACCCAGAGATGAGCAAGGCCTTCTTAAAGGCCACAGATGCGTTACTTTAAGGAGTACCATGCCAAGCTAGTCACAAGCCACATGAAGACACACCAATAAATTCCAACTGTAGGCTAAACATGTATGTTTCATTACATAAATCACATTATTGTATAGCTACTCCACACTAGTAAATGTTTAATTAGTGGGATTGCATGTTATTTCTCCCAGACCTGCCTTTAAATCCTATAGATTTTTCTACTTTTTTTCTCTATTTTCAACCCTACAGATTTCTGTGTTCCCCCCTTAGACAATACTTCTTTTAATTTGGGGCCACAGGAAGAGTTGCCAAGGTCTGCTCCTATTGCTAGCTTAGTACTGATCTCAGAAAAGGATGACCTTTTTCTTGTCCCATCGTTTATCTTTCATATATCTTAACAAATATTCCTATAGGAAGCTTTAGGAAGCTTTACCAACTATATATTTTTTTGCAATGAAACTAAGCCAGCTATGACTGTATAAATCCTTTGTTATGAGGTCTCTAGTAGAGAGTTTTCCACATTTTGAGACACCATGCTTATTTTTAATAAAAATATGAATTTTGGAGAAAGACACGAATATTCTATGACCAGTCTCTTCCAAGTCCCTCTTAATGTTTTGAACTTTAATTTTGTTACATAATTTTCTTGCTAATGACATTTGGCAGTTGTTGTGGTGTAATTGAAAGAGATTTATTGCTTGATGTGAGAGAACACATGGGTTTAAACAATAATCATCAGTAGGTGAAGATAAGTTTGCTACTCAGTCACATGTATTTCTTCTTCATAAACATGGCTATGCAATATTGTTGGATGAATGTACTCAGAAGTAGGTTTGCTGGGGTTTTTGTTTGCCTTGTCTGGCACCTTAAAGTACATCTCCAAATTGAAAATAGCTGTGAGAAAAAGACCTCACAATATTTCTCTGACTAATCCATGAAGACAGCAAAGCATGAAAAATCCCAGTGAGTGTGAACGAGTGGGAAGACCAAGCTCTGAGCCTTGTTTCTCCACTCTATCTCCCATTTGCTTTTGATCACCACACTGCTTGTGAAGGGAGCTCAGGCTGAGGTGCTGCTCCATCTCCAGCCTAGTGAGAGTGCCAGAATTATGCTTCCCCCTTACAATCCATATCCCATTTGAACAAAAACATCCTATCAATAATACACTCTCAGGAACATTGTGACCTAGCCAACGATTATCGTCATTGAGTGTGTATGAAGATGTTCTCCACTTCCACTTTGGAGCTTGCAGTGATCAGTTCACCTATCCAACAAGTGGGCATTATCTGAACATTCAAAACCACCAGGCCATGCTTCGCTCATTCAAGCCTTCAAAACCTGACTTTTGCCTAAAATTCCTTTAAATATATTTCTTTCATTTCCTACTAGATCATAATGTTCAAATTTAGACAATGAATGATGTGGTTGTGAATAAAACAACATCTTGTAGGAAATGAAAGAAAAACATTTTTGTATGCTTCAGAAAGGAAAGTTACAGAGTTCATGCAATTTCCTTTTATTAGATAAACCTTTCTGTGGGCTCATCCAATGAATTTAAAAGGAGTGTTGCCCATAGTAACAAGCTAATGTTTCGCAAATGGTACTGTGTTTTCAGTACACCCATATCTCTAATATTTTCCAGTTGGCCCAGACTCTGGCACTAACCGGGCCCTTTGAATTGCATTTCATCAAGATCAAACAATGTCACAGGATTATTTATGTCACAAAGCCATTTTTATTTTCTATTTGAGCTTTTCTTTTTCAGCAAAGACCCCATCATTTACTCCTTAAGTCAGTTGCTGTGCTGTCAGGTACCCAAACCACTTGTCCCCAGCATTTGGACCTTCCATTCAAAACAGAGCTAGAAGATTCAATTAAAGGATCAGTAAAGGATCAGTAAAGTTCTATCTACCTCTAATACCTTGTAACATAAAGATGTGGGACAAAGATCAAAGGACAATGATAATGACAGCTACTTTTCCAACACACACACACACACACACACACACACACACACACACACACACACTGAGCAGAGTACCACTCAAACATGAAGTTCTATTGCATTTGGCTGAAATGTCACGTCTCTAATGGCTCCGCCCCCTCCCCTGCAGTTCTGGTGAAAGTAAGGTCAAGCATGTCTCATGCCTGCACTTATGCAAAACAAGCATGACATGAAGTATGGTGCAGTAATCAGATTGCTTTTAACTATTGTTGGAAAAGTTATTTTTATACTCTAGAAACATTCTGACCTTTTGTCCCTGTGCAATCTCCCGTCTCTAGCTCCCGGTGCTATCAACAACAATGACAAAAGCAATGAAAACCACAAAAACATCCCAAAGCATCTTATTTTGTCAATTGGTGGACAATGCCAACTAAAATTCAGTCCACTGTTTTTAAATAAGATTGGAATTCACAAACCCTCAATCCACTGTAATATACAGGCGAACACGAAAACACCACCAGGTGTTGTGCAGTGCGTAATTATGCAAACGCTACCACAAGACATGATTCAGCTTCAACATAGAGGGGTGGGGGTGGTTAGGCAAAGGCCATTCTCTGCCTGTGGATGGACATTAACACTGCGGGCTTTCAGCATGGTCTCTGCTCACTCTCACAGGCCTGAATATTGTGCCACAGACAACAGCTACACGTGACTGTGCTGCCATGAAATGAGAGGAAACACTAATTTTTACACACAGTGTAAGCCACCTAGGATGAAATTCAATACATTACAGAAGTAATACTTACAGTTTTGACAGGTCATTATGGAGGGGGGTAGATTGAATAGCTTGAAGGTTTACACTGGCCGTGAGTGTTTGGGCTAGTGGCGAGATATTCCAGACAGACTAAGTGCTGTACTCTTTTAACGTGTTACATTTGTAATCAAGACGTTTCTAGTCGGCCAAAATATGGCATCAGTTCCTTATAAAGTAGCAATGGAGGGTATGGGTACCATTCGATTAGTTAGCACAGTGAAACACACACCATATTGCATCACAAAGGAAAACTTGAATTTCAGCAATAACAAGCCAATCCATCAAAGCCTGATGAGCTAGACACTGAATTCTGTGATGAGATAATCCACTGGGTTTTTTTTTAATCAGTACATACACACCACCCTGCACTCTATATTACTAGTGCGTGTTTCTGTGTCTGTGTTCCTGTGATGCTCACTGTGGGGTAAAACAGAATACTGTGCTTTATTGATGCAGATGTTTATTGCTTGTTGTCCTTTCGTAGGACAAGTGGCTCTTGTAACGGTGTTTGCTGTGAAACCCTCCTGGAGGCAACACCAGCAATACAGAGATAAAGTGGCTCTTTTAGTGTCCGTGTGCTGAACACTAGAGCTTGTTTCCTCAGGCTGAGTGAGGATCCATGGTATCATACAATATCTTGTGAAGGCAGGGCAAACTGCCAGGGGAACCTGACTTTAAGCCCCATTCGTCAGACGCGTCTTTGAACAGAACTACCCCCCTTACTTGAGCCTCTCATTGTCCTCCCTCTCAAAGCATACATTTCATGTTTAAACAGGTACAAATTATTTTTTTCCTAGGAAATGTTTTAAGCACCTAGAATTGTCCCATGTGAAGTTGTATAGCATTAAAAAAGAACAGTGAAGTAAGGTTTAAACCTTTCTACCTGGTTCTAAATACATTCATGAAAACAGGTACAGAGAACAGAACAATTCTCATTAATATGCCATTAATCTGTATATATACAATTTATTTTGTAACTTAACCACACACTGTCCAAATTCAGAATATAAATCAGATAAAATTATCTTATTAATGTATTTTTTAGGACTATTATTAAAAGGAAAAAGAGAAAAGAAACAATAAATGTAGTTAACTGACAAAAGCAATGCTGGAGATGATGTTCCAGTCCCAGGTGTGCCATGTGCTCTCTGTGAAAGGTTCTCGAGTCACGCTGTCATTACAAAAGGAGGGTGTTACTTTCATGTTTCCCCCTCCAAAAGATCTACCAGGCACTCAGCATGTTTCTGTGTGGTTGAAAAGAACAAAACATCGCAACTGCAAAAATAATACATGAAAAAGCAATAAAATAGCCCTGTAGGAGACATCAACCCTCATAGTTGCCCAAACCACACTACGTCTTTAGGGGTTTTTTTGGAAAGAGGTCACATAAATGTCACATGAATTGAAAGGCACCAGGAGTTGAGTGCAAAGCAGCCAGAGCAGGCTGTAAGTAGGCAGGTGAACAGAGCTTGGCACTGACACACTGAAGCTGACGTGGGGTCCAATCCTCGCCACGATGTTTGATCTATCCCATCAAGTCTGGAGCCAGAGGGGGAGTCATAGCACTGGGGTCCTACTGACTTACGTCACCACACACTCCATGTAAAGGTCACAGAGTATGAGTGTCCACAGGAGGTTGGGCCACTGGTTTCAAGCTGCCAGGTGACATAAGGAAAAGATAACTGAAGATTAAGGTCACACAGCAGCCATACTGTAACTCCAAAAGTGGTTGAGCGGTTCAAAAATAACTAAAAAAAATTAAATACAGCCATGCAAACAGTTTTTTAGGTTTTGAAGTTAAAGTCAGGAATATTTCATTAAATGCAATTAACTGGCACCTATCTATGTCCAGTGCTGTTGCAGACTATTTAGTAAACCTCAGAAAGTTTCAGTATAAAATAACATGGGAGATGTAATTGGAACATGTAAGCATGCTTAAAATATTCTTTGTGTTCATGTTAAAGTCTCCGCTGAGCCATATGCTGCCTGTTAAGTGTTCTCAGGGAATACATGGGGGTATCTTTGCAACATGTAGCACAGAATCAGTGTAGAACATAAACATGACATTACTGTACCACTGTGTGTAATTGGCCAAATGGATCTTAAGCAAGCATGCACCAAAGAATACACAAAATAACAAGTGGCAATACAACCTTTGAGATCATAGGGAGAGTGTTGTTTTTCCATAAAAGCATATCAGTATGCTTGAGTACTCTCACACTGGCATGCGATGAAGGCCCACAGGAAGCAGTGCATGACAAGTAAAGAGGAAGACGAAGACAAGGGCCACACAGAAGACATCATCCCTGATCGGCTGTTGAGGTATTCTGGTTTTTTTACTATCACAGAAACAAAATGTTCCACCAGTGTGAGTAGTTTAGGTGAGCAGAAGCCAGAGGACTGAAAGAAACACCTGCCAAAGTGCTTATGTAACTCACAAACTCTTCCATGTGCTACCGAAATGAAAATATCCACCAGGAACAGCGGCACATCTGGACAAACAGCACTGTGCTTATATTTAGCTGCAAAACACGCTGGAGCAGCAGTGTTCTAGTAGGTTGTGGTCTCCAGGATCTGAATCTCAGGCACAGTGCCAAACAAAGCTAACTGCTGGGTTTACTGGTCATTGGGCTATGTGCTTAACCTAAAGGTGCTCCAGAAATGCTGCAACCTTACATGGATCTCAGCACACTTCCAGCCTCCCTGAGTTAAATAAAGCTCCCCTGGTCAAATAAGAGAACACAAAAAAACAAAAGAATTCATCAAGATTTCAGATTGCATGTGATGTGACTCCAGCATGGCCTCTCCGAAAGATAGACATCTTCTCCAAGCATGCCTTCAGTGTATGGGAACATGAAAACAAAGTACAAAAAATATAGTGTTCTTGAGATATAGTGTGATTCAGTGAAAAGTACTAATACTTCTACTAGGAACTGCATGAGAGTTATGAAAACACTACTCCTGATCATCCTAAATGGATCCAAACAAGAACCATCGAAGGAGTGTGCACTATCAAATGCAAAAAAACCAAAAAAAAAAAAACCCTCATGCCTCAAAAACACTGCAGTAAAAATTGTCAACAATCTTCTTAGCTGTGGTTCAAAGGAAGGCATTGCAAGTAAGTTACCAGTTTATTCAACAATTCTTGCATTTCATATGTCCCAAATACTGAGAGAATGTCCCATGCCTGTGTTACAGCATGTAAGCACATGCATACAGTGAATGTGGATCTCTCTCAGAGGTACAGAATTAGGGGCTTAACCTGAGGGCTATGGGTCCCGACGACACAGTGTAATGCCCAACCTAGGGGGCACCACCCATACAGCTGAACTGTATAGTCAAAAAGGAATGAATTGGAATGTGGAAAGGAAGAGTAAACCCTTCAAGACGTTTGGGGGAAGGCTCCTGCTAAAGCAGCCTTTCCCAAACCTGTGCCTTAGCTGCATTTGTGCAATGCATAGACATATTCTTCAGACATTGTCACTGCAACAGTTAGAACATAAGGCCTATATGCTACAATGCCTAAGTTGTACATGTGTTAGAAAGACATGATGATGTTCTTCATGATGTTCTTAGCACCACCAATTCATTCTAAATATAGTTATTTATTGCAAATGTAAAATGAAGTATCCTTTACTTCAGTCTAGATGAGTTCCTGAAGTATTTTTCTATCAAACTTTGCCCATTTTACTTTTTGGAAAAACAATCAATTCTTGGTTCTTTAGAATAACTAAACAATGATACTTGAATGCCCCATTGAACATGCAATGTAGGGAACTCAGAGTAGGCCCTGCTTGTGTCAAGGGAGTAGGCTGTCTCAGCAATCAACAGCATGATGTAGAGGAACTGCTGAATGTGTTGCAATTTAAATGTAAGTCATATAAAGGCTGTAAGGTTTTTTTTTCTGTTTTTATGGCCTTGTGCTTAGTTTCACAAAGGAGAGAGCTTGTGCCACTCTCAAAGTAAGGATTTGAAAGGAGCCCCATGGAACCTGGCCTGATTCCAATGTGAAAAATAAAACCTCCCTCGTTTACTTCCGCTCAGAAAAATCCATGAGGTGGAGATAAAGAGTTTCTGTTCATTCCAGCTAATTCTAAATAACTCATTTAGTGAATGAGATGTAACCCTGATTTCCTAGAAGTTACTAAGGGGAAACATTACATTAGCATTATATAATATGAACAGAAATTTGTTTATTTCTATTTGCTATGTTAAATGTGATATGAGAGATAAATCTTAATTTCTTTTGGTCACAATAGGACCTCGACAAAGTCATGCTGAAGTCAGAAATTAAGAGAAAGGCGACATTTGTTCATGCTATTTAAAAAAATGAGAGCAAAATATTAAATGGTCTGACACCACTTGCCAACATTTCTAACTAGTGCAGTAACCCAAGTACGTGGCACGTTTGATTTTCCCACAAAATATGAAACTTCCTTAACCCCTCGAGAACAAAAATCCAGGAGCTGCACTCTTATCTGTCTGCACTGCAGCCCTTTAACTGCTGCCTGAGTTTAGCTTCCTTAAGCCTGTGAGGATTGCTTCTTTTGCAGAGCAATGAGCCACAGTCCCTGACTACCATTCTGCATGGTGCAACCACTCATTGACGTGGACATATGAAAGACGTGTGACACAAGTGCTCAAAAGCACATAAGGAAGGTAGGAGTATGTGAACACTGCTTGCCGGTTTGTCTCCAGTGACCATCCTCACTGAGCCGTTATGCAACTAGAGGATTTCTGACTTGTACATTTGGAGCAGCACACAGTGGGATAAAGCCAGGATATGTGCAGATGAGGGATTCTCTGTGATCCTGGGGATGATTTATTTAAGCCTTCCATCAACATGCTTTGATGCCAACACTTGGATTGTCTGGCCAAACAAGGGAGCATTTCCCTTTCAGAAGCAGAGTGACAGATTTAGGTAAGATGTGATTTTACAGTGCAGGAGTAGGGCAAAGGATGGGCATGGAAAAATCACAAAATCTATCTGGCTTATCTTCTTAGTCCTAGATATAAATCTACATATGGAAAATGTACATATGGACAAATTGCATGCAAAAAGCTACCCAATCCATTACTAAGCACAGCCAGTGACTGGAACCTCACCAAAAATGTACTGCTTGGTTTCAGTTGTGAGTCATAAATGTGTATGTTCATAAGTATGCATATTTAGCACAGTTCAGTTTCTGTTGAGAAGTGGTGCATTGCTGGGACTCTGCATTTCCTGGTGGTGGTGATTTAAAAGGCCACAAGCCCACACAGGCACATACTGCACTGCATCCCTGTATGAATCCTTCTGTTATAAGGTTGGACACAGTAGTCCCAGTACAGGAATAGATCAAAGATACTAGCACTATCTATACAACATCACGGTTACAGTACACTATGACCATGCACTGGGGGGGGGGGGGGGGGGGGAGTGAGAATATGCTATAGTTGAAGTCAGTGGCTTGCATATACTAAACCTTTAGTCAATCACCCTAGTTAGAAGGGCTTGTTAGAATGAGATAATATCAAAGCATTAAATCCAGATGATTGGTAAAACAAAACAAAGACCGTGATGCTGTAAACACTGGTAACCGCATTATGATCAGTGTGAGCTGTGCACAAAAACAAAACAAAAAGGAGCTATAAAATGAAGGAATGCTGCCACTGTGTGGTCAACTTCAGCACCACAAAGCAATAGCACGCAAAGCTATTGATGGCACTTTCAGGTCTTTGGGAAAGGAGAATTCACCCAATAAAGGATGAACACGCAAACGCAGGTGCTCTGTACAGCCTGCAGACTGATCCTGGAGATGTTCGCAAACAAACATCACTGTTTTTTCCTTGCTGGCTTTGTTTGCCACACATGTAAGCAAACAACTGTGTGGCTCAAGGAAAGTGTACAGTGAAAAACAACAACCCATGTTTGTTGAGGGAAATGAATCTCACAGCAGGATATTGCTGTCATATAAACCAAGGTAAAATAACAAACAATGCTGAAAGCATTAAGATACAAGCCTTGTGTTGATGTTTGGGAGCATGACTTCAGTACCTTCCTTCAGAGTAAAATGGGGCCTCCCATTTGGAGCCCAGCCACAGCCTAGTTCTAAGCTACCACCAACCATTCTCACCCTGTGAGATCAATGTGTAATACATGATTAAAGTGATGATGACAAAGCTTTGCTGACTAAAACACTGAAGAACAGATGGCATTCAAGCACTCACAATTGTAACCACCTTTCAGAGAAATTGCCTATGGATTCTATATGGGTTAGATGTTTGGTCAGCTTCAGTATCAAAAGTAATTATATTATCACTTATATCCATAACATTCCCTCTTGAAGTGTGCTGTAGTTTGAATGTGGGACAGTGCTGTATAGCGTGCCAATTAAGACCATAAACAAAACGCTGTTCTCTAAAACAATGACATCACATCAAGTAGCCAATCCAGACATCTTGCAGAATCACATGCATGCACTTCACGCACCACAATTTTTTGCATGATGGATAGAACAATAAGGCATGTACATCTAAACTGGCAAAGGAAAGGATTTGGTTTACATCTCCTTAAAGTTGTTAAATAATGCCAGAACACCCCAATTTTTTTAGTAGCTTGACTGCAATTCAATGATAAGATCAACTATTTTAAAGAATTTATTTATTTTCACCAAACTAAAGAAACACATCAACTATCTCGTACTGGAAGTCGAAATAATTTGTCTCTAAAGTTCTTTTAAGTTTCAACAGCGTCTGACAGGCTCGGGTTATTAAACTGGCCAAGAGATGGCACTGTTGTTCATGTCATTCATCCCAAAACATAAGGCAGTTCTTTCAGTAGTACGATGTTTGTGGACCTGTTTTAAATTATACGAACAGTACTAAACAGTAAAAAATATTTTACACTTTTAAATATTACTTTAAACATATTCCCTTGTGTGCCTCACTGGGTAACTGCCTAACCATTTAAACTTGCTTGATAACATCCTTCACTAGCAAAAAAATTACTTCTGTAAACTGTAATAACCACCAATTAGTCATCACATAAAAGGTCAAGTCTGGGAATTCTCATTACAGGGCATTTTATTGGTTCAGAAGGAAAACTAATCTAATATTGACCAGTTTAACAGATTTCAATCGCAATAATGCACCCACAACAAGGCAGACAATGTGTGACATATTTTAAAAACAGGAGCAACACACAAAATGTTACAAAACATTACAATGATAAAAATAGAGACTGGAAAACACTTTGATTGCTTCAAGACAAATCAGGTGACTGTTGATTTTAATTTGTGTTGATTTTCCAGTATATAATCAGTAATGATGATTTAAACATAATCAATAGCTATGAGCAAAATACCACTTCCACCATTAGTAAGTTAATCCTGTAATCTTATAGGAAATGAATCCTATGAACTTGCTTACATCATATACATTGCAATACAATCTCCATACTTGCACTGTATGATATACCATGAGTTATAAAGAAATGTTAAAGAGGAGTGTATACTATCCTTGATCATAAAAGTGAGACATTAACTGAGTATATGTGATATGTAGATAAATGTTGTGTGTTAGAATTTAAATGTTCTTTAAATTACATTATGGCTTAATGTGTTTGGCACTTGTGTCTCTATGACTGATCACATTTTAGTCAACATCATTATGCATAATGGACATACACCATACACAACAAAAAGAGTTCTGAAAGCGAAGGGTAAATTTTAGCTAGGGTTAATGAACCCACAGCCTACTAGGTTCTTTGGCATTTTGAGAGCACAAAAAAGTATTCAAGCAAAAATATTTCAGAGAAACTCTTAAAAAGACTACAGAGCATGACCTACTGTGTTTCCTTTTAGATAAAATTAGCAGGAACTCAGAGAGTACACACAAATGATGTTGGAATGTCACCAATCCGCCTCGCCTCGCCTCGTCTCAGCAGCAGCACCAGCTCTCTGGGTCTCCAGCCTCAGTCTGGAGTCTCCATCTTGGGCCTCTTGTAAGTGATGTAACAGCTCCAGAATCATCTCAGAGAATGATACAGCTTGAACCTGAGGACTTCTGCAACCTGTGAAACATTCAGCCATCGTTTAACCACAACACGGTTCTCGCAGTGAAAACGCAACTGGGCATCAGACCATGGTGCTCGGAAAGCCTGCCTTGCTGTAGGAGCCTCGGAGAGCTTCATCCTCTTGGAGGCACCATTAGCACTTTCTGCAGCGGGAGGCTGCGAGCTGCAGCTGCTACTGGGTCCCTCGCTGCTCTCAGTCCCTGCTTCCCTCACCTACACGGGCACAACACACCACTGCATGCACGCGTGTCAACTCTCCACAGCGGTAACAGGGAGCATCGCGTGCTTCACGCGGCACGTGTGGTTCAGAATGAAGCATGTGCGCCAAGTCTACACGGCTGCATGTGCGGGTGTGAGACACTTACCATGGGCCTCTTCCGCCTAGCCGCAGGTGGGGAGGCCACCTGCCCGTTCTGGCCGTCTGCAGCTATGCGCAGGGGTGTCCGGAGGAGCTCCTCTCTCCTGTGCACCACTGTGGTTTTCGACTTCAGCTGTCTGCCGGGGTCAACAGACAGAGACAGGCACTTAAAAACAATTATGCTTCATCAGAGCTCATTTAAGCAATCAAGCAAGTTGAATTTTCTCAGCATCTCATTAATTCTGCTGTTAAATATCCCTGTTCAGTTAGTATAAACACACACACACACACACACACACACACACACAGAGAATGGCAGTGTGCATCTATAGAGTGCCAACATTGTTCAGGATGGGCAGGAGTACGTGAGACTGTTTGACCCAAAGCTCTCTATGGCTCCCTTGCAAAGGCTGATCAGCCTACTGTGAGAGATGGGCAGCTGTCGCACGAGGCTGTTACTTAAACTGCATCCACCTTGTTTGTGTCACTTTAACTCATCGATCTGTCAGCAAACACAGTCCATGGGCTGAGGAATGTGGGTAGGGCGTGGGGGATGGTGCTTGCATACTTGTGCGCCACACTCAAGTTTTCAGTTTTAATGCCGACTCTGCCGCAGACCTTTTTTGGGAACTGATCTTAATGAGGACAGACACAGACACAGACACAGACACACACACACACACAAAGTATGTCTTTAACTGCTACATTTTTCTATAGGTTTCATTGCTATCAAACTCTAGGGCTCTTGCTTCAGTGAGCTTGCTTTGAGTCAATAATCCGTGACATTAAGACGACTGGTACGCAATAACTAGAAATAAGCGGAAGGATTGGATTTCTCAACTGCTAGCGATACCAACAACATGACCCTGTATTAATAGCAGAAATCTGATAGCAGCTCATGAAAGGAAGCGATTATATTTGCATTACTGCTCATCACTAGGGGTAGGGATTCTGAAAGGCAACTGCAGCAGTGTGAGCCGGATCAGGAAACAATAGCAGATCATGCAGTCACATTTGTTTGAGCAGAAAGATTCTTGATAATCTTGAGAAATTAACATGATGTAGGATTCCTGGGTTAAGTGCTTTTCCTCAAGGATTACATTTTAATAGAAATTTGTTTATTAAAGCACAAACAGCAGACAAATCAGACATTTACATTTCCATGTAACGCATTGTACATGAACACTCGCTTCACTACACCTCCACAGGCCATTTGATTTTGCTCCCTGCTGCCCCCTCTCTTTCTCCCTCACACACACCTCCCCAGCCACCTCTGACCTTGGTCACCCCAGCGCTGTGCAGCTCAGTGGCTAATTGCGCTCCCATGGGCTTGCGGTTTGGGCATAGAGCCAGTGGTGGAGACTCCTCACTGTGAGGCCTCACACCCTGAGAGTCCCTTCTTCCCTGTCCCTCAGACAGGCCTATAAACTAATTAGCCTCATCACCAGAGCTGGGCTACCTCCCTTGTGAGAAGCTTGCCCCTGCTTCTAACCTCACCATGCCCCGGTCCTTTGAAAGACTGTGACCTGACTTCTGTAAGTATCTCCTGCCATCACTGCTGCTCAGGTTGAGAGAGTTGGAGGGGTAGTGTGCGGCTCACGGTTCATTTAAACTTTAGCGGAGGGAGGAGATGAATGAAGCACGGACGCACCCGATGGCCAGGCAAAGGCTCCGGTACCAGTCATTAATGTTCTCCTGATCACTGGACATGAGGAGGAGCTTGGCTTGTGCGAAGGTCAACTGGAAGACAAAGAAAGTGAAGACTCATGAGAGAAAGACCGTGGTACCAATATAAAGAAAGAAAAAGAGAGACAGAGAGAATGCTGAGACACAGACCACGTCATTTTAAGCTGAGTGTAAAGCAATCTTCTGTCCCCTAGACATATGCTGGCCATTGACCTACTCATTTCTACCACCCCATACATCAGCCAGGGCAGAAAGTGACTTTGCCAAATCTGTGCAGCCCATAGCAGCCTTCAGCTCTTAAAGCCAGTCCATCACTAGAGGGCAGCTCTGAACCACCAACACCGAGCATCCTCCATTGACGCTACTGGTGTCAAACACATGATTGAGTAGACTGCCTATATTAGATGTGTTTTTTTGGTACGTGAACAGAAATCGAGTGGCAGAAAGTGGCAAAAGTCATTTAATTCATTACTGGAAGCAAGAGCACACAAAGCGGCTGATCCTCCGTGCGCTGGGCTTCACATACCACATGCCCTGCCATAACCAAGCAAAACTGTTGCGCCAACCTTCTACCGCAGCCATTGTTCACATGACAATGAAGATGCGACTCCAAACTATGTAAGAAAGTAGGTCATCAAACGGAACAGAGATGGAACAGGTGGAGATAGACACCTTTAAACCAAAGGCACACAGCTGTGCTGCTTGATACGCTCAGATGCCAGTCTGGCAGTGGCGCGTGCTTGAGGAGCTGTCCTCCCGTTCTGTCCCCCTCCCTGCTCCTCTTCCCACCGCTATCAGTCGCCTCATCCAAAGAGTCAACAGTAATTACCATCGCTCATCCACGCTGAGGAGACTTTACCCAGAGATTATGCATGTCAAACAACACAACGGGCACCGTCCAAAGCCCAAACAAAAGGCCTGGGCTTTATCCCCGAATAATTACAACCACAGCCCATTAGAGCGGATTATAATTGGGGGGCCTGGAAAATATTAAATGACCCTTCACATTTACCTGGGGCCATCGGAAGTGAGGAAACGGCGGCAGTTAGTGGTGGCGTATCAATAATCAGTGCTAATCTTTATTACGGTCGGGAACAGAATGCTAACGATGAGAAGAGAGGAGCCGGTCAGGAAGCAGAGGCCCTAATGGATACCTGGTAAAAATAATGGCACTCTCGTTAGATTTTAGGGGGAGGGGTGTTTCTTATTATATATTAAATGGATTAAGATTTCAAATGTGCCATCATCAAAAGTATTATCTAATTACAGAGTTCAGTGAGCGAGGCCTAGGTTTGCGCAGAGCACGATATTAGGCGGCCGCCACTTGGGGGACGGGAGGGCTTGATTTATGCACAAATAGATCCTGCTTCTATTGCCATGCGGTAATTAGGGATTTGTCAGGAAATCTGACCCTCTTAGGTAGAAATTACTTTGTATAATATGAACGGTGGAGCATGGAACCTCCTTGCCGCACATAATTTCACTTGATTATTTATACATCAAAGGGAATCTGCCAAGGATGCAAGATAATATTCGGGGTGGGGGGGGTGTTGCAGATGGATAGAAGCGTGAGAGGAAGATGGAGCCAGGATGAGAGAAAGAGAAAACAGGGGAACGAAAACCTCCAAATACAAACATTCACTCATCTTAACACATGGAGAAGAGGGGAGAGAAAAAAAAATATATATACACAGCGGAAATTTTCATAGTGCGTTTTTTCCCCTGGAATGCCCAGTGCCTCCTTCTTCTACTTCTTTCAAACTTTGCATATAGATTGCCATGGCATTTCCAGCTGTCAAATTTAATTTGGCTTTAATTCTTCATGGCATGGATGAGGAGGGGCCTGAGAGTGCTGACAGTCTTTTCCTCTCTGGCCCAGGTAGGGAGTGTGTGGGGGGCTGCACCAGGGATCAATAATGTGTCCTTATGAGAAATTACGGCTAATGCTATTGCGTATGCATTTGAGCCCTCGGCGGGATAACAAGCTAATGAAATGCCATTTCTTGCCATTAGATAACGCGCGGCACAAGTGGCAGAGATGCAGGCAGTGGGGAGGAGGGAAGAGAGAGAGGAGAGGGGAGAGGTGTCAATGCTTGAGGAAGATGTATTCGCTGCTGGGTGGGAAGAGATGGCTCGCCGGCCTAATCTGACGGAGTGGTGCGAGTCCCTTCTCTTTCGCTTTCGGAACAGCTGCCTAAGCCATCCATAAGCGAGCTCTAAGTGAGGCCTGAACCATACAGCACAGTTGGGCTGGGCTTGTCATGTGCCTTCTTGACATAACAGAGGCTGAAGTGACTATACATAGCAAGATAAACAGACAGTCATCTCCAGATTTACTTTACAATCATTTTGATGATGAACACAAAAAAAACAAACAAATAATATTAGTAATAAACTTTATCCAGAACCTAAAAATGAAATGCAGTGATTTTGTAAAGCTTGCCAAGGGACATGGATCAAAATGGGGGTAAAGCACACTGGATCAGCATGGTTAGGTTCAAACTTGGCTGAACGCGTTCAGTGAACTCGTTTGGCCACGCATGCAGGGATGGTGAGCCCACTCGGCTGAACGTTTCATGACATCATGGAGATTATTTAGATGCCACTCAGTGGCAACAGAGGCCTGGAAAAGGATCAAATAGAGGAGACATATTTAAACTTGAGCCCTTATGAGGAACCAGAACAATGAGTGTGAGAAGAATGAGGATTCATGTAACATTTTCACCAACTTGGGGATTAAATCTGTCTAAAAACAATTCATCTTTTAACCCCAAGCCTGTGAAATCAATTCACATGATAGAGAGAGTCTGAAAGGATGGTAAAAACATAGGTATTAGAGATTGAATTGAGAAACATTTCTTTCTTCTGAATATATGCAGAACATGACCCTGATCTTAGAACACCTGCTACTTTGAGATAAAAAAAGCCATCAAGGAATCAACTGGGCAAACAGCTACTCACTGTACTGTATTTATGTTCATGCTACAGTGCTGCAGTGGTGTCACACTCACACTAATGAGGCCTCCCTGGCTCTTGGTGTGGCCGAATACTTTGTCTACAGTGCATTCTCTGAGCGGGTAGACCCGCTGGCAGGTGAACTTGTTGCCGTTGGTCGGGTGTATGGAGCTGCACAGCTTGGCCTGGACCAAAATGTCTGAGAAGAGGAAGAACATCTTGGGCTTGGCCTCTGTGCCTTTAGAGGGCACCATCTTCAGGCAACCTTCTCGAATATACCACCGACCTGGGGGGGAGGGAGAAAGAGTGAGAGTGAGAGAGAGAGAGAGAGAGAGAGGATTGATTTCCCTAATGTCATCACCTGGATTCCTCATTAATGTTAGTATTGACTCTTACAAAATTTACATCCAACATACAGTTTGAGATGAATGCAATGGTGGGTGTTTATGAAGCCTGACAGAGGAGAATACTAGAGGCAGCCCCTGTACAATTTCCCCTCTGACTGACTGGCAGGTATATGACGGCTACTAAATTAGATGCTGACATTTGGAGAGATAAGATGAAATTTCAGTCTTGCCACTGGTTCCTTAATTGCCCTGGTGCACCCTGTGATTGCACCTCCAGCGACAGGCACTGCACAGGGTTCAAAATGGACACTCTGAGCAAAAGACAAGCTTTCTATGATTAGCAGAGGGGCCAAGCAGAGGTCAAATTGCTTTTAAAATGCCACAGGTTTAATATATGATGAGAGGATGTGGCGTACAATACTCCCAGGTGGCATGTGCAGATTGGATTTGATGGCTTTGGCAAATTGGTTAAATCCATTTAACTGGGCAAACTGCACTGGCTTCACGGTGAACAACAGCTTTTGGATCAGAACCGCATCCCTGATCACAGACTTAAGGCTAACACCATGGAGAGGGGATTCCAACAGGAAAGACACTACAAATGACAGAATTTGCTGAATAATGGAGCATATGGGTACAGGTGCATCTTCTTTTCTCCATACATCATGCACTAAAGAGCACCAAAACACTCTTCAGTCCTTCAGACGCTCATAGCCTCTTTCCCGCACCCCGTTTCTCCACGCTTCGGACTGACGCATGCGAGAAGGTTCCTTCTGACTTATCAAGAGAATCCAGCTCAAAGAGCAGGAACTTCATTCTCCCCTCTCCATGTCATTCGCTTTCAACTTGCCCTGTCAAAGAGCACCTCTGCCTGGCTACAAAAGCCCAGCAGAGTTCTGGGTGCTAAAGGTTGCACTACAAAGGCAGAGGGTGTCCTACTGATGTGACCGGGCCAAAGAATGGGAGGCACATGAAAGTGAGACTCTGTACATGGGGGAGGGAGGAACAGATGACACTGGGTATGATCATTGTTAATTTGAAGAGGGACTTTGCTTGATAGGTTATGCTTTCATGTCAGGAATCTACAAAGCCTTCAAGTAAAGGCTTTTCAAAGCACACGAGCCCAGTCCTGACATGCACTAAAATTCTTCCTGCTTTTTATTATTATTATTATTATATATATATATATATATATATATATATATATATATATATATATATATATATATATATATATACACACATACACACACACACACACACACACACACACACACACCTCTCAAGTAATAGCATACCAACCAGCCAACATAATGGTACACATCCTAATGCAGAAAACAGCAGTAGCAGTCCCAAGTGATGGAAACATCCAAATCCAAAGGAATATGAAATATTTAAAAAATATAAGGAACTATATAGAGAAAATGTTGAAGGTTAACACCAAATTTGTGTCAGTGATGTTAGGGGCACTTTAGGTCGTGACCCCTAAGCTGGAGCAGTGGCCCGAACAGATCCCAGGAATGATAACATCAACCTTAGTTTAGTATAAGAGCACAATCATACAACAGCAAAAACACTGCAATGCACCCTCAAACTCCCAGAGGCCCAAGTGTGAGGAGGGAAAAGAGAGAGAGGGGAAAAAAACGTGTGTGTGTGTGTGTGTGTGTGTGTGTGAGAATAAACACACATGCACACACGCTGGAAAGACATCAGGTATCTTTTATGAGAGGCAGGGTTGTGGAAGAGAACTAGCTAATCAATGATCTGTTTTCTTACTGTTCTTTTTCAATGTGGGAAGCCAGGGTAGAGTGTGGGTAGAGTGAGGGGTGGGTGGGGGTTGGGTGGGGCCCGTGGATGCCAGTTGTGGCGGCAGAGGCCCCGCTCTGGGCTCCCAGGAAACAGCCAGACAGTCTGGCGCATCAATGTCCCATTGATTCAGGCTTCGTGTCTGAGACTCGCTCACCCCTTATCTGCTCGCTCGCCACTTAATATCGCTGAGGGGCTCCGATGCCTCTCGCAGAGCATCCGCCTCTCTTAGCCACATTAGAGCAAATGACGGCGAGGGGTGGTGGTGGTGGTGGTGGGGGGGGGGGCGTGGCGCACCAGGGCAGGCACGTACGTGTCTGTGTTGGCTCTCAGAAGTCAGTAGAATGAGTGAGCAAAAGGTGAAAGAAAGGAGCCTTATTGGACAGGAGCAGGGAGCTCAGGAGACGTCTGGAGGCCTGAAAAACTGGCGCAAGAGGGAGGGTGCCCTGCACTTCCTATGACCGGCTCGGCGTGAAACGAGATCGAGGCTTGTTGGGTATTCATCACCAGCCTCGAACCACCTTTGTGCACGCACACGTACACCCTTGCTCACACGCCCTCCCTCTCCAGCTTCCAGCTTGCTTTTCATCTGCCGGTCGACGAGATGAGGAGAAGCGCTAATTGGTCCTGGGGGAGATTGGCAGGCCAAGGCATACACGACAAGGCCCTCTCATTCTCCCTCTCCCTCTTTTTCACCCTCCTTCTCTAGCAGTCTCTCATTTGTTCCACATGGGCATTCTCCCCTGGGACAAACAACAGGGAAGAAAGGACCTCCAATCCACAAGCAGCGAAAGAGAAGAAAAATGGCGAGGACTAACGAAGGGCACTCTCCACCTTTCCAATTATCAACAAGAACTTGTGAGCTTATCAATAGTTTCATTTAATTCTCTTCTCAGGGATTGGGCTTTTGCCATGCCAAGGTAAGCTTGTCTCACCTCCGCTGATTACAGAGAGACGGACATGTTTGAAACGGGTTGCAAGTTTCAACTTAACCTCCACCCCTTATTTGCGTCCCCCCCTCTCCGTGATGCAGAGATGGAGGAGAAAGTGAGAGCGACAGAGAGCGGGGCAGATGAAAGGAATAGCAGATCACAGGCGCCGACCTGGAGCCAGCAGCCTGGTCGTTCGGCCCTTGAGCAGCTTCTGAACGCGCCGCAGCTGTAGGTGATTCTCGTGGCTGCGGGCGTTGTCCTGGATCCGCTGGGCCACCTCCGAGACAGCTGCCACCGCACCTGCAGTGCCGCGACGCGGCAAGGACAGAACACGCGCTCACACCGCTGCACAAACACTGGACACATGCAGGTATAGAGGCTCACAGGGAAGCGTTTAGCTTCATGGACATCGTGAAATAAAGCCATTGTAGCCTGAACGTATTCAGTGACAATTTCTGTTGTTTTGCCTGTGTACTCCAGAATGATGGATTTAATTAAAACAATGTCTATGGAATTAAGTGACTACAATAAGCTTTAATTTAAGGGTATGAATGTCTATCTTGCTTTAATCAGTCCTTTTTATTCAGAGTGATACCATTTTAGGGGACAGATATGCTGCTTGGTTTTGACTTGACAATGATGTTATTGCATCAATAGTTTTTGCCCAAGTGAGCTAACCAAAGGTCTAAAGTTGATTATTTAGATGTGGCATTTTCATTCGGGGTCTCTTGCTGCTCATCTCCACAGAGTATGTGTTTCACCTACTGAAGTAAAACTCAAAGCAAAAAAAACACTCTGAAATAGGAACCAAAAATCGCTGGATTTCAGGCCTGGCAGAGGATCTCCAGGGAAGATCCCAGCATCTGCTGATGTCCATGAGCAACAGACCCCAGGCAGTCAGGGACAGCAAAGGAGTTCTTAAACAAGAAACAAACATGATTTTATTTAAAGTTATGTTAATATGTCCAATTATTTCTGCCCTCCTGGGGCACTATGTATAAAAAGGGTTGTGGTTCCTATATGATTCTTCCAGTATACTTTAACCTTATAGTCAAGTTTCATTTCAAATAAACTGTGCTGGAGCAAAAAAGGCAAAACAGCAAAAATTGTGGCACTACTAATACGCTTAAACACGTCATCATTTACTAAAAACCTGGCTAGACAAATCAAATTAAAGAAATCTCATCTTGATCTTAAATAAAAATTTGTATTAAGTTTCAGTAAAGCACTGTACAGTATACCTTTTACAATGTATCTGCATGATCTTGCAAGAGTAAGCGTTGTTTAAGGTTTAATTTGACACTGAGCATCCAATGATGAGCAGCCAATGATGAAAATTAATGTGGAGCCACTTGGAATTGTTCAATACAGCAATTTTTGGTGAGGCGCAATGATTTCACACGTGCACACACTAAGATGCATTGTGCACACATTTAACTACGCACAGCCTTTGCAAGTTTGTTTTAGCGACTCCTCACCAAGTTTGATTTCGCCATCAACCCCCTAGAGACAGATGACCCAGCGAGCGCGAATTAACACATTCTGACTCTGCTGATTGGATCTGCCGCTGTGGGGTGTGTGTATATGTCTGTGTCTTCCTTAATTAGGCCAAACCGTACAGCCTGCTACAGGCTGTTATTCCACCTTTAAAAGGCACAAGGCCATGGACAAGACCAGGAACACTTTGTTTGATGGCAATTAACTCTTACTACAGTTGAGCAAAATATGAGAATCAATTAATCATTAATTTGAAAATCTATGTGATCTCCTGAAGATCCAGAGAACTTATTTGTACACTTTACTCCTCAACAATTCTTAAAATGGTGTGAATATTGTTCATGAAGTTTACCAAGTTGTTCATTTGCATGAGCCAACTATGTTGGGGGGGAAAAACTGGTGTAACCGAACAATAGCAAGGCTAAGTTTTCTGTGCACCAAATAAACTCTCAGTTGCGAAACATGGAAGCTGTAATCAAACGATTTGGCCAATTACTGCGCACCGAGCACATTTTCAGGCACAGACATTAACGCAGTTGAAAACAACAAGAAACAGATGGATACTAATTTTAAAACTCCACTCCTTGGTCTAGTAGCCGAGGCAGCAGCAACTTGCAACATGGAGCTTCGGGCAGTTTCTCCATAATAAAATAATCGTAGCCTAATTGGGTTGCTTATCTTCAGAACAATTACGCCAGAAACCAGAGACGGTATGTGTTTGCGCCCTTCAGAGCGTCTCCTCGGCCCCTTGCTCTTAAGAAAACCTGCTCCATAATTGTGTTTCAATAGAGCCGTGTCTGACGCATTAATAATACCATTAATAAAACCATCTCATTTCACATTCCATGGACACTTTCTCCCAATCCGTTTCCCCCGCTATATGATCCACTGAGTATGTTTAAACAGTACTTGGTTGTTGGAGCCCCTTCAGTGTTTACTTGATTTTTATTTATTTATTTATATTTATTAACCATTTAAGGTTTCGAAGTGGTCACGCGGGGGAAGTTGCGATGGTGGTTATCATTCAGAAATGAGCGTCGAGATGCACATGCTTTCATATACAACCAATGAGGAGCATGAAGTGTAGCAATTACCACAATTAAAGCAAGGCCTTTCCACATGAAACACTGGGGGCGTAGAGTTTGGAGAGCGAGATAGAAGCATCTCCACAACAAGGAGAACTTGAAAACAACAGAGCCGACCGCGACTTCTCACGGCTGGGTTTTTTAATCAGATACAGCATGATTTGTCTACGGGTTGTTTTTAAATAATTCCCTTTACAAGGTACCCATACTGGGTGCGCAACGCCCCCCCTGCCCCCATAAAAAAAAAAAAAAAAAAGGAGTGGTCCTAATGAGAAGGGGAAGAACTGGCAGAGAGGCAAATTTGGCTATGTACCTTCATCTTAGAATCAGGGGCTGTTTTAATCTGTAAGCAAAAGCAGCACGCAACCAATGGGATTTTAATTGATACACATAAATAATTCCTTGTGTACACTACCGCTTAAGTCGGATTTGCTGTTTATTTGACGATAGAAATTTGTCATTATCGAGGCTTCTGTTGACGTTGGAGATGTTATTTATTTATATTTCACATGCTTGATATCCTCTGATCTGGTCCCAATTAATTATGTCAAAATCCACATGGGGAATTTAGACTCACGTTAAGCTTCGCCGTACTTTCATCCTCGGTGAGCGGAGCAGCGCTGTGACAATAATACCAAATAAGCGATGAAAGGAAAGCCCAAAGCTGCTCCGTTTGTCACGCGAACAAAGACGAGGGAAAGTCTGCTCCATAGCCAGTGCAAAAACTTCTTCAGACACAGATTCGTGTGGTTGTGCCACAGCACGCACCACTTTCGGCACCTTCTTCCCCCCACCTTTAAAGGGCCGAGCTTGCTTACTGGTGAAAAGCACCCTGAGATCATAACAATGCTGAGTGATCTTTCTGAGGTTCATCTGAAGCTGTCAAACTAGAATGGATGGCAAATTTGACAAGTGTGCATAATAAGTGTAGTGTTGGATGAGTGTTTCTGTGGCTTGATATAGAGCTTGAAAATAAAGAGATGAAAAAAAAATCTAGGTTGGCTGAAGCCATCAGCCATTTTGTTACTAAGAGCTAACAGGATAAGAGAGTGTTTGTGGAGCTGCGAGACAGCAGAAGCTCTTACTTGAAAGCTGTTGGAACTCTGGGTTGTCTGGACTAGTGTTCTCTGTCAAGTCCCTCAAAAAATGCTTGTACCTAGGGAGGGAAAAAATCCACATATAAACAATTTTAAAACAGCAGCTTATCGCAACATGTCTAAAAATACATCCTTACAACAGAAGAGGGATAGATGGAGGCAGCAAAGTAGGGGTGAAGAGGTTGGACAGGTGTCGTCTGCTCATCATGGGGTTATTCGCAACAAGAGATCTCTGGGTCACAAAAACAAATGTTTTGGTTTTTGAAGATAAATTGAAGAGCTATTCGACTGATGCTAGTGAATGTTTGGCTCAGATGTGCTGCTTCACTGCTACAAAGTGATACAGAGACCAAAGTGAGGCAGAACCCCACTTTGCACCATCATACAGCTATAGTTGACAGGGAGAAAACCAGTGAGGACAGGAGAGAAAACAGACAGACAGAGAGCAACAGCAAGGCAAATCATATTTCCTGTCACCTATACCACATAAACAAGTGAATGAATTTGATGGGGTCAAGCTCCACACATTAAGGAAAAATTAAATATTGATTATTGCACCATCATCATCCTGTCTGAAGAAAAGGATATTAATATCTGGCCAAATCAAGGGCCCCATTAAGGAAATTACCCCCATCCACAAGATAAGAGCAAACTGAGAGGGAAGGAATTTTATTTATTTATTGGGGGTAGAAGTAGTATTCTTTTGCTGTTTGAATGGCTGAGACAAAGACATTGAGCCTTAATACTGGAGATTATAGCTCACTTAAATAGAAGTCTAGCATCTGAAGACATCAAAGACATCCCTTGAATGAGATGGCACTTAGAAAAGTTTGGCTCTCTGGCAACGTCAGCACTGACGGTTAGATTCTCCACAGGTTTTCGCACTTTGATTTTCAAGAAATTTCAACCATACTGAACTGGGTATTCAGCAGTGGAGATGTACTTTCTTCAGAACAGGGCTCACAGAAGTACATGCTAACAGTATCTATGCTAAAACATTTCACAATAAATGCTCAACTGTCCATTCCAATCATGAATTTATAAAAACCTAATACAAAATAAATATGATCCAGTTACAGGCATTCCATCAACCTGCCATCAGCAGATAATGCTTTACTGCTCCTTCCCCTGTACAGCACTCCTTGGTGAGTCATGCAGCTAATCCCTCCAGGGCTGAAAATGTGGATCTTAAATGCTCCTGTTCCAAGAACGCCTGCGTGAAGTTGCCGAACAGGGCCCTTTTCACCTGGAGGACGATAGCGGGGGAGGAAGGGTGTACGGCCGGGGCCCACTGCTCCCTCCGGCCATGTCGGGTGATGTAAACAACAATGGCAGGCGCCACGAAGCCATGTCACCCCATCAATCTGGGAGGACTTAAAAAAACAAAGCAAAAAAAAAAAAAAAAAAAAAAAAAAAAAAAAAACACACTGCACTTTTAAATTCCACTTCTGAAGAGCAGCTTTACAAGCCTGAGACATCAAGATTTTGATGAGAATGAGAGAGTGCTTCTGTCATAAGGCCCTCAAATTCTGACTCACCTTTTGTCACTCCCTGTCGCTGTCTTGGAGCAGGGAGTTGAGATGATACAGCCTGCCTACAGTTGCCTGTTCAAGTCAGGAGTGCATGATGGGTATTTATCCACAAGAGTGACTTGGGATGTCAGTGCAAAGCTTCCCACTTTAAAAGCTGGAGGAGGAAAATCCCACACTGTGCACGCTCATTTATTGAGGTATTAATTCATGATTACGTACTCTGTAGATTTGCTCCCCTGCTTTTTAAAAAAGCTTCGCAGCATTCTGCCTAGATTGCCAAGCCCCTTGCCTAGAATCTGAAAAACAGATTATTTTTAAAAAAAAGAAAGAAAAATGAAAAAGAGGAAACACAGATGCGTGTGACATCTGTTAAGAAGCTGTGAAACACCTCCCAAGTGAGCTGAACTAGAGCAGCTGCTTACACAGACATCGCCTATCTGCATGTTCCACACATAGATTACCACGTTCTGCTCATGTGAGAAGTTCTCGCCCATACCAATTCCAAAGCCACTTGCTTCAAAACTTTCCTAGGGAGAACCCTTGTGTGTGAAGGTAGAGAGAGGGGCATCAGGATTCCAGGTTAATACGGCTCTGAAGGGTAACCTGAGATAGACACAAGTAAGTGTCAGGAATTTATAGCCTAAGCAAGGACTGTCTTTTTCTGAACTACTGAAAAGCCAATAAGGGAGCTACCGCTCCGTGACAGTGAGCTGGATGTCCATCGGTGAGGGGGCACAAGAGGTCATCCGCAAGGAGAAGACCTCTGTTGCCGTTTGAAAAGTAGTTTTGCTAAGCAGTCACTCTCTTAATCTATCTATTCATGGGGCGCGCTGACCTTGGAGCGCATTGACAACTGACATTGATTTCCACTGCGAGTCAGTCAGTCACTCTCTCTCTCTCTCTCTCTCTCTCTCTCTCTCTCTCTCTCTCTCTCCATGAGGTCAAGACTCCAGTCCCCAACTGTTTGCAGTATGTGGTGGCCTGAGCAGATGTGCAGATGCCCAGGTGGCTTATAACGGCGTGTGTGAAGATGCCTCTGTCTGCACTCTTCATCCCAGCTACAGCAGGAGACATGGAGGGGATGTGCTGACAAGCAGGAGCCCGAGAAAAAAATTGATGTACGTTGTCCGACGCCATACCCAAACTTCACTATACTTGCGCCGAGCCTTGCGCAATGTTCTTCCTAGCATGATTCCTTCACGGTAGATTATTAAGACAACAAAATGCAGAACAAATCCTTCCACAGGCCTAAAAACAGTCGAAATGAAGCTGAACAGAACACGCGAGCCTTTCTGAAGGCACGGGGTAGGGAGGAGTGAAGAATGCTGTAGTACTCATTAGGAATCAAAGGCAAACCAAACAAGACCCAATTAAGCCTTCGTCTATTAAGAGGACTTAAACAAGAGAAATGATCTTACTTCTTTTTCTGCTTGTCTCATGTTGTAGTAACAAACACATTACAGGCATTATCAGCCATGAATGCCCTTATTAGGACTGGGAAATGGGGGTGGTGGCGCAGCAGAGGAAATCTAATTAAAGAACTAGTAACAAAAAAGAGAACAGCCTAATGAGCATTATTAAAGCACATGCCAAATAATGTAGATGGAACTTGCTCGTTTAGCCACCCTGTCCCGCTCATTAGCACCAAAGCAAAGAGAAGATAACGAGACAATAACATAATCGGAGCCATATTCATAACAGTACAGATATTCTAATGAAGTGGCTCACCATGCTGGAAAGCACGGCTGGCCTACTTACCGCCGCAGACACCCCACCACACTAACGCCTTTGTAATATGCAGATGAAGAGAGCTTCATGTTTTTATTCCCCCTCATCTTCTCGCCCGCCCCGCCGCCTTGGCCCCCAGCAGACATGGGTCATCCTGTACTTACACACACGTCAGTGCAGGAGAAGAGAGGGGAAATATCTGTCTAATTATTTTTCTTTAAATACGTGAATTAAGGATTAAAATTCCTAATTAAGAGACAACAGAAACTGTCAGGCTCCTGCATGGGTTATTGAGCACGGCACAGGCGGCGGCTCAATTATTCCGTTTTATTAACTTCCTGCGTATGAGCCTAACATTTCCAGGCAGGCAAAGATGGAGGGGGCTCTCAGAGAACTTCCGCAATTAAATGGTCATCGGAAACCGAAACAGAACACGATCGGTCTGACTTGAAAAGGAAAAATTGTGCGTGACAGTTTGGCCTTGTCAGTTCATTGGACGTGGCCTCTGCGACCTCTACACAACACTCAAATTATTTTTTTTTAAAGTAATATTTTAAGCCTTAGGTAAATACAAATCCACAATATCCCCTTAAACTTTCAATAATGTCTATTGTCAATGTTTACAAAGGATGTTATAAAAAACAACAGGAACATGGAGAGCTAGAATAACCACACGCCTATGACTCACATCCCAGTTTATCAAGAAAATTACCAAAAAAAAAAAAGAAAAAAAAAAAAGAAAAAAAAAAAAGAGTAAGGAATAATCCAAATAGATTGTTCGATTGCTTCCAAGAATTTTAATAAATCCTCTTTCAAGAGCCAGTCGTTATGGTAAGAAATGGCTACCTGAGGCAAACATATCAAGGTCAAGGAGATGAAGGTAATGTTACAGAGCATATAGGGGATCAATAGCAGTGGCAAGCATGAATGAATGATATACAAAGCTCTTTAATGAGACTACAGACTCCAGACCAGTCCATTGTAGCACTGCTCCTGAACATGCTGAGTTTAATCAGCCTGGCAGAACCTCACACTCCCCCATTTGCAGATGTCAAAAGAAGTGGACGGTCAAGGTCATCCTAGGCCTCGCCAAGTAGCGCCTATGGACTAATACCAGGCCATTATCCGTCAGCTCAGCTCGTATAAAACAGTGACCATCACCCATTAGTGGTGGGAAAGCAAATGAAAAGCAATGTGTGCATGATTAAAAGGAGAAACTGAACAGATGCTCTCAAATAAGTTCAATCAGCGTTCTTTCAAATGGTCTTTAAATGAAGGTGGACTAGAAAAAAAATCTTGTGACCTCCAGGTATTTTATTCCCTGTGAAGCTCAGACTGAAGTGACCTCAGCAGCCGTCTTTGCCCAAAAACAACTTGATGTCTAGATAATCCCATTCGTCTACATTAGCACGACACTGTCTGACTGTCTCGTCGTGTAAGAGACGCAGCTGAGACCCCTTGACCCATTTCAGAGGTACAAGCCTCACAAAAAAATTGGTGGGGGGTTGGTGGTGAAATGGGGGTTAGCTTCTTCATGGATCTCTGTCTACATCTATGTCAGAGTATTGCAGTTCCACAACACGGAAACAGACCATCATCTTCAAGCATAATGCGGCCACATCTGCTTCAGTGTAAAAATCACACTCTGGCAATAGACTTTGGCTCTGTTATGGGTCATAGTCACTATAGCGGAGGGGTCCGGGCCCAGAGAAAGGCATAGCAATAAAAACATTTTTTAAAAAGTACAGAGAACGATGCGGGTATCGGCGGGGGGGGGGGGGGGGGTTCCCATTTGCACCAGCAATGACAGAACAACACTTAATAGGAATAATGATTTTATCCACACACACCCAAACCCCATGTCACTGCTCTCCTTCATAAGTAGCAGCCATTCTATTGTGACGGCTCTTTCCTTCCCCACCGCTGCTGGGAGAGGCTTCCGATTATCTGCCCTCTCCGCGAGCGCTTCTGCTGCGGCCCTTAAGATCATCACACAATTAGGTGTCCCCCCACGTAATTGTACAATCACCACTCGCATCGAGGTTGGAAAGGAGGCAGATGAATCAAGGAGCGCCTTTGAAGCATGCAGATTGACGGGCCGGGGTGCTGCAATTCCAAAGGAAATTAGAGGCTATCCGTGCATGAGGAAAAGCAAGTAGTGAGGAACTGGGATAATTATATGGGCCCTACAGGAGAATACAGCCTATTCCAGATGTAGTTTGCTGTAGAAAGAAACAAAAATCATACTGGGTATGTCATACTTCTGAGTTCTGAGGTCAGTGATTTTGCTGCATTTACTACAGCATATGGAAGTGCGAAGACAGAAAAAGCGACCATATAGCGCCCTTCATAAGAGAAAAGACATGCTGTTCCACAAATCGAAGACATTTAAACACATAATTATCTCCACTGCAACACTGACATCACGTCGTCTTCTTTTATGTTCGGAACTACATTTACAAAGTATGAGTGACACGAAAAGTCTAATTAAGATCGACTTCGGCAGCCTGATAAAGCAATGTCACATCATTTTCACCGCTTCTTAAGCGCGTTTCAGCCCATTTCGCACCCGGTTACACTAATTAACGGATGAGACCACAACCGCATGAAATCACAGCCGGCAAAATCGTCCTCTTAACAAAGGGAATTTTGACAGTTCTTGGGCAGTCTAGGCTGGCGTAAGCATGACATCAAACAATAATTATGTCTGTCAGCAAAAGTCACCCCCCTTACGTGGTGCCGGGGCGATTCCTCCAAAGCAGCCGGACAGGAAGCGAGAACTCAAGCATGGAAGGCGTAACCTGATGGCGACAGCTTTACGCACCGCTACAAGCGAGTCCTAACGATTCCCAAAATTTCCATCCAAGCACATGCAGTCGGACGAGGGAAAGAGAGCGTTGCGGAGTGATTTGACAGCAAGCAAGAAGACTTTTGTCACATCAAAGGCAGCAGACTGGCCAGTGTCAGAAGACACTGATGCATAGCCAAAATGCATTACGCTCGCTTCAGGAAATGACTGCATATCAGCGGTGCCATCTTGCAGGAGCTGTCGAACGGCTGCAATCTCTCTGCAAAAGCAGATGGTTGAAATGCGCTAAAACTGCACTGGCGAACAATCTATTTCATTTGCACGTAATATGGAATTCAATGCCTGAGTTACTCTGACAACTGATAAGTCAAAGTTTTCACAGCCAATACTAGTCAATGCTTGACAAGCTCGTGAAATATGTTCCACAGATCCAAAGCATTTCTCACTAGGAGTGCATGTGTGTGTTTGGGTGATATTGCTAACCTTTGAAGTCAGACTGTTGCCCTGTTTCTGTCTGTGTGCGTGTGTGTGTGTGGACAGTCAAACTTACTGCTGAATGCGCTGTAATGGAAGAGGCAGCAGGTCTTCAAGCTGCTGCTTGTGGAACTCAGGTCTGGACTCCTGGAGCTTCTTAAATCTTCTGAATGCTTTGTTTTTCTTAAGCTGCATCTGAGAGAAATAGTTTTTTTGTTGTTGTTTGTTTTGTTTTTTAAGGGGGTGGTTTGCTGCTTTTTTAATTATTACCAGGCTTCAAAACAACATGGCTCTATGAAGATTAATCTTATCCCATGTCAAAAGAGGATCAATAATGCTGTCCTTAAATAGTAAGAACAAGAGTGAAAATTATAGTCGACAAGTTATGAATTCCATTAAAACCCATTAAATCTCCTTCAGTAAAAGTCGTACGTCAAAGCATCATCGAGCAAGTTGTGCTGGCAGCAGAATCGAGGCAAGCCTGCTTAGCCCATGAAATGTGCATCTACACGCATCTCTAAACATGGGAACACATCTGTGGCAGCATGCGAGGTGTCATCACGCTCTCGACTTGAACCTCCATCTGTGCTTCTCAGAGCTTGATTTAGGCCCGGACTGTCTTGGTTTATACTCTCCACTAAAACGTATAAGCTACAGCGCGCTGAACGAGGTCTCGTCCGCGAACAGCCCACACTCCACATGCTGTAAAGGGCGCCGAACTGGCCACACACACCTGCTCGGTGAGCTTTACGGCCGAGCCAGCTGGGATCTCCCTCCGAGAGGCCTGACAGATGCTAAATCACGGGCTCCGGCCGCGCAACGAGATGAATCCTTCATTTTTGGCTGAAGGAGGGGGTGAGCGCGAGTTTCCCGCCATGCTTACACTGTGGCGCGATCAAGAGTGATAATTGCGATCGCACCAGCTGATTCGTACGTTTCAGTACAGAGGGAACCGTGTGTGTCAGGTTTCACAACTTACGAATCCAACACCGTCCCTGCAATTCAATCATTCGCACTCATTTGTGCGCACACTTCATGCAGCGCGCCAGGGAGGCCCAGGCGGCTGTTAGCATTCGTCACTGGCCTAAAAGGGGCTTTTGTACCCTATTAACACATAGAATAAATATACCATTATAAAGGCAAGAATGGAAGGATGACATTTTAATCTAGCTGGATAGTTGTTACAAAGCGTTTGCTAAGGCTTCTAAGTAAACAAAAATAATAACTAAGTACGTTCATATGACTAAGACGATAAGCAAAAAGCTAATATGCCTCGGCTTTAAATACAAATAACCTCTTTCTCTCTGCAAGAGAGCCATTATTCTGGTGCCATGCGAGTAGTGTCACGGCAGCGATCCAGAGGGACAGATCGCCCGTGTCCGAGGCTCACATCAAGCTCAAATACGCTGCTGTGCGTCCCTGCAATTAATGCCATGTAGGTCTGGCGAAGGGATCGATGCTAACTTACACAGCTCAGTCCCCGATCAATGGGAATCAGTCAATTTGCCGCAGACATATCCCTCCTCTTAATTAAGACATTAATATCTGGGAAGCTGCAGGCTTCGCATAGATAAATAAGAGAAGGTGTTAGCTACACCCTGGTGCTACAGCACGGCACGCTGTCCAGCTCCTGACGGGTGAGGAGAAGCAAGCCTTCTGTACTTCTTTCAAACATGTATTCAGTCTAACCCACCCACCCAGCCAGAGACTGTGATTAATTTGATTTCAGCCTGTTTAGTACGGGGCTAGCGCATTCATGCTGGATGTTCATGCTGGGACTAGTGCATCCTGTGCGTAGTGCAGAGATAATTCTTTAACCACTATGTGATTTGGTCTAACAAGGAATCAGTCATCCATGCATGGGGGGGGGGGGGGGGGTTCAGGTGCCTTTCTGAAGGAGGGGCTAATTAGCGCAGAGAGAGATTCCCTGCTGCCCTTTTTTTTAGTGGGGGGGGGGGGGGGGGGGACTGATGGAGGCTGCCCACTTAAGTCAGGCCTAATGAGATGGGAGGGTTGGACTTAATGGTACCACTGGGCTTTGCCTGAGAGGGATGTGTTTGCTCATGGTGTCATCCACTAGCCATAATCAGGTAGGTGACCATTTTTTTGACTGCTCCAAATGTCAATCATCTTTGAGTTAGTAACCCTGCCATGACTGTTCTTTTCATCACCCTCATCGTTGAATACAAGTATATTGTGTAATAAAAAGGGAGGGGGTGTCCTCTCATAGATGAGAAACAACACAACAGCTTAATAGGTTTGGACTAATTAGATCTGGAGCATGATATACTGTCAATTCCACACATTACCATAGATCTATAATGAATACATATTCATGAATTCATATTGACAGGCATGACCACTGACTTGCATATGAGAAGATGACCTCTATCTGGATTTCTAACCCATGCCAGCTCATGGAGTGGACTGTGATGTACAGAATTAGTTCTGAAGCTGTACGCAAGAGCCACCAAGCTAGGTTTATGGAAGCCAGCACAAGGTCGTTCCACAAGCATCAACATAGTGATGTGACAGTTTCAACCACTTGACAATGCAGTAACAACGATGCCCCACAACACTACCTACAACTTACCATAAGAACCTTCTTTGCAGTCTGGAAGTTGTCGACGTATGTAATGTAGAAGTGAAGGTGTGGGCAGAACTGTTCAAAACCAAGCCCGACGTTCCCCTCCTCGAGATGAGCCAGCAGTGTCCTGCTCAGAGCACCAAACACTGCAATATTAGATGCATTTCATTCAACAGGTAAAACATCACACAGGCAGAAGGGACAGAATGGTTCATCTTGCTCATTATATGGTCTCTAATTAGCTTTGAAAATGTATGCGGCCCACAAGTGAAAAATATTCATCACATTTAAACACACGAACATATACACGCTGCTGGCAAGTATGGTTTAGTCACGGTCGCCTTTTCCTGATCTGCAGCCACACCTCCACTGCTTTGGGAACGGTGCCTTTACTGCACAAATCAAGCCCCTTCTCTATGAAAATGAAGGACAGATTAAGCGGCAGGGGTGCCCACCAGTGGAAGCATTTGCCATGCGCGCTGTGCAGCGCCTGGCAAGGGCCTCTCCCCGTGGGGGGGGGGGGGGGGTCTGTTTGGGGGTGGATCCAGTGATGCTGCAGCAGCCCAGGATGGTGATGTCATCATTTTCCAGGCGAGTGTGCTCCTTACAAACACCTGGAATGGAAAGTGCTGGGGTGGAATGCAGGCATGCACGTCTGAGCTGGGGCGCTTTACAGCATCCTGGCCAGTGTGAGGTTGCTGACACTTGTGAGGAAGCTTATTATTCAGACTTGGAGAAAGGTAGCACACACAACACATGCACACACACAAACTCTAATGATGTTCCCTGAGACTTTCTTACATGCTGGAAGAAGGAGCACTTTGCGGTTGAAGTTGATTTAAATAGATTTTAATGAAGTTGCAAACCAAGGTAGCCTCTGTTCGTAATCAGGAGATGCTGAAGCAGCCGGGAGAGTTCTAACGAGGGCAAAGGGCGGGAAAACACTGCATTTCCTCACACAGCCAGAGGCTGTTATAGTAAATATGAAATTATGAATTACATTTTTTATACTTTTTTTAGAGCAATTAAATTCTCTGGCCATCATGAAGATGACAAAGATAACATTAGCATTCCTACTGCGTCACTTTAATCCACATTAATTCTTAGCAGTAGTGACATCTGGAGTGAGCGCAGGCTCTGCTAAACAATGGGGGCCTATGTGGCTTCATTTGTGGAGAGCTGGAACAGAGGAATACCAATTAATGTCACTGGGTGGTTAGCACAGCGCAAATGTACACGAAGAGAAAACCAGAGGAGAAAGCAGCACATTTTAGAAGCCCAGTGTGTTCACTCTGCACAGGAAGCACTCACCTCAGCACCAGTGGTGACAATGACTGACTTCCTTTATATGGGATGTTATTTGATCTATTTCCACACCACATCTACTGCCATAAAAAGGTGCAATGCACTTGCTGTGAATATTTATTATTTGGATGTGTTTTTGATCTGTTTTGTGCTACTTACTAAACGATGCAACAGTATTATCAAATAGGTTTGTTATAGCAAAGGTTGGGATAATTGGAAAGCTGATACTACAGCCTGATTCCTTCATAAACAGCTACAACAATGACAAGTGTGGCTTGGTTTCTGGTTTAATGTTTAATGAACCTGGAACTTAAATCTTTTCTAGTGCAGGAGCATCAAAGCTGTTCAAACAAATTAAAACAAAAATCTGGAAATAGCACTTCAATTCCATTCTTTAGCCAGCATCACTTTTAGCATCAACATACCTGACAGCGTATTTTTCTATTGCTTGTCTCTTTTCACTTGGGAGACCAACATTTAGAATGACATGCAGACATTATTCCCACTAACAACAAGACATAACTTTAAAGGAGACTCAATACTTTGACTCAAACTGACTAAATCCAGTCCCTGAAGACCATCTGTTCCACCATTTAGTTTGATCAAACTCTAGCACACTTAATTTCCCTAGCCAAATAGCACCAGGGCTCTGATTAGCTGACACAGGCAATCTGTGATTCTTGACTAACTGGCGTTTTACTGAATGCAATGGGTTGAAAAACAGCAACATCATTCAAAGTGAACAATACTACTGTGTGTGTAGTACACCTTTAAAAAAAACAAAAAAAACAACACACATTCTTTTTAGTGTAATCCAAGGAAAGGTTCTCCAATTTCCCAAAGACATCACATGCAAAGCATATGCACATGTTTAGGAGTATCAGAGCACTCTATTCATTTTAATCAGTCAACCACTACTGTCTGTTTGGGGATCTAAATTGAGAGGCTGCCATTACGGCTCACCCGGCAATTCAATAACCGATTCTAATGATGATATATGGTAACTGAGTACCAATTTATCCAATACATCAGGCTCTGAAATTCAGCCTTCCATCTTCATTCAACGCCTGCAGACGGAGCAGGCCCATCAAGCCTGCCAGTGACGGCAGCCTCAGGGACCCCCCCAGTGATTCATTATTCAGACTGTAAATATAATTCTCAATCAACAAGCTCGGATTGAAGCCCTAGCCTCCTGCCGCTGTCACTGCTCTCCCCGTTGTTCCTAAGGCTGCATGCACACAGAGTCAGCATGTGGCCCCATGCTGCCCAATCACACGAGCTCGGGCAGGTCGCTGACGAAACCCCACTAGAGGCTTACTGCCACTAAACAACGCCTGTCCAAAAATTGAACGTGGAAGTGCCGACATTGATCATGTTGTTAAATATATCAAATGCCAGTCAGGCATCGAGCAGGGGTAATCTCGCCGGTGCAGCCCTGAAGGTTTTAAAACCAAATAAATAAATAAATAAATAAAAATACCTGAAGGCTTGTTTGCTCCCTGACTATCGGACATTACGAGAGGGATTTGGCTTGCATGTTGCCTTCACTTGCGCTAAACCTTCACTAGATCAAAAAAAGCACAATACTTCATGAGAGCACCATGTTCAACCTGTGCAGTGCACTCAGGGAAAAGAAACCAGCACTAACAGGAGGCGGCTTCTTGACACTTGTTGAGTTAATTTGCTGTTAGTTTGTTCTACCCAAGCTGGAAGATCAATGCCAAGGCTGGACTTGGAACCCCCAACCGGTTGTGCTATTTCATCTTTGCCCTCTCATTTCTCGCTATCCTGACTGCTTCTGCAAGCAGCAAATGCAGAAGACCTGCAGAAGAGTCACAACTGGGCTTCATGAATTAGTACTGAGGGTTCCCACCCCATTAAAAACAGCATGCCTTGCATTGAACAAGTTGCTTTCTGCAGCCTACTAACCTCCTACAGAAGGCATAAAATGGTTGGAAAATAATTAAAAATGCATGCAGCTCTATTCAAAACATCAGCATTTATAAAAACTTGCTCTAATCAATGTGTGAAGTGGTAGTGGTTATAAGGCAGATGAGAAGGTGTAGTACAGGTTGGTGCTCTTAAGAGAAAGTCAGCTGAAAGCCTAAACGCAGGGCTCCTTGATTCCAGATCCCAGGCTAGAGAATCACAGGAGTACCAGGTTAAAGCTCATCAGGCAACCACCAAGGTTCTTTTCTTTCATTCTCAAGACAGCCCCCAATTAATAACCTGTTCTGTTTAGCTGGCACCACAGACATCCACCCGCATTCACCTCCATCCAGCCACCCCTCCCCAGAGCAGTGATGTCCAGTTAATTATGAGGATTATACTTACTGGTTTACTAAATGAATTGATTTAATTGAACTGAAGATGCTCTCTCTAATGTCCTGCCTCAGGGTTCCTTTGGCCTTCAGAATCTCCACAAAGTACTGCAGGACAGACAGGAAATAGGAAGAGGAGGAAAATTAAATCCTTCACCGTCATTTCCTCATAACTCTTACTAAGTGGCACCTTACACACTGCAAACACCTGAGACACAGAGGAAAACATTTTACATCGGTGTCCTCTCAGTTACTTCTAAAAGGTTAGGAACACAGCTAATTCAACTCAACCTAAGGGTGAAAGAAAACACGCAGTAAAATACACATATTTGCATTTGAAAAAACTGTGTGGGTTTTAACAACCAGCCACTTAAATAACAAGGCATGATGCAGCTCTGTGTATGTGTGTGTGGCACAGCTGGAGGGAGGCAGCACACAGGGTTAGATGGCGTGCCTCGAAGGGTCAGCAGCACCCACAGGCCATTCGGTAATGAAACGCACAGAACTGAACTGAATCGTTCGAGACCTCTGGAAAGTAGCAAAGCACAGAGTCAATCCATGCGCCGTGGCATCGGACAGAGCTCCAGAGTAATAAATGAAAACTTTAGCATGACTCCTTGATGTCGGAGAGACTCCAAGGCAGCCTAATTGGAAAGTTGAGCAGCCACCATTCAATTTGCACCTCAAAGGCTTTTGTATCTCGAACACTTTTGCACTCTGCTCAGCGCGTGGTCATGTTCACTTGCATAATGTAAAGAGCGAGCGTAGAAGGCCGAACCAGGACTCACCGTGGCAACCAGGTCTAGCTGCTCGCAGTAGCGCTGTTCGCTCTGGACCAGCTCACGGCCAACACGCCTCCTCTTCCTCTCCCAGCGCTCACGCTGCTGCTGCACGCTGCGCACGCCCGCTGCAGCAGACGGGCTCAGGGCACAACTCATAACTGGCCAGGTGAGGGCACTGTTTCCAGATCAAGGCGGTGACCTATGTTCAAATAATTAATTAACTGCATCGGAGGCTTGCATCACAGCTAAGGTCACATGAGAGTATAAATACAAGCTAGACACCAAGAAGGACCCAGGACATGGTGTTTCATATCCTGCTTTTTCATTTGGAGGTGCTTGCTGGTAGTGTCTCAAACATCATCTGAACCATATAAATGATCAATATTTTATAACTTCCAACACATTTTCTTTCATATACATTGTGTTGATTATCATGATGGAAGATGATGACAGAAACAACAATTTTTGTACACACAATCTTACCTATAGGAACAGCATATCTGATTACATCATAACCAGCCAAACTGCCCTCGCTGAATCCATGATAACAAACATGCCTTGTGTAGGCCATAAGCTGAGCCTGAGTCTCCAATTAAGGCAAGCCAACTACACACATTCACCACACACTTTCTCTAACACTCCAGCACATGCTTGATCTATGACCCAGTGTGGGCTCTCTCTCTCTCTCCTAAGCACAGTTCTTCCATCAGTCTCCCTCCCTCCCTCCCTCCCTCCTTCCTTCTCCCCTGCCTGCAGTATGGTCCCCCAGCTCTGGGGTGTCCTCCCTGCACTGTCTCATTAGTGTCAGCTCTAATGGAGCATCAGGGCCAGGGAGAGGGACGAGGCCACCACTTTAACAGCAATTAACCCCTGTGCTGTCCCCAGGGAGGCCAGCGTCAGCTGCTCTCTAACACACTGTAAACAAGCCACCTCGATCAGTGCCACCAAAGGCGGGTGGGGGGAGCTCACTCTCGTCTTAAGAGCCGCACAAGATGGCTGCCAGCAAACATGCCCATTAAGGGCTTGCATCGGCACCCTGACTGGTGGCAAGAAAGTGGATTAACGGCATGCCTTAATAATCTGTTACTTATCCACTGCTGGTGGGCACTACTAGTGCAAGCAATGTCAGTCACCCCACTGTCCATTTCGGACGGCCTGCAGCGAAACAGCACAAATAACTGAGCTATAAGCCCGAAGTGATAAGTACACCATGTAGCCTTGGCTATAAGTACGTTGGGTTAAGCCAAGATAATGTTTTACGAGCAACTTACTGTAAATTGCATCATTCCCCTTGCACACATAATCTCCCAATTTTGAGAGATATAGCAGGATTTTTGGCCCAGTGAAGCCAATTAGAAGCTAGCTGAAGATGTCTGGGATCAGGAGTGAACAGTACGCAAATCGGCAGTAATCAAAGTGCAGAGAGGGGTAAACTCATCCTATTCAAGTTACAAATTACTTTCTGATGCTCAAATTAGGACTTAAGAAAGTATTTCATTACCATCTGACTTTTCTACTTTTCTTGAGACAAAAGTTTTCAAACAACTGAAGTGCATGTGAACATGACCTGGCAACATGAAATAAACTATGCCGGGACCCACAGCAAATGCTAAAGTGTTGCTTGCACTGTGTAGGGCTCACAAAGGGTAGGTCCAAAAGACTGCAGCTGTAAAGACAGCCTTGGGGTTAGAGATGCAACGCATGGACTATGTGGGGCGCAGCAGATGAGGTATGTCAAGCAGTTACTGCAAATGCATTACAGCAGTTTGTACTGCAACTAAAGGCTCTAACCTTTTGGGTTTCCTTATTTGATTTTTCTCGATTTCTAAAACTGCTTAAAATAGTCATATAATAAAAACTAAAAACGTATGAAATTAAAAGACTTAAAGGCTATGTAAAAAAAAAAAAAGCCAATTTAGTTTGAGAACCAAATTTAACACAATTACTCCAGAGTTAAGTTCTGCAATACAGCATTCCAACCTGCGTTTATTTTAGATTGCTGAACAGGCATTTTCAGAAACCTCGGAAACACAAAAGTTTCTTGTACTCCCGAGACTACCCTATCTGAACTACGCTATCATTTAAGTAATCTGGATTGTTTGTTAGTTAGGTTTTCCTTGCGCTTAATTAAATTAAGGCATCTAACGAGATTTAAGGTCAAAGAAAAAATATTGTTTAGTGTTGTATATAATGCAGTCTACATGTTATCGAAGAACTGTGGAACAATAGCTGCTGCATAATGTAGTCACTGCATAGTATCAGCGATTTACTGAAGATGAGCGAATTTGCGATCCTCTGTTGGACACGTTTTGTTCTGCAGGTTTTAAATACGCATTATTCAGATCAGAACTATGCATCTAGTCAGACACTGTACGCTAACAGCGAAACTGAAAGTAACCCCCCCCCCACGTAATTAGCATGAATTAGATAAACTTGTTCACACATTTAATTACGCTGCCGTCGTCGCTTGCTCGTTAGCTTTCGTTCACCATGAGGTAGGCTAAGAATAAGTACTGACCTTATTCGACAATGGCATTTCTTTTACCCTAAAAGACGGATCAAATTTCAAGCAAATTAATTAATGTAGTCCTTTCATAATCGTGTGGAACATAATGTAATATTAGTGAAACAGACTAACCTGGCAGCGTATATCCTTTTCAAATTTAATACAGGCGGTCTTTTTTTTCAGTCTTAGAACTTCCGGGTTTGCGTCGACTGCTATTGGCTACCGGATGAAAACGTAGAAACTCGTCAGTATGACTATGACGTTGCTGGTGTTGCGCTGGGATCTCAGAGTTCAGCAAACCTGACTCTTGCTCCTGTCACGACCGACCAATGGCGTTGGTTTTCCTTCAAGATCACACGTTGTTTAATTTCCTACTATCGTTTAAGTACAGCTGTAGCATTAAGAAGAGTTGACGACGGTGGTAAATTTGCCGTTCAAGTGGCAGCAGGCCAAAATGAAAGGGATAAGAGAAAAATAGGAATTTCCCCTGGAAATTTAGGAAATTTAGGACATAGCTGCTTCCCAAGAGTTGATAGTACACATTTTACATCACAAATAAAAATATAAAAAAATATAAAAATGGGAGTATGAGAAAACATCCCAGCAAATGCTTATTAGTCTGTACTAGTATGGGTCAAGATCAAAGTGATGCCCTCTGATCACAGTAATAGCTGCAACCCCTCAAACACAGTCCCTTGTAGACAAGGAAGTCCAGCAGCAGCTCATAATCCTAAAGTTCCACCTTTAACCATTTTTACCACTAGATTTCCAACAACCCAACCCCAAAAAGCTCATCCAAACAAGCAAATGCTTACAATCCACATTAGCGAGAACACTGACATCTAGTGTTGCCCGCGTGGCTCTGTGAAGATGATGAAACTAAACATCCTTTAGATCTATTAGTTTATGCATTTGAACAATAGACATCTTCCTTTCCTTTCGCTTTGTGCTGATAATAAAACATACCCAAAGTCCAGCCATTTAGTCCAGTGCAGCATAGGATGTAAACTGATGTTTAATAAATGTGTCGATTAGAACAAGAAGTAGGCTTTGTGTCCAAAATCTAATGCATAAGTCTGCAATGCTTGCAGTGTAGAAAGCCTGAGAGTAATGGCATAGGCATAGTATTTGAAGTGCCAGATGGGACTAAGTCCTTGAGTGATGATCGCTCTGCAAACAGCAAGCACTGAATGAATCCCGACTGTATCTGAGATGTCAGATTCCGAAGCTATAACAATGTCATCCACATATATAAGATGTAAATCTCTGTTGTATCCTCATAATTTCTAGCCCAACTTTTCTCAACTGCAACATGTTAAGTAGCTTCAATAAATACAGGTCAAGATTGGATTAACTGAGGTTGAGAGCAGGTTTCAGTTTCTGCATAATTTCATTAAAAATGTCTAGCATAACCCTTACAAAAAATAAAAACTCATAAAATGAGTTAGGGCCTAATGTTAACCACTGCAAAGAAAGTGTATTTTGAGTCAACAGGCTAATAAAAAGCACTTTTAATGAGACATTCATTAAAATGTATTATGATATTGATAGGTCCAATATTTATTTATTTTTTTATTTATTTTTATTTATTTACTCAAATATTTATTATTTTTTTATTTATTTTGTTTCGAAGACATTTGGTATTATAATAATTGGTCCCCAAACAGACCTGTGCAAATTAGGCCCATTTTGCCTTCAGGCTACTGAGGCAAGAGCAGTCAGAGACACCACAGACAAAAGGTCCTTTTTCACCTGAGGAGGTGTGTGTGTGGGGGGGGTGGGGGATTGGTATGAGCGTCAATAATCTGCACAAGCAAAGCAACTCTCTCAAGGTTTTTCAGCAATGCGGTGCATTATTCATCCTCACCCTTGCCAGAGGACTCTTAATTGACCCTTGCTCCTCACAAAAACTTCATGAGATGAAAGAATGCAATGTTTCTGTAATTCGACTCTTTTTGAGTTCCCTCACTCCATTCCAATAGTATTGAATTTTATCTTATGAATCATTCAAAGGAATAAGGGAAGGTAACCATAAGCTTGAAGATGTCATACACAACAACCCTGCATCTCCAGAACACATTGCATCACTTGGGCTTAAAAACAAACAGTTTTTATCACAGTGCCGTTTATGGCCTTCCCGTGTGGGACACTTTGAAGAACTATGAGTGTCACTATTTTTATTAGACCTCATGTGCCTAGCCTGTAACTTTCTCACCCGTGCAGAGTTAGCTAGGTCATGTGTATAGATTCCTGGCAGCATGGTGGTAATTTGTGAGATGGGAGATTAAGAGTTTTGCCTCCCTTCCAAAATATAAATTTATTGGAAAAATATGGTTTTTAAATGCTTTTAAATATTTTTTAGCTTTTTAAGTTAGCATTTTTATTTATTTAATTAATTTTTAACATTATAAACCTTTCTGGTGAAGAAAGTAACTAATTTGTATTTTCTGCACCCCACCAGTACTCTGCTTAGACTCCTTTATATTCAATCACTTTATATTCTAATCGCACAATTTCATGCAAGTTGCACTGCACTAACATCAAGAGAGATGCAATTAAGAGATGATGTATCCCCTTTGCCCAAGCACAACCATCATTTGATAAATGTTAATTTTTATTTGTTGCTGATGCCTCAGCTTCCTTTTCTGGGTCACTGTTCATTTCCTTAAAACATCCAGAGGTACTATTTGCTAAACAGATAACTTGGTATGGTTGCTCTAACTGGACTTTGACTTGACTTTAACTTTGACTTGACTAACTACCCATCAGGCTGCCTTTGTCTTCACTTTCATGTTTATCTATTGCACAAGGAGGCAAAATTAAGGTTTTTCTGTAGGATCAGGGCAATGTTAGTAATGACATATGTGAACTATTTGACAACCACTTTCATTACAACACTGTTCTGTTAAACCAGAACAACTTACACAGGTTGTGAAGAAGGACAGGCTTAAATTAACTTCTATAGAAATGTTCAACTCACCCCCTCCAAATTTTCAACCCAAATCTATGTCCTTGAGCTAGGTTGGAACGATGAACACTGGCAGAGCACCAGGGGTTATATGTAAGAGTGGTGCTTCGCATCTATGACACTGTATGTCCTTGTTCAACTAATGTAATAAGTAGCAAAGTGAAGTGTTTGGTATGGGGCTTACAATGCAAATGGATGGAAAGTCTGCAGAGGATTTTCAAAAGCAATTTGCTGGAATTGCCTATTGTCTACATTTGGTGGCCTTGATTAAAGCTCTCAATCAGCCTGTGCAATCTGCCTCTCAATACTTGTCGCTCTTTCAGCACATTTGAAAACAGCATGCTCATTAATTCTTACCTGCAGCTGAAAAAATGCAGTTTTTAAACACTCATAAAACACTCATATTGTGCTTATTCTGTCTAAATGGAACAAAAGCTACACACCCTAGTACATCTCTCTAAACTTTGTGGTAGTACTGTTGTTGGAGGGAAAAAGCAAATGGGATTAACCATCAGTTCTAGGAACTGAAATGAGATGGCGTCCTCTTTCTTTAGGACTGCTTTTCCAAATAAATGTGCAACATGTATAATACATTTTCAAATGAACAGATGCTTTAAAATGTAAGAGTGAAATAAACTTTAGTAATAGATAAAAGAAAAAAAATGTATATTTTGCTTAATTTCATGGTGCCTTCTGAATACTGGGAAACTGGAACACCTGATCTTGATAGTCATTTTTCACAACAATATCACTGGACAACTCATCTGTAATTGGTTATTTAATTGGTTATTTACTGCCAAATGAACTTTTTGCCACAGACTACACATAATAAAAGTATAGCTCAACAATACCTTTTGTTTTATTTTATTAACACTGTGTTGTTTATTAACACTGTGTTTGTGTTGTTTAATATTATTATTAATAATAATAACACTGGTTTACAATTATTTTTCTTTCTGCAAAAAATACTATTTATTATGTATTTTTACATGCTGAATCTAAAAATATTTTCTGAATTTCTCTATCTCCAGTTTTTTCTGCCATTATGCTTGCATATCATTATGGATAGTTTGGAAAAGTAGCACCAAGGAGAGTGGATTCCTTCTATGGTGGCAGGCTACTGCTGGACACTGAAGAGGGAAGCTCATGAGACCAAATATAGGCAAAACTCATACACCCATACATTTTAGGACTATGTTTGCACATATTTTAAGTGTATCAACCTTATTTATGAATAGGTATTATATACTTAATGTAAAATGCAATTACCTTGTCACTTAAAAACCATACATGATAGAAAAGTTCAAAAATCAGATTTGAATTCAACATAAAATGTACTGTAAGGTCCATTTGTTTTAGTTTGTGAAACCTAGTCGAGGAAGAAGACAAGAATAAGTTCATTTATATACAACTAAATCCTATAATGTTTAGTTCTAAACAAAAAGACCCACTCGCTTATGTTCATTATGTTAGTGACTAAACCTTTAAAAGATTTTTCTGTAGTCAGAAAGGCAAAAACAACCTGGTTTCTCAGGGTTTGTATTTTAAACATTTGAATACATTCGTCTACAACCAATCAGTGTTGTTGAGTCATCTGTACACAAGAGCATGGACTTAGCAACAAAGTGGTAAAATCCTGTTACTATAAAACTCTGTGGTTGCATTTTGCATTGTTTTCCAAAATTGTCTCAGAATATAAAACTGCATAAACATTTAGGGATCAGAAGTCTATTAAAAGTAATTTATAAATGAAAAAAGAATCCAGCAATAAAATCAATGCACGGAAAAGTAAACTGTCTGTTTGACCCTGGGAAAAAATAATCATATGGAAACAAATAGCAGAGGCTCTACAGTTAAGGAGGGATGTTGAAAAAAGCAAGGTGCTTGCAAAACCCAGTGGTTTTCATGGATAATGATAAACTGTCATGGCTACAATTACCACAACCATGGGATGGCTGGGTTTTATGCGTGTCAATGAGGTTTGCTCCTAATTGACGATGGGGGACACTAACTCTCATGAAAGCTGTCATTCAGCCATCAAGCGTTAGAACAAGAGCATACTGAATGTGTGTTTGTGTGTGTGTATGTATGTGTGTATGTGTGTGTCTGTGTCACATTTGGGAATTGTCTGCCTCTGTGCTTCTGATATGTAGACGTCCATCACTGTTACATTTGTCATAGGCGTCCACTTTTGGGAATGAAAATCAGAACAAAAAACTTTTTCAAAATCTGCACTCCATTCAGGGAGAGGCGCCTGTCACCCTCTCACTGGAGACACATCTAAAGTTAAACTCCTATCATGACATTAAATGTCCATGCGCCTTGTTACCTGTGGGAGAGAGAGAGAGCATGTTTAAGGGTTGTGCTTGGCTTGTTTCTGCATGTGTTTAACCAGATCATCCATCTTTGGGCTGCCACTGAAGTCATAGTTAGACATTCCAACAGTGCTAGTACAATGAAAAGACAGCAAGCAGCTAATTCATTTCACTGCAATCTTATTTTTAGATTTCTGTTATCTCACTATAATGGGTATATTCTCTTGAGATATTTTGTCTTTTATTTCAGGATTATTCTATGCAAAGGAGGCCTGGATGTGTTTTTGATTCATTTGAACATATTATTAGCACTCTGCTGGTCCTGATACATCTATTTTAATTATCATTATTGCTCTCTATCATATGAGACTCAGCAACACAAATTGAGTACAGTGAGTGCTCCGAAACAGCCGACGAAATATTTCAGATGGGTATGCATGCTGAAGAGAGCAACCAACCGCCTATCTGAAGTGAGGGGGTAATTTTTGCCAAATGAAATGTCATGTAGCACTTGAATGCATTTTAACAAGTTTTGACTCAACTTAGAACTGCTCGTAACAAGGATGTTTTCCCCCCGCAGTGTTTCCCAGTCTGTGCGTTTGGTGTCACACAGTTGTTAATGTTTCCTGTATGTTTTAAGATAACATGTAGGTGGCATTCTGGTTAATTAACTGAGAGCTCCCAAAAGACCATCCCTAGAGGACTGAATCACAGACGGTTGCCATGTATCAAAAGACTTTGACTTTACCACAGTTTACAGAGCCTGGAGTTGTATCTGAACCTTTTACTCTCGATAGGACACTTTGATTTAATAATTCTTTAAGAAACAATAAACCTGTAGACATTAATATTAAAATTGTTTGTGTATTTTTTTAAATATTCTGGAAGCCCCAGGGTTGACATGCACAGAATTATTCTTAACATTTATTGAGAAAATATTTAAGGTAAAGCCTTTACCTTTAGGCTATTGTGCAGAGTTTTTGTATGTGTGTCTGTGTGCATGTGAACTTGGAACTTAGGTAGAAAATCTGGTGTTTGCATGGGTTGGTTATGTGAAACAACAGTGTGTCTGTTCAATAATTCGATAATTCAGTTCTGAATTAGGTTTACTGCTAACTGTGCAAAAGGGGCCTTGTCTTCATAGGAATATCTGTTTTGCTAAACTAGCTGCCGAAGCTGTTGATTGGTACTCCCATTCAGTGGGTGAATCGTGATGAGAACACTGTGTGTGGGTCAGTCTTGTTATTGTCGTGAGTCTTGTTTGCAACCATATCCTTCCTCCTTCTTTCCTTCAGTGCACAGCCAGAAAACAAGGTGCCTCCTCTTCTTAATGATTTGTCCCAGGCTCCCAGTACCTCTCCATGGTTAATTCCCCCAATGGGCACTGTGCCTTTAAACTCAGCAGAAAGCCTATTTACCCGCAAATTAAAGCGCAGCATCGGTGTGGCGCTGCATCCGCTGCATGTGGAAAAACAGGGCAATTACTTGGGAAGAGCGTGCCTTGGGAATAATGCTCATTGCGGGAGAGTGGGTGCGAGACTTAGCTCGGGCAGACTCCAACTCCGAGCACACACCAGGAGAAAGAGAGAGAGGGAGAGAGAGGGGAAAGAGAGAGAAGAGATAGTGCAGTATTCCGAAAAACTTTCCGCCTAAAGTCAAAGGAAAGCACGTCCCCAAAAGCAGAGTGAAGAAGAGGAAGAGAAAGGCATTTTTTTTTGGGGGGGGGGGGACCAGTGGGGCAGGTAGAATAAAGCCTTGCAGGTTCATTACATCACAGGTGTGGAGAGCAGCATCTTGCAGCACTTCGGCTTTGGCTGCTGACGATGGTGGCCTGGGATTTCTCCGCTGCCTTTGTTTTGGGGTGTGGAAAGGAGGGCTCCTGGGACGGCATGGGATGCAAAAGGGAAGATCGTGGGGGTGGATGAGGAAACGGAGCCCTCGTCTTTCTGAGTTTTCTTTTTTTTTTTTTATTATACTTCCACATACCCTACCCCAACCCCCTACACAGCTTTAAATGCAAAGGATCCTGAGGAAGAAGGGATGAGCAAAAGCTAGCTTCCCAGCCCAGCTCCCTTTGGAACGGCTGGCCTTGGGGAGGGCTCCCAAATGGAGGCACTGGCAGGGATACCAGTCACTCAGAGAATAGGGGAATGGGAATGTTGAAAGTGGAAACTTTGCTGTTTGATCCTGCTTAGTACGTCATGAGTCATCTAAAGGGTTTTCAGAATTATTTAGTATCAGTCGATGGAAAGCGTATTGGTAGAGTTTGTGCATAGCAGTAGTTTAGAGTTTCAGTTACCATGGACACATTTGTGTCTCACTGCAAACTTTTAATGTGAAGGAAGCTTTGAATTTTGAAGAGTGGAAAAACACCCTAAGCCTTTAGTTTAGTGTTTTTTGCATGTCAGCTGGCAGGATGATGCATCTGAAAATGCCCTTTAAAACTTATCCTTTCAGAACTATAACAGACCAACAGGAGTAAAAGTATAATGTGTAATGCAAGGTTTCAAATGAATATGTCAAGGTCTATCTGCATAAGTACAGAACTAAAAACATCCCCTTTTTATCTGACACCTCAATTCAAACTCAGTTTGCTGTAGGCCTGGCTGATCTGACCTTTCATTTAGAAACATGTCAATAAAAGGCACACCATTTACAAACATTCCTTTTCTATTAGATGAACATCTGTTCAGATCTTTTACAAATATTTTCCAGGTGAAAAATGTATTTACCTTCATAGGGTAAGTGAAAACTACATGCATCCATTCTCTTTTTTTTTTGTCCTGACACTGGAAGCCATGTCTGTGCAAATAGAGTGGTTGAAATATTGGGAGGAAAAAAACTTGCATGCCTTTGTGCTTGCATCACTGGCCTTACCGTCCCTTTGGCCGCTTTGCCATTGACTCAAATTATATATCTGGTAACCCTGGTGCCCTCTGTTCAGATAGCTTTTGACTGTAATAAATTGCCTTCCGAGTTTGTGCCTCATAAATGGCTCTTAAATCGAGATCTGGAGTGGTCTGATGATGTTTTAATTGTAACTCACAGAATGTATTAACCGTGACCTACAGGCTTTTTGTGGCAGCTTCCATTCAATATGTATGTGTGTTCCGACACTTTGGGGTTTAAAAAGGTTAATTAACCTCTGGTGGTAGACCCTTCCTTTGCACTTAACTTGGTCTGTGTCCTGATAGTACCATTAACCCATGCCCTAGCCTCTTAACCTCCTCTATCATTACCCACATAAAACCTATTAAAACTTCCTATTGATTTTTTCCCTCCCTTAAACTTTCACTTTTTCATTGCTGGTTTGTGATATTTTTTTTTTATTCCTGGGAGGTGAGTACCTCACAAAATGGGGATAAGTGGAAGCGCTAACAAAGCTTTCGGATTAAAAGTGGTAAATGCTCTAATTTAAAGCTTTTTGTGTCCAGGCACATTCGCAGTTTAGCCCGCAGTTCAACCACTAAAATTCTTACAGTGAGGAAGGAAGTTCATGGAAGGTGTATCAATGCGTTCACTAGGTCTCCCCAAGCCCTGAATGAGTCAGACCATAATTGATTAAAACATTCTCTGGTGGGGAGGTGCTACCAGTCGTTAATGGAAACAACCCCAACTAAGTTTGATGGAGACAGCGCTCTAAAATGGGAACATCGTCTTTATGAACAGACATCAGCCTGAAGCCCTCTTGCTCTGCCTACACTGTCTGAAACAATAAAGCCCAATTAGCGGGGGATCGGGCGCTTGCTGTTTGTTCCGTTGCCGTGACAACGGCATTGATTAACACTTCAGCAGTCTCCAAATTAATGAAGTAAAAGCTCCCATAAACAGCTGCTTAGTGCATGGGCACATCAGTGCTTCTATGCAGGTGCTGCATTGGAAACACTCCTATTAGAAACACAAGACGGTCTGTTGGGCTGTGCGGTTCGCAGGCGGAGCCTACTCTCTACAACATTTTACATTCAATTGTTTAAAAATCAAAATCAAAGATTTTACCCCTTTGCAGAGTCGCCTTCCTCAATTTTCCTCATCGGATCTTGGGCCAGGCTTCGCGATGCTGTTTACTTATCATATGCTATGTTTCATACAGCTTTAAAAGGCCTTTGTTTTGCTGTGGATCCACAACAAACTTATCTTTGTCCTTCGGAGTGAGGTTAATCACCAATCTCCCAGCACCGCACGCCTTCAGCAAAGCCCCAACAACGTTTAGGTGTTTTCCTCTCTCTGTCTTTCTTTTAATCCATTGATCTACAATAGATTTGTGCTGCAGAAAAAAATGGCCATGTCACCTTGAATGGTCAGAACCTAATTACTGCCCGGGTACATGGGCAATTGTGGATTGTTCGATGCGGTACAAACTCCTGGGCAGGCGAGAAGGCAGCGCTGGACAGACATCCTTGGCCCACACTATACAGTGTGCAGCGATGCTCTAAAGCACACCTCCACACATGCTCTTGTAATCACCATTGATGTGGGCTTAGCGCAGCACTCTGCAGGCAACACAGCCAAGAGAAACATTAACTCCTATTAACTACAGCCTCTCACCAGGATAGAGGCAACTGATCAAAGGTGGAACACTGGGGAATCAGAAATTGCAGGCTTTGTTGGGAAATCTGAAAAGTAGCAGGGATTTAATTATGCCTGGGATTAGCAATGGCAGTATAAAAGGATGGGAGTCCGAAAGACTTGCTTCCACTGGCTGGGATACAGAAACATACATGTGCAGGCAGTCTAGAGCAGTTTCACTGGAGACATGATAGAATTTTCGCATTCGCTGGTGTAGCTGAGATGGCGGTTGTTTATTGTGTCTGAACTGCAGATCGTGCGGTTCTACTGTCGGTTTTGAAACGCCTGCTTCGCCCCACGTTCAGCTTAAAGTCGCAGCATGAGCCAGTGGCAGGCCCCCTTTTCACCGCTCATTTAGCCCAGTTAATTCGAGACACACGCCAGCCGTAACAAAGTGACAGGTGGGACGCACGGCAAGACAGCGCGCTCGCAAAGGTTGACTCTCATTAGGTCTCCAAAGCCTCACCGACAGGCACTTGCAGCTGCTGCGAAGAGCGCACGCCCATCCGCACCTGCATCTGTGAACTGCGGTGAGACAGGCAGCCAGAACAGAGATGGGAGAGCTTAAAAGGGGAGAGAGAGAGAGAGAGAGAGAGAGAGAGAGAGAGAGACAGAGACAGAGACAGAGACAGAGAGAGAGACGTCCTTAAGTCGGCTCGCTTTTTTGGATTCCCTCCCAACAAAAAGCAGCGGGGAAACTTCCTATCCTCAGCCGCCTAGCAGGCCTAACCCCTGTCAGGCGTACCCTGACATACTGTGCACTCGGCAGCATGCATTTTATATTCTCTAATCCCAATTAAAGTCCAGGAGGAATGAGGGAGAGAGAGAATCAAAAGAGAGGCTGTCCCAGAGATGGGGTGCAGGGTGGTGGGGGCGAACCAATTATTTTGAAGGGTATTAAGTCATCAGATTTACTTTTATCTTGATTGCATTGTGGAAGTCGTGCATAATTAATGTAGGGAGCTTATTAGGAAAAGATGATTAGGCAAATTACACAGGTGTCGGATGCATTTTTCATGATGAATTTTGCTGGGACAATCCTGTATTTCCATCTGTTCTGCTCCTATCAGAATGTCACTGCAGGAGAAATTAACGCGACGGCGCTGATACCAAACAACTGAAGGAACAGTGAAAACATAAAAAGTAAATAAGGCTTAAAGGTTCATGTATCCCTGAGCATAAACACAGCATTATCTTTTTAGAGGCAGCACAATCATTATGGTTGTAGGAGGAATTCATCCTAAAACAGTATTCTAGAGGCCATTTGGGATTTCCATTTAATGACTACTTAGTGCATAACCCAGAAAGTAATACAGATTTGTGCATGGATAATAACTGTGCATGGAGGTCGTTTATGACTTTCTGAAATGCCCAAGCTTTTCTATAGTTGTAATCAAGACTCTTTTTTTTGATTAGTCCATTGTGAAGCCGCAAGGTGAGAAAACTCAATGTTGCCAGCCTTTTGTCATTCTGTTGTCCTTGCTGTTTAATGGCAATCGATTTCATTAAACACAGATATTGATGCACAGGACCCACACTTAAACCTAGTTGTCTTCTACTACACCCCCCCCCCGCCCTTATAAATGTGACGTTGAAAAAGACAAAATGGCTTGGTAGAAATTGCTGGACACTGCCTTATATTTTGACAGTTCGTCAACCACAGCATTTAGGAAGGGTGTTAAGAAAATATTTCAGCAGTGAATAGTAACATACTGTAGCACATAAACCTTTGCTTACTTTTCTCTCAGTGGACTCTCTCAGAATCTCTGTCCAACGCATCATTATTTGAGACATCTCCCACTCTATCTGACCATAGCCTCCTTTCACTGTTTGATTCTCCAATCCTGTGTGTTGGGGTTCCCCAAGGACCACTTCAAGGACCCCTTCTGATCATTAGAGACACACAGAGATCTAGTTCTCACCTCTCGCACCTGTGCCACGAGTGACTCCTCATCATGAATTCCTCCTCACTGTGTTCTTCTTCTACAGGCCAGCTATTACTGCACAGTTATTTATGTGTTCTTTCTCTGTCCTCTCTACACACCTTCACAGCTGCAGCATTCATTTGTTTTTGTCTCAGTCATATTCTTGGTGTAATTCAACACAATCAAGCACACTTATTTAATCAGAATAGGTAGATGTTTATGCACCACTGATGTTCTCATTGATGTGACTAACATGTAGGTGTAAGCCATCTGTCTCTGGAGATGGTGAATGAGTTTGTCTTCTTTGTATTATCTTTCCAATAATATGCAGCAAGAACTGTACATGACCTATATTATCTCTTGGCTTCAGTAAATAAAGTGCAGCTCTGATAACAATTGTAATGACAGATAGATGAAGAAAGATTTGCCTGACAAATGAGTGGACAGACATGTAGTAGAGAAGAAATTGGATGTGGTCCCTGTCCCCTGCTACTGGCTGTTGTTTAGCTCCGTAAACAGGCTCATGCCATTTCCATTTCATTTTTTTTCCTACAAAGCATGAAATTAAAGCTATTTATAACCTGGACGATAATTACATTATACTTATTCCGTCGTGATTAGATTCCTGCTTTTTATGATACAGTGTCACAGTTTTAATTAAAACGTCTCTCAGGCAGCGCGGCTGGCCAACTGGGCTGTTTGTTCATTTGCTCTCATTTGCAAAGGGCTCTCTCTGAGAATCCCATGCTGTCACTGTCATGCTTTGCTGAAAGCAACATATTTACTTGATCGAGATTACAGGAATTAAAATCATAAAGTTAATGTGCATAATTTGCTTTAGCCATTCATACCTTATCAGATATTTGTGGCATGCAACTATATTCACAAGCACTTGAACCCCTACTGCCTGTCAGTCTCTTTGTGTACATTAATTAACATGTTTGGATTATGTTTGACTGCAGGTCATGCATTATTGGAGCACAGCTGGTCACGTGACTTGTCATAACATCAGATCAGAAACTAACCCACAGTATTCAGCTGCCACAAAAATAAATAACAATAATAGAAAGAAAAGAAAGGTACCTCACCAGCTCTGACTGTTATGAGTCTTCATATCTCCTCATAAGATGACAATGTTGCAATATTGTACCACCATTTAAAGGCTATTGGATAAAGAAACACCTTTTTGTAAAAGAAAACCTCTTTTTAACCTCAATAGACTTGCATTAGAATTATGAAACAAAAACTCCCAGGGTAGTTTCAAAAAGTTTTGAGTTAATGTTAGCAGTGATACTTGCAAAAAGAGAAGAAAAAAAAAGAATTGGAAAATACCCTGTAGGTACTGTGCACTGAGACCAAACATAGGCCAAAGACAGAAGTAGGCAATACTTCCTACATTTTTTATGGGTGATATATACTCAATAATAAATCGCTGATAAATAAAAGATGCTTACTTGTCTTGATTAAGGTGTGTGTATTCCTTTCCCCTGATGCCAACATGCCTTTGATTCATGTATCTGTGCGTGTGTGCAGACCTCCTTCCTCTCTCTATTCAACATTTCCACTTTATGTAGCGCACTTGAAAAGAGAACGCCTCATGGCTGGGGGGATGTTGTACAGAAATGAGCCAAAGAAACGTTTCGCCGAAGGCATTGACTCAGGGCATTGTTAGAAGCTGAGGCCACCCCGGATGCTCATTCATGTTTTATAGTGGAGAGGCTATTACTTTAAATGTGTCCCACTTGAATGAAATCTGGATATGTGGCACTGGGAGACAGAGAAGAGCAGTAATTAATACCTTGTGGATATTCTGTGTTTCTGACGATCGATTAAATCATGCAAAACACTGCTAATTATAAAGCCCCCCACTGGATCTGGGTGTTGAGGTTCTCACCGCTGACTGCAAATGTCACGAGAGCGTATGAAGTGTCAGCATGTATCAGATTAATCCTATAGTGCTGATACATGCTGTTACCTAAGCAAAATGAAGTCATATACCCAGTCATAAGGCTATCTAAAGTAAAATCTGTCAGGCTTTGATCCAGTTGGTGGGGCTTAGCTAGGGATTGAGAGTTTAAGCGTGGAAGTTGGCATGCAGTAGCTTTGATCAGGTCAAACTTTACAGTCAGGAACTGAGACACATTTGTCGTTATGTGAGCTTGGGAGCTGTGTCTGAGTACTGAAATTGTTCTTTTTTTGGCACACACAGTGTTGTCACTAAATATGGCAGTGTGTAGTGAATCCTCCATCTGTACAGCAGTGTCATGCACAATGTGGGCCGGCAGCTGTCCACACCTGCATAAATCCACCTGATTTTCAGTAATCTCTTCGTCAATCAAGAAGGGAAGAAAATAAGGTGATGTGATGCATGACTATGACAAATTTAAATCAACTCACTGCTTCACTGAAATACAAAGGCTTGACTGAAAACCAGGTCATTTCCTAAAAAAAAAAAAAAAAAAAAAATTTAACTTAAATGTAAAACATTAAAATGCACCCCAGTACCTCTAGCCACGAGATGTCCCAGAGAAGACTTCAGTTCCAATAGATATTCAAGTCAGCAAACACCAAACCCAGTGAGAGAAAACTAAAGGGTAAACCTGCACAGCAGCATATATGGCCTTTAAGGTGATGTTAAGGTGAAGTAGGCAGTGCACCTTAATGCTTGGGCAGTAAAGGTTGTGCACCCTTCTCTTGACAGGGACCCGTGCAGTTTTGACAGTCCCTCAGCAAACGCCCTTCCTGGTGGCAAAGCGCAAGGCCGCAGAAGCTCTTAGCCAACCGTGCGTCTGACCTTTTCCTTGGCGCTTGCGTATGTGTAAGGTGGTGTTTGAGGGAGCTGCATCCTGAATCGCCATGTCCTGCCCAGCTCAGCTGAATGGAGCAGCCGATCCCACATGACAGCTTCTGCTGAAAGCCCGTTAGATGGTTAATCACGCCAAACAACAGCATGACCTTCTCATCAGGCCCAGCTCACGCTGGTTATGAGATGACAGCTATTGACACCTTGAGCAATGCTACAACCTTATAGATGCAATATATATTTTGCTGGGGTTTTTTAAAGGAATTTTTTTAGACCCACTTTACTTTTAGATTTTTTATAGCCTGTTTTGTTTAGATTTCATTTCTTGTGTCTTAATTAGTCAGCGTGACTCCCCACAAAAGCCAGAAATTAACTACGCAACTTAATTAGAAGGATCAAATTGGAGTGAGATGAACTGAGATTCAATAGACTTTAGTAAGCTGTGTGGTCTTGGTGGCCATGAGATAACTACAGTACATTCTTGCTATTGTGAAAGAAAAATGTCATCTTTAGAATTAGTTATGCTCTTACCATAGAATACGCTTAGACAAAACCTTTGCTCCTGATTAGCTGTTCAAAGGCACCCTTTCATGATAATAATGAAAATACACCCTTCGTAAACAAAGCCTTTACTGGCAGGAAAGGCCATTTACCAATTCATCATACACTGAGGCATGCAGCAGAAACCTTCCTTTTAATGGACGTGAATTCCATCGTGCTGGAATGCCTCATTACTAGAGCTGTGAACTGAAAACCGTGTCTTCGATTTTGGATACCATTCCTCAGAGTGAGCCTAGTCTGCCTGTTTCACTCAGTTTGGTGAAGTGATTACCATATGAATCACTGTTATGAATTAAAAAGTTCAATATAGTGACAGGGCTAGTCACACTTTTTTTAAAATATAAAATCTGAAATACTGGTAAAAATGGAGCGATGTTTTAATGCAATGCTGATGTCTTTTAAAATCTATTAATAAGGAATGAACAGTAGTCTTACATAGAGATTGCTAAGCTCATTATGACTTTGTCCATGAGACATTTGGGAGTTAAGCATAAAATTGATCTGGTAGTTTGTGGTTACTGCATCTGTTCAAAGGAATACTTATCCGTTACAGTATTTCATAGCTGCCTGAGTCATATGCGCAAAACACACTCTCCAATACATCTATGAAACTTAACCTTCACTGTAAAATATATAAATAAATAAATACCTGACAGCAAGGAGCACAGCAGGGAGATTTCTCGTTCTTTATTAGCTACACCGGCATACCCTCCTGCAGAGCAAACAGCAGCAGCCATTAGGTGCTTACTGAATGTGCACTGCGACATAGTCTAGAACAAAAAAAGTCCTGCTTTCTCTGTGTGGGCTCCATTGCAGTCGGCCTGTAGTCGTTTTCTCACTCTCTTGCTGGTGTGGCGGAAGGGGAGGGCACCACATACAATCACAAAACCCTAATAGCTCAATCTGAGAGCTGCCAGTAGTTCTATTTCTAAAGGCAGCCCCTGCGTTTTCGCTAATGAACACGCGTACACCGCTCGCCGCGGCGGCCGCTGCCTCCATTGTGCGCGCTGCCGCTTGCCTTTCATTAGACTCCCACGCTCCGGCGGAGACAATAGAGCAATTCCAAGGTAATCTTTATAGAAGGTCGGAAAAACAATGGGGTGCCGAGGGGGAGTTCACGTGGCAATAAGTGGACAAACCCAGGAGCGATTAACTCCGCTGTAATCCCATTGACTCCAATCAGAGGGAGGGGGTGGGGAACGTTCAAAAATCAAGCTGAGAGTAAAGAGCTGACGGAAGCGATGGGCCGATGGGCAGCTGCTATGGCAGAGCTGTGCGGCCGAAAAAGACGCGTCTGGTCCTCACTCCCAGTCTGTGTGGCTGGGGAAGAAATGGCATGGATTAAGTTAATGTGACATAACATTTTTAACAAAAGCTCCCGTTGTCAATATATTAAGCAGACTTGGTTGGTTTTCTAGTATCGGAATGATGAAGTATAGTCACTAAAAATAATTTCACCCTTTTGTATCCATTATGGTTTGAAGCTTTTTGATATATACGTAGAGTGCCTGGTTGCCCAGGCAGTGGACAGCAATTGCATAGCTCTTACACAGAGTATTACATCTGGACAGAAACAGCAGAAGGTCTGTTCCATTAACTGATACACTCTTACAGGCTCCTAGTGTAAGATCTTTGCTGGTATAAAATCCCAGAAGGATACACGAAATTCAAGTCCACTCATAGATTTCATGTTTACTGAAATTGTATGCTACTTTGGTATTTGAATATTTGACCATTCTTTGTGTCATATAAAGCATTCCCAACAGGAGGCAGGTCGATTCCTAATCATCACAATGGCAATTCATAGAGACCCAGAGTTATTGATTAGTGGGTGTGTCTGCAGACCGTTGGAGACCATTGGAGACATGGATATAATGAGAAATCATAGAGCAGTGAAACATTTGTTTTGTTTTTGACATAAGGGGAAGTATGACCCTGGGATCAATAAGGGACAAAAAAGATTGATCGAAGAATCTAATTTTTGTCATAACTTTCTCAGCATTTCTTTCAGATTAAGGTAACTGATGCAAGATGAATATTAGAATGTTTATGTATTTTATATCTAACTCCATGTCATAATGTCTTCATCTATTTGTGTCTTCAAAGTGATCTAAGAAAAATAATGTTTCTTTCACTATCATTTTAACCTTAATATTTTGGCTGGAACTTGAGTTTGTTATTGGGGCAAACATGCCCCATGTTCAAGGAGAAAGTTTCCTTCATGTTTTTTTCAATCATTACTCTACAAACAGGACTCTATGCTTCATTTATGTATTTTCATGCTTCCTGAAAATAAAAATGTCTTTCAAAACACAATTAACTTTAATATGTTTTACTTTAATAGTAACACGTTCGACTATAAATCACCTTCAAAAAACATTTCAAACCAACTTATTCAATATTGCATGGAATTAAGACTTCTGTCACTTTGTTATTTATATTTTACTGTAAAGCACTTTTTAAAACCCCTCCTTATTGTATTTGTATTTATTGTATACATTATATTTCTTGCTTTCTCTCTCACTCTCTCTATATATATGAGAGAGAGAGAGAGAGAGAGAGAGAGAGAGAGAGAGAGAGAGAGAGAGAGATTTTCAGTATTGTAATGAAATGCAAAAGGTTTCTAGGAAAATAGGATGTTTCGGTCCAAGATAAGTTATAGGAAGAGGAACCAGTTTATATTGGAAAAAAAGATGTTAAAATTAAATGTTCTAACATTCATTCCAGGGGTTTTAAAAGTTTCAAGTATGTACATCAGTTAATTTTCAAGCGTTCCTAACTTTATTGCTGCCATAGCAACAACTGGCAATGTAAAGAGTTGTGTCATTAATGCACCGTAAATATTTAAACGCTTACCACTGGAAATGACAAATCTGTAATACTGATGGTCCAAAGGTGATGAAGAAAATGATCAGAAAGCCTTCTATTGGTTTCTCCAACATAAAGCTGGGTGATAGCAATTGATCCTTTCATTGTAATTGTTTTAGTGGCTGTATTAATAAATTTGTATGTAGAACATCTAACGCTGTTGTAGGCTACAAAATCACAGTTATTACCTGAATGGCAATTTATTTCACTCTTGACAAGCATGTCTGATGTTTTTGTCTCATCTGTAGATTAGTGGAGGATCCTTAAAATGGAATGTGATCTCTGTATCATCTTGGAAGATTCTGAAATGTTTAGATATAATATCAGCTCCTTTTTTATTTGTAGGATGATAAGTCAACACCAAAGGAATACTTGTTGTTTTAACAGTAGATTGTTTAAAGATCGGTGCATCCATTCTTTGAACAGGTAAAACACAAGCAAAAGCTAATTATGACTTTCTTAGGAAATCTACAGTTATGAATTTATTATATCACATATTTCCATACTTTTGTGGAGGAAGTCTTCATTCTCACTGCAATGCACTTAAGTCTTAATAGCTCTAAAAGAGTAAAGAGTTTTTGCAGGCCTTCAAATGTGAAGAGTTGCAAATAGGAATAAGAGTCCATAGGTTAATAATAGATGGTGGTGTTTAAACGATAATTTCCAGACTTAACTGAAACAGGACATGCCATGCTCCATGTATATTCCAGAGCCGGGTAGAACATGGAGAACCAAGAAATAAACTGTTGAAGCTCTTCAAATGTGCATGTAGCAGTACCAAAAATGGCATCAGTGTATCACAGAAATACTTAGGATACAGCTCCAGTGTATTGTTCAAATATAATTTCTCAAAAAATCCAATAAAGTAGTTTGCATATGATGGTCCCATTTTAGTAGCTACACTAACTCCTCTTAGTTGTGAGTAATACTTGGAGTCAAAGGTGAAGCAGTTTAAAGTTAACACAAGTTCCAACCATCTTAAGAGAATATCTGTAGGGGGGTTCTTCTCAGGTCTTTCATCAAGAAAATATTTCAAAGCTCTCAAACCATCTTCATTAGGGATGACCGGGTATAACCTTTTAATGCCCATTGAAAACAGTAGGGAGTTGGCAGGTAGCATTTGTTCTTTCAGGTGTTCAGTGATTTGTAGAAAATTTAAAGTCTTTAACATATGTAGGTGAGGAATGAATAATTGGTCAAAAAATGTCTTCCAGAAACTTGGATATAATTTCTGCTGGACAGAAACAGACACAATATGACATCCGGGATTGTTTTCCTTTTAGGGTGAAGATTTTAGGGTGAAGATAGAAACAACTACAACAAGAATTATCTAATAATTCCGTGCGGAATCAAGAAGGAGTCCTGTTGAAATAGTATTATTAATATTGGATTTAATGGAAGACTGTAACTGGTAAGTGTTATCATAGATGTTCCGTCTATATAAAAAATAGTATCAGAAAGCTCTGATTACTGTCACGGAACGCGCGCCTCCCGCGAGTCACGTGGTTTGGTCCGCCACGTGCAGTGGGAGGATTCTCGTTTGTGGCCACGCCCGCACACGCCTGTACCTTGTCCTGTCTGTGTATTTAAACCCGCGTCAGCGTGTGCAGTGTCGTTGGTCATTGTTGATGTAATGTGTTAATGTAGATGTATTCCAGTTTATCGTGTCTGTTTAATGTTAACCGTTTCATGTTCCTTGTTTGTAATACGTGTGAGTGCCGTGTTTATATGTTAATAAATGTTCGACCACGTCGCTGGAGCCTGTGCGTCCCGCCCCTCGCCCCTTCGGTACTCGCGCCACCACGCGTTGCAATTACTTCCTTCTTGTAAAGGTCTATTCTCCAACCAATAACAGCTTCACCCTTATCAGCTGGCTTAATAACGTTGTCACTACTTTTTTAGTTTTTGTTTTGTTTTTTGTTTTTTGGTTTTTTTTTTTGTAGATCAGTGGAGGATAATAGTTTGTTATTATTATTTGCATTTATATAGCGCCTTTCTCAAACTCAAGGACACTTTACAAATATCACTTTTTTCTTTTTTACGCACTCACACCTGATGAGAAGCAGCAGCCAATTTTGCGCGCAGCATACTGTCAATCAGCCCCCTTTAGCTTTCTTAAGTTATGTTACAAATTTCTCATTTGCAGGTGTTAATTAAAAAAAAAATCTAGTGCCTTGAATTCTCTTGTTGAAGGTGTCCATGAAGGCTTGGTTGGGGTTTATTTAGATAAGTCAAAGTTTCCACTAGTGTAATGATGTGTGTATAGAGTATCCTGGCCATTTTTTATTAAAATGAGCATGTGGCCTTAATGTAGTCCTAATCACTGGAAAAAAAATCTTTAGTATCAGTAATGGACACAAATTCATTACAGGTAGCACTTGTAGGTACAAATTATAGACATTTTAATAGTACAGATTGATCTGGAGAAGTCAATTCCAAATCACTGGGAATATTAACATCTTCAAATAAATGTGATATGGCTGGCAAGTGTATATATATAGTTTTCTTAGTTACTTTGGCTGTGACCATGAAATATTGTCCACTTGACACTTATTAGGAAGATGCTGTGTACCACAAGGTTATAAAAACCACTGGTGACTGGAAGAGACAGGGGCCAAGGTAGCGATAGTATTGATAGTATGAGAAACACGATCACCCAATCGCCTGCCCCAGAAGAGAGGAGGAGAGAGAGGCAGAAAGAAAGAACATCAACAAAAAAACACCAGGCTCTGGTTAAGGGAGCAGGCTGTTCCCCTCACCTCCCCCTCTCCCTGCACTCCACTCTAATCACCATACAAGCGTCAGGCGTCCTGTCGGTGCAGCCGCTTGGCTGCCATTTCTTAGGCTATTGATGGGACTTTGGGGCAGGGGACCGCCCACCCCAGCACTTTCTCATCTAGCACTGGAGTCAGGCCGTCTGTCCGCCTCCCATCCAAAAAGAGACGCCCTGAACTCAATCTGAAAAGGAGGGAGGGGTGGTGGCAGGCAGGAGTCGGTGTATCATATCAAGCTCGCCCGATAATGCCTTCGCTATGCTCGTGGTGAGGGACTGGAAAGTGGCACCACTTTTTAAGCCAGACTGATCAATAGCGCTTATGTATTGGGTCGAGCAGCATGGGGCAGATGTATGGTTCCACTCCGCTTGCAATTAAAGAGGGGAAAATAGATTGGCAAAGCATTGTGAAGTAAGATGAACCCGTGCTGGTCGCAGGTCCCGCTGGAGCCATTCGTCTTCTACATTTGAGTGTGAAAAGGGAGACTTGCCTTCAAGGGTGAAACCAGACATACACCCATTCTGTTATCATTATTAATTCCTCTTTTTTTGATTGTCGGATTCATTGCTTGGTTTTAACAACTCATTTTAGGGGCAATCGAAGAATCATTTAATCTAGAATTATGGGAATGACTGTGCAGATGGCTTGCAGGCCACAAAAGAGCAGGCTCAGCCTGGCCAACGTCAATGCGCACGAGGCCTCTGAAGTTGCAACACGCCCTGTCAGCAGAGCCACAACTGGGTTACGGCTCCAGTAATGAGGCTCAATTATGTGGTGTTTGCGTTGATGGCGTATTGAGTGGGGGTCATCTGGAGCGGGTGGCCATGCCATCGGCACACCCACAGGCCACATTGTGGGTAATTAGAGTTCACGTGGGAGAGGGGTTAACAGAGCTCACTCAGTACAGAAGACCACGCCACTGCACCTCCCTTTTGATGTGTGGACAGTTGGCTTTCCCCTCTATCTACCTGAATGTCAACCAATTGGGACGGCACAAGGGCTTGACATTATGTCTGCGGGTTATCATTATATGTGTGGCCCCCTTTTTTTCTCCCCCTTCCTCCACCTGATCGATTGGCTTTCGTCCACAGTGGTGCTTCTGGGGGGAACTGTCATTGCTAGTTAGGGATTGACCAGTGGGGATCATTAGGAGAGAGCCCAGGCTTGGGGGAGGCTTTGTTGGGTGGTGGAGAGGAGAGAGGGAGGGCAGGGCTTTCTGAAGAAGCCAAGCCTTTCTCTTTTAGCCTCCTGGACTTGGTTGACCTTTCACTTATGGAGCAGCTGGAGCTGAGAGATATTTAATTGAATGGAGTCTTCAGATGTATTTTGGAAAGAGCGATGCAAGAGAGTGAGAGAGAGAAAGAGAAGGAGACAGAGTAAGTGAGAATGGGAGATACCATGCGCTTGAGATGAGGGAGTCAAGGGGAGGAGGTGGGCAAGAGAGGGAAGAGGAGAGTTTGCTTGACCTTCAAAGCCTAATTGATAGGCTTTTCATAGACCTTGTTTGAGATGTGCGTGGTCCCTGTTGTTCCACAGACCCTTACAACTCCTGCTGAAGTACAAAGTCAACTGCAGGTAGGGAACCCCCAGTGGCCCGCTGCAATCAATAGTGAGCAGGCATGGCTAACGAGGGCTGCAGTCGCTCTTAGGCCTCTGCTGGCGACATTAGGAGACAGAGGGCAGCCTAATTCCACAGCCTGTGCCCATTAGCACAGCCAAGTTCAGCAGTGTGCCACAATTAAGCAGCAGTCCGTAAATGGTCAGAGGTTTGAGTGAAACACATTCGGAATCCAAAACAAATACGCTATATCAGACAGGATGCCAAATATGAAATCCAAGTGCACAAACCGAGGTACATCAAAACAAAACTCTCGCAGCCCTGTGCTTTTGCTGCCATGACCAAGTCTTCATCCTCCAGCTTTCTCTATGCCATCCTGCTCTGTATCAATTTCTTTTTGTACCCCCTTTTCCTGAAAATGAACTGTATTAAGCGAGGCTGAAGAATGACAATGACAATTAAGTGTTATTTTTTTCTTTGCTTTCTTTTTGGAAAATCCCACCAAGCTACTAGGTAAAAGCCTCAGGCTTAAGGATTGTTCAGATCCCCCATGGAAGTGAGATGGCAGGCAGTCAGGTGGAAGCCTGGTCCTTATTGTCTTTGAGAGCAATTTAATTAGCCCCAGTTCCCCCTCTCCGAGGACCAGGCGAGAGTGGGCAAGGGGGTGGGGGGAGATGAAGAAGTGGAGGCCAGGGAATGGCTCCTAGAGCTAGGCTCTCTTGCGAAGGCAGCAGCTTTGGACACACAGAAAGGATTTCACAAGGATCATGTACGGAGATCAACAGATAAGCAGCTAATTTTGTGTACTTAGGGGAGCAAACGATTGAGCGCGGCCCCCTCCGGAATTCCACCAGCGGAGAGGATGAAAGGCGGGAACGGAGCAGAGATCTTAGACTGTTTCGGCCATTAATGCTGATCTCTAAAATTAAAGATTTATACCACTTGATAGAGCTTGCTAACGGCACACGCTGGATGGAAAAGAAACAGAGTTTGTTTTATAAAGCTGGCGTTTGAAGCATAGGAGCAAGGGCGGTGAAGGAATCTAATCATAAGGATCAAGTTTTGGGCTAATTGAGTATCTTAGATTAAAATTCTCATTTCTTGGCTTGGATTCCACCATGCCTATTTGGGAAAAATAAGTATCTTTGAAAAAATAAATAAATAAATTGTCACTGAGTTTGGATAGTGAAGAGGTGAAATCAGAATGGTTAAAGGGTCAGTAAGTCATTTTTCAAATGATTCTTATTCACATTATGAAATAACTATTATACTCACACCTATTGGCATGGATGTGTCAGCGATTCTGTACTATCTGTTTTATCTGTTTTAGAACTTGGCCGCCTCCATGTGGGGGACCTAAACTATGGAGCATAAACTGGTTCATCTGAGGACTACAAAGCAATTTGATGTTTTATATGACTCATGTATTTACTACAAATAATGACTCTTGGTTAATCTTTCATTTTCCACCAGTGTGTTCAACTGTGATGAGTATGTAGTTTCATACTTTCCACTAGCCCAATAGCTAATATTCCACTTTTTTCAATGTGAAATAATATAATAGGATTCTGATTTTAAATATCTTGTCTTTTGTGTCAACCTTTTGATTGTTTTGTCTCTATATGGGTAATATCATCAGAGAGACATTGTTATATCATATCAAGACTAAAAGATAGAAGACAAAAAAGACTATGTTATTCTTGTACGTTTCTTCAAAATGGGGCATGTTCTACCTAGGGACACTGTCCTTGCAGACCCAGTAAATCCATGACAGACATGAGTCAACATGAACTTATTAATAAAGACCTTGATATCCAGCATATGGTTGATGCTAGTGAAAAGCAGCCTTGTGCTACCCTCCATGTTGCCATGTACTCCCACCTTCCTGTGACAACTTTTTGAAGCTTACACTTTATTGAGTTTTGTGTGGCAGCGATCCTAAATCTGAACCGGACACTGGACCATCATTGGACTGGAGCAGCCAATGAGCATCTTTGAGGCTCCTAGTTGGCTGAGATGGTTGGTGGGCAGTTACTAGGGGAGGGACTCGTGGGAGTCCATGGCAGCAATATATGACTCTGTTCTTTACAAGAGGCAATCCCTCAATGTTTAATCAAAAGGCATGTCATTAGCTCTTTCACCATACTCCACTTTCTTTCAGAACATGGGCTCCCTTCAAAAAGATCAAAACGGCTGAATAATATGATCTGTTGCCAAGTTTGATAATGAGCCCATAAATGAGTTTGCCCCATTAAATGTACCTCTGGATAATGAATAAACCATTCACCTAACAACTCTGATGTGGTCCCTAATTGGGTTATGAAAAGGGAGATTCCATTGCTGGCCTAGCACTTTTCAAAATAAACTCAAAACACTCTTCAATTAGTCTGCTCAATAAGTTAAATAATGCAAACTGTCAAATGAACACAGGAACACAAGCTCAGATCTGTGCTGTGAATATTTTTTCAATTACAGGGCAAATGTACTTTTCCTTTAGAAAAATAAATAGCTTGCATACAGTATGGTGATGTTGGTAAGCGCCACTGTAATAAGATGTGAGTGGAACAGAGGTCCTTGTGAAAGTGTGTCATGCAGGTAAGCAAAGCCTTTGTTATTGGTAATTCACTAAAGCAATCAGAGGGGGAAAATGTGTGTTGCAAGAATGATTTATTCCCTTCAGGTTAATTAAGAGATGCAGTCGTCACACAGCAAAAGCCACAGAGCCTCAAGAAACAGAAATGGAAAGAATAAGAGCAGTAGTTTGCTAACCGGGTGAAGCAGTTTCTGCAGAGAAATCAGAGCAGTTGGTTTAGAATCGTGTAATTTACTTCAATTGCTTTCTGACATTTGGAGAACTGCTCCTGTAATCACTCTGCCACACCGCTCTGTCCAGTAATTATTCAATTACAAAGCCTAATTCACACTCACCATTGTTTTTTTTACTGGCTGATTTTTTTTAGTAATTGCAATACCACTAAGACAGGCACTTCACCCTTGGTTGTGAAGTGCAGAGTAGTTCTGGTATCAAGGCCCTCGTCGTGCCCACAGACTGGGGTGACAAACAAAAACCAAGAGGGCTACTCATCTGTTGGACAGCAGTTTTGTTTATTTTTATTTAATTTTTTTTTTGGCATGAATCATAATTGCAGTGCACAAAAAGACTGTGGTCTGAACTCTAGTGGGGGGACTGTTATAAAACTTTGGAGTCAAGTTCTAGAGTCCTTGTGTTTAAGCCTGTGCCCAATGTAACAATTGGGAGCAGCGATGTTAGCCTAGCACCTGGTAAAATGTCTTTAACTGTGAGTCAAAGGTTGTTCAGTAAGGTTCTCGAGTGAGGCACTTAACCATTCCCTTGTCCTTCGCTTTGGAATAAAGCATTTCATTCCTCTCAATGTGTGAGAGGGACGTGCATGTGCTTTTCACTCACACACACACACACACACAAACACATGCATACACCTCATTTTCCATTTCCTTTGATGACTAGCAGGAGAAAGTTTCCAACTGCAGAAGCACTCTTGAAAATAATAAATCATGAGTGCGTCTTCCTGCACTAATTGACATTTGACAACATCATTTGCATAATGATTCAAAACACCCTCAAGGGAGATGCTTAAAAAGAGGGAAACATTATGGATTTACTAATTAGCTATCGTCAGTTCCTTTTTTCGCCGTTGTCGTCGTTAGTTTGAATGCAATAACTTGATCAGACAAGCGTAGCTTTCTCAACACTCATCATCACTATTCAGTCAGGATTGCTGTCGTACCGAAGTTACTTCTGCCTCCCGGAGGCCTTCATCATCGAGTTTCTAGGAATGGCTTCTCGCTCATAACAGTTCACACTTGTTTCCAAGCCATAAAACTGTATAGAGGTCATACAGTGTACCAACATAATGGGTTACATGACATTCATCCCCGATGCCCGTGATGCCCAAGTGCAGTCCTTGTGTTTAGTTAATATTAAGATGCCACTGAAGGAGATGATGACCTGGTTCAGCTGGGTTGGAACAGGGTTGGAAATAAACTCTGAAGGGCAGTAGATCTCTAGGACCAGACTTGTGCACCCCTGACCTAAAGGCAGACTTTAAAGTTCCATCTTTGAGTTTTAATTACCACATTTTGAAGCTCTAGATGGTGGTCGTAAGGCCTCATCCTGCAGCCGAGGGCATTCCAGCAGTGCTGTGAGTGGTAGATCCCTGCCCCCGCTCTCTTCCGCCAAATCTGATTTTTGCTTAAACAATGTAAGCACCAATCAGGAGAAGGTTATCTCCCCTCACCCTCTATGGTTGGAGTGCCATTGTGTGTTTGTTTACCTGTGTTTTTGATTGAGAGCCACTCAATACTGCTTGCTGCCCCGCATCACTGCAAAGGTTGAGGAGGCATCTGCTGCCAAAGTGAGTGTGTGATCTGGGAAAGCATGAACTTGTTTGATAGAATGTGTTGCATATTATATTGGCCCCCTGCTCGACTGTGAGCTGCCAACAAATTCTTCCCCTGTAAATGAAATATTATGAGATCTCATTTCCTAGGTGTGACTCACTTATGAATTTTGAACCACATTAGTTTGGTAGGAAGACGTTATTTATTTACTCTTCATATCACGTGCCATCCTGCTTTTGTCTATTCACAGTTGGCCTGTGTAATTGGAGGAACATGGCAATTTTGCACATGAACTTTATAGTTTATGAAAGTTGTCATGGTTGAAATGAAATACAGACACTGTGGCACAGGTATAGACAGCAAAGGCAGAATAACAGGGACAGCTAGAGTATGTGGTTTATATGTAGAACTGAGATTAGAATGAGATGCCATCCTTACAGCCTACATGCATGCATATTGTTTAATAGAACTAATCGGTGGCTTATGCTACTGCAGCAGTATTGCTGCTTACTCTTATGTAATAATCTTATGAAAACAGTCAAGTCACTTTGTTAGAAATGTGCGGAAAATCAAAGTAACATACTTACGGATTTGCTGTTCAAGCAGCCTTCCTGCTGTGTCCCCTGTATCAGTGGACTCTCTGTCTCCACCCTGAGGAGCTTCAGGCAGTGGACACAAGATATCAGTGAGGGGGGTTGGGTAGGAGTGTTAGCCATGCAGCCAGACAGGTCTGGCAGCAAGAGGGGAGGGCTGGGTGGACCCAGGGCTGTCAGAGAGCTCCTGATAAGGGCAGAGCTAGGAATCTGGATGGGGCCCCAGTGTCAATGTCAGAAGGGACCTTGGGGCTCAACAGTACATAACAACACACACACACACACACACAAACACACACACACACACACACATACTTACATTCAACTATGCTAAAGACATCACTTCGTATTACTTCATATCACATTATGCTCAAACTATACTCCAGGTACTGAAATCTAAGTAGGAGCACATTAGCCTTTTTACACTGGGTGACCTTGAGATCATGGTTACCAAGTTCTGTTTTATACTAATTCTGTTCTATACTAGAACTCTAGTCTGAACTTGATCAAATGTGCATCATTATTGTAGAAACACTGCGAACCACAGAATGGAAGCAATATTTTGGTCTGAAATGTGCTCAGTTTATTCTTGTAGGCCCTGATAACCTCTTCCAATCAATAAATACAGCCCCATATTTCATTAAACTCTGATGTGATGAGCTGCAAATTGCTTACTGCTCTAACAATGTGCGAATGCTGTTTGTACACCTCCAAAGTTTTCAGACATATGCAGTATATACTCAATTGTAAAGTGAACTTTTCATCTGATTTGTTTGCCTAACCAGAATTGCAATGGTATGCATAGTGCATACCTTTAATACACATTTATAGAGTCAATAATGTCTTTTTTCCATTATCAGTGCAATTCTACATTCGATTTACTTTCTGCGACTTGGTACATACTCAACACAAAGGGCAAATATGGGAAGAGGGCAGAATAACAGTGTGCTACCTTCCTTCCATTCTGCCTCAGCTGTGCCTCCACTGAAGAAAGAAATTAGTTGAGCTACCCGTTGAGAGAGGCCTCAAAACACAGAATAAGTGTTTATACTCGAAGTGAATGTGGAGGCCAAGTTATTTTTGTAAGGTTAAGAAAACACGACCATTGGAAAGAGCAACCGCAAGAGAGGCTGTGAAATAATTTCCTGTCAAGGGCATAAAACGTCTCTCAATTGAGGTAAACATTTCTACTTTCAAAAGCAATTTATTTCCTAACAACCACTGAAAGCAGACAACATATCTTATGTTCCTTTCCCCCCTGAATTTTCGTTTTGTAAGTCTCTCCCTTTAAACCTGCTCCCACTCCTGCAACTTGCTGTTTGCTGTCGCCTGCCTCTCTTGGTGCCAGGATCTGAAGACTGGCAGAGAAAAATTGCTTGGTTTGAGGGGGGATTTGGATTAAGGTCAGCGTAATAATGTATGATCTTGACGAGAATAGACCTGGTTGAGATTCTGTTGTTTTTTCTTCCCACTTCAATTAAAGGAAAAATGTTGTCTACAGACAGAAAACCTATTACAGGCATTGCTGTTAAAGACTGGCCCACATATGCTGGCCCATAGTCTCGTATTAGGGTGAGGTCACATATGCTGTATTTTGAGGCTTCAAAATATTAGCGATACACGCAGTCACAAGCCTGCCACTTGCCTTCATCTGGAATAACCTTTCGTATATAACCACATAAAATGGAACAACATAAACTTCAGCAGCTGTAATTGACCTTACAGGTCTATGCAAAGCCTCCTCCAAGTCCCCCCTGCGAGCCATTGCACATATTCATATTGTGTTCTTGATGGGGTCTTGGACCTTTCTCCAGCCCTCGTACACACACACACACACACACACACAGAAACACACACACACACACACACACACACACACACACACACACACACACACACACACACACACACACACACACTTCCCATCTGCTACGGCTCTCGCAGGTGTCTCTCTCCCGCCTGCTGGAGGGTCAGTGGTCTCCGTGCCACCTCTGTGGCCTAGCGGGCAGCACCCCTTATCTTCTTATTTATCTATTTGGTCAAACTGCATCCTCACCTAGCCAAGCCGACCTGTCTTCAGTCTCTCCACTCCAGCCATCCGGTGGCTTAAAAAAAAAATCCCACTTTAACACATTAGACTTCCCATTTCACCCAGATAATTACACAATTATCCGGCTTCAATCCAAAAATAAAAAAAAAAATCCATCCTGGGGTAATTGGTGAAGCGGGGAGGGGTGCTCACCCTCTCGCCTGTATTCCACAGGCAGCCTGCAAATGGGTCTTGAGGAACGAATCCTGATAAGTCAAGCAGAAAAAGGAGGGATGGAAGGAAAAGAGGAAAGGGATGAGGAAGAGAGAGAGAGAGAGAGAGAGAATCTGCACTTACTCGATTTTAATCTTGCCACTTTGCAAAGCATTTAAATAGCCTTCATGTGGCTCCTGGCTTGCCGCCCCCACAGTAACCTGTTATCAATGTTGAAAATGAAAATTTGAAATGTCAGCGTGGACTCCGAATTGAAGTGCAGTAACAGGTGCTTAGCTCTCGCTGAACGGCAGTAATGTTCACATTATTGCTTTCTCATAGAGCTGTTACATGTTGCATTGTCATCGCTCTGGGCGATGCCATTCTCCTGTAAGAGAAAGGCAAGCTCAGTAATTGGGCTAGTAACAGGGGACTGATGCACAATGTCTGCTTTCAGTGGGTCCGAATTAAGGCTCACATGGGCAGCATCTATCATGTATGAAATAACCTTGATAAAAGTAATTGAATTTCACTCTGATAAGATTAACTACAGGTAATTGTGAGGAAGAGACGCACTAAGAGAAGACTGGAAATAATCACGTGTGCATCCTTCTGTCCCCCACACACATGTGTGTGAGCACACACACACACACACACTCACACCTTTTGCTCAAAAATCACAAGTGAAACAAACGTGAGGGTCTGAAAATAAAATCAAGCTGAAAATAAGATTTACGCCCAGTGCCCAAGCAGCCTGATTACCATGCATACACGCAGGCCTTCAAATGTGCTGAGATGCTCTTTAAGCAAGATTCAACACTTTTAAACCCCAGCAGACTTAATTAAGGGTGGGACTTAGCACATGCAGGGGGAGAGAGAGTGAGAGAGAGGGAGAGGGTGGGGAGGAGAAAGAGTGTGGAGAGGCCGCAGGAGTGCAAAGGCAGGGGTGTACATGCCAAGAGTGTTTTGGTTGACATTTCTTTGTATAGCCTATAGACACCAACCAAGCTGTCCCCACCCACCCTATGCACAGTGCACACAGACACTTATACAGAGCTCCTGACTTAACTCCCTCTTACGTTTTCAAACCTGCCTGAAGTATCAGCCGATGTGCAGTCAGTGTGTGTGTGTGTGGGGGGGGGGGGGGGGGGGGGCTCTCAGTGTGGAGTTGTACCAGGCCAGTCTCATTTCCATACAGCTTTACATGTTTCCAAAAGATATGCATAATTACAGGGTTTGTACATAATTGCTCCAACACATTGCTTGGAAAAAGCCAGGTTTGTTCTTTTTTTAAATACTCGCTCTGAGACTTCTCTCTCCCTTTCTTTTCTTCCCTTTCCCTCCATTTCACAGCTCTAACAATTAAAACAATGCAGCCTTCTTGGAAGGAAGCTCAGCTCTCATTATCGCCTTCTCTTCTCCCCTGTCAGAACATTTACTGCTTAAAAGAGGGCCCCGGCACCTTGGCATTGAAACACGCGCTTTCATTTTCCGTCTGTTTTATTCCCCCCAATTTCCTGGAACTGTGCAGCATATGTGTGGCAAGAAAAAAGGAAAATGTAAATAAGATAGAGTTCTGCAACGCCTCTGTTCCGTTCCAGGAGAAAACGTCTGCATCAGAGGCAATCAAAAGCCTTTTCTTAACACTGGAGTTTTCCCCGTCTCATTCCAACTCTGAACACATGCACACATTGTTTGACTTGATACCCGCGCAAATTCGACTTTGAAAAAAAGTAAGAGGTTTAGGCAGCGGGTGAACATTTTGACTTGAATCCCTAATGTGATGGCAAATCATAACAGGCCTTTATCTCTCTCTACAAAGCAAAGAATTGCATGTGTGAGGGAGATTCTGGTTGAGATCCCTAATACTGAGTCTGAGCAATTGACTAAGCAATTTACAAACTTAATAATACATTTTATATAATAACTCTCCAGATAACCCATTTGTTGTCAGGACCAAAACAACATATTTTATTTCATCATCATCATCATCATCTTCTTCTTCTTCTTCTTCTTCTTCTTCTTCTTCTTCTTCTTAGGAAAAAGCTTTGGAGCTGATACCACTTCATTTTATCATAGTTAATAAGATTGCAAATGAGGGTGCCTTAATTAATGATAATGTTGTCCCTCTCCCCTCAACATGAGGCCCAATCCAATTACCATGCAGAGGGGAAATTACAGAAATGTTGGACTAACACTGATACTGCAGTGATACTGGTGTTTTAATGAAAGCTGGCATGTAGGAGACAGAGTAATTGTTTTTAGGAATATTCTAGCCAACTCCAAGAGTTAGTTCTAATTTTAAAGTTATGGTCAAAGTCTTTTGGTCCTAAATTGGTCTCAGAGGAGACCCTTCAGGCAATGTTTGCAGTTGGCTTCCATGATGTTTCAATGCAGTGCGGAGATTCCTTCATCCTGGCACAATACTCACAACTCTAGGGACAAGGCACTGGAGACAGAGGGAAGAAACACAACCTTTGCAAGAAAAAATTACTTTTGCCCCTGAAAGTCAGAAAAATGATCGGAAAAACACACTATTCATGCCACTAGACAGCAGGAGGGGCGACTCGGAGGCAGAAGTCACTCTCTTTTTAGCTGCTTTCCCCCGCAGTTCTCAGATACCCCACTGCTGACCAGTGCAGAAACCCAGGGATTCTAATGTTTAAAAAATAACACCATTATTGGGCACTATTGAATCCAATTGCAAGCAATGCAGGTTGTAATAGATAAGGAACTGATGGAATCTGTCTTTGCACTATCTGAGCCAAAGTGGTCTCCATATGAGTCAAATGGAAGAGGGCCGCATTGACAATTCAAATCGGACAGCAGCTTTGCAGGCAATTCACCCTACGCACACCTCCCGCCAGCAGGCCAGGTGAGATTGCATTTTATAAACACAAGGCCTTCTCTTTGGAGGACTGTTGCCGTAGCTTGCAGTCTAATACTGTCTCCCTGGCTTACATGTCTGGCAATGACAACATGCACAGGGGACTTGCAGATGTTGCTTGCAAATCAGATTATTAAAAAATCAATAGATTGTGATCGTAAATGAGATGTACGCCTGTCCTTCTATTATGTCATGGGAGAGGCCACCTATGGATCACCTATGCCACCTAAAGTGTGCAGTGATATTTGTAGGCAACTTTCAAACTATAATCAGGAATAATTTGCTTCTATTTTATTGAATAGTATCACCAATTCTAGAAACACATTTGAGATGCGAATGTTTATCCTCAAGTAGGCAATCGTGAATTAAAAGAGTAATGGTCTTATATATGTGATATATACAGTATATTGCAATATATTAGTATTGTTTGCCTTGTTTATGAACACTGCAGACATTCTGGCTACTTATATCACTGTTGTTTTTTGCATTCAGAGCTATTGTCTATCTACTGTCTACTGTATACTGTACGTATTTGTCTGCTTGAGTTGTGATTTCTCTAGCACAGCTTAGAAGAATATATAACTTCCAAAGAATATTTTGAATAGAATATATAGCTTATAAGGCCACCCAAACACATAATTTCTACAGATATAAAGGATAACTGTAAATTATCACTCTAATATCTTATATCTCAAGCTCTATACAGTACATCATATAATTCAGTTGGCTGATGTATTATCACAGTGATGTATATTTTATCTTATCAGATGTGACATCCAAATAGTCATTTAAAGTGCCAGTCTGCTATACATAGCACACCTACCTATGAAAGAAAAGCAAGCAGTTTGGATGCCAAAAAACACCAAGGCAAATAAAATCCATAACACAGAAGATACATGGCAAAGCAAACAATTTGAAGCATTTTGCTAAAAGACACTGGTGTACAGAACAATAATAAAATCCATAGAAGCAAGGGAAAACTAGCCTTTGCAAGAGACTGCAAAACACATCAGTAAACATAAAAAATTCTACTATGGATGCAAAAAAGGCTAAAGTATAGAATGTATTCTGTGGGGCTGTGGAGGTTTTCTACACAGAGAGGTGATGACCACAAGAGTACAACAGGAATGACTAAGAGTCAGATTATCTTTACTGGTGATGTAAAGATGGCCAGACTATAGTGCAGGGTTGTGCAGGGAAGGCCGTCCATTTAGCAAGGACCATTCCTTAATTACTTTAAAGTTTAGGTATCCCAAAATTTAACGCAGCAACAAAAGGAACCATTACTTGAAAAATGATGAAACATACCTATATAACCAGATGCCTAGAAATAGCCAGATAGAAAAGGAGACAATCTACACTTTTGCTTCATCCTTCATTTTTATTCAAACCTTCTGAAATATTTAGTGAAAATAATGGATATAACTTCACTGTCCAAATACTTCTGGAAGGCACAATAGCTTGGTGTTTAATTTGAAAATGAACAAATGAACAACTACAGGAGAAGCAAGGGGGGAGGTGGTGAAATTAAGCAGTACAGTAGGTATCATGCACACATGCATGAGGCATGCCCTTAACACATGCAATTTGTTTTTTGGTTCTTGCCGAAGGGATAACGGCAACCTCTGACCCTGCTGCAGTCTTAAGCAGGTCCCCCGATGCCCTGGCCTTCATGAATCTTTAAGGCAAATGGAGTCTGGAGTTCAAAGTTCCTGCAAACTTGCAAAATAATAGGCTTCCTGATTAGGGCTGGCAAGAATGCCGGTCCAGCCAAAAGCAGCCGGGTGGGGAACTATTGTCTGACCCGTCTGCGTGATCCAGGGCCTTTACTGACACGGAGCACACAGAGAAAGCCCACCTCCTCCACTAGTAAGTGGACTGATCATCCCACACATTCACCAGTGAAAGGTATGCGGCTGGAATCGCTGGATGACAGAAGATGCATTTCTCTCAGCTGATGTTTCTAATCTTTCATCCCAGAGGCTCACATCAAGCTGGCAGAATACTGGGCCTCGATTAGCAAGCAGCGCATGCTGTATTTCCACTTGCCGCATCGGTGCTGTGACGTTCTACTTATTTGGGTCGGCATATTGTCCTTAAGTGCCCCCACAGGGATCTGTGCAAATGGCAGGTGAGAATTGTCCTGATTCTGCTCTTTCGTTTCGGGTATTTTTCGCCCGTGCCCTGTTTTACTTGATTTGAAGGGAAATGGTTGAAAAGGAGACTTCGGGCAAGGTAATTTCAAAGCATGACGAGACCCTGCCTACCAGTTTTTAGACCCCCAGTCTTTCATCACCATCACTTTTTCCTGCAAAAGAACAAGAGAGGACAAACTCTCTCTCAGCCACACCAAGGACAAGTTTGTGGAGGAAATGTTGGTATTGCTTCGACTGGACCCATTCATTTTCCTGTTCCAGTTCCAGATTTTAAGATACCATATTATCTGATAATATTAAAGCAGAAATTAGGTGCCCCTCCCACCACTTTCTTTTTTTCTCCTCCTTTCCATCCTCCCTCCATCTCTCTCTTCTTCCCTCCATCTCTTTCTCTCTCTCCTTCCCTCCAGCTTTCTCTATTTCTCTCTCCCTCCCTCCCTCCCTCCCTTTTTATATTTAACTTCAACCTGTCAATTAAAGAGTGAAAGGGCAAGGAAAGCAAGGAAGAAAAAAGAGATGGGAGAGGGAGACAGCGAGAAGCACAGAACTAATTAGGCAACTGTGTAATTTTAATTAGCTGTTTTGATAATTAAACTAATTAGTTCCCCTGTGTTTCCACAATGTGCTGCCGACTGGAGGGTTTTGTACCACAGCTTCAGAGCTCCACTCCGTTGGTTAATTAGTCACTTTTGCATCAGAAAGCTTTATTGATAGCCTTAATTTGCAGTTGAAATGAGAAATCTGCTGTCAATAATTCAGATAATTGCCTGCTGTTTGATTGGGAGGAACAAAAAGTAGCTGCCTCGGTTCAGCACTGCACGAAAATCCCAGGGGTCGTTTCCTGGACGCTTATGGGTTTTTTCCCTGATCTACATATCAGCAAATCTGCCTGCCTCCCACCAGCCATGCATTTTTGACCTCACTAACAAAAAGAGAATCCTGGCTGGTAAGGAACAGATTGACCCACCCCACCCATCCTTTTCTCTCCTCTCCTTCCTCCATCCCTGCCTTAGACCCCTTCCCTGCACCAAGTGTCCTGCATGCTCAGTGAAACAGAAGGGGGAGAGGGGCGCAGGGGTTTGGGGGGCGCAGGCAGAAAGTTCCTGCTTTGCTTTGTAGCTAATTAGTGTCCTTGGAATTAAATGAGCAGCTCGTTGTGCACCTCCAGCTCCTGCGGCCCATGTTTGCGAATTGAATAATTGATTCCCCTCCACTAATCAGAGAGCGACATAATGAGCCAGTTTAATTAAATGGGGATCTAACCTAGCGAACACTGGGAAAATATTTGCTCGTTTACAGCTAATCAGAAATAACAGAGTGAGATGGGAGGGAGGGAAGGGAAGGTGTGGGGCTGCGTGCGGGATGCAGGGGGTGAGAACAGAGAGGAGTGGAGAAAACTCTGCATCTCTGCATTTTATTTGGCTATACAGTCCACTGCACAGCAGGGCTAGCAGGATCAAGAAAGCGAGCTCAGAGAGGCTGGGAAAAGGGAGACACCTTGAGGAGTGCTCCGGCTCACGGTCCTGTCCGCCTGCTGGGCCCTGGGCCGCCCTCTGACTGCTGAGTGTTGACCTTTACTTATCGGAGGCACAGCGGGTGGAGGACGGTCTGACATGTCCCCCGCTGTCGTCCCCTCAGGAGCAGGCCGAGATAGCTGCTCTGGCCCTCAGCGCTGACCTCTCCTCCTCCTCTCACCTCACTGATGTGCCACTAGAGGCCTGACTGACCCCGCGAGCTCCATGGACCCCGCAGACCTCTGGGTCTCATGGACAAAATAATGGAAGCTCCAGGGCTTGTGAGGTCTGCTCCTTGCCTGGTGATGGAGAGTGATGGTCTCTGTTGAACAGCAGACTTGGAAGTGCAAATGATTTTGTCTGTGTGCTTGGAGAGATGTTCAAGGGTATATCTGCAGTCGTTTAAACTGTGATAAGTTATGCGTGCGTGCGTGCAGAGGACAAGGGCGCTGCATTATAGCTGATTTTTGAGTAAAATAAAATGTTCTGAATGTATATGTTCTAATCACGAGCAGTCTCATTATGACATTACCATTAAACTGGGTTTTGATAGGCTACTTGTAATAAAACTCTCGTAACTGAAAGTAAAGGGGGACGGGTCATTTAAAGTGTGTCTGGAGATACTGTAATTTTTAGCTTAGCTAAATGTATTGCCTTTTTGAGAGAGGGCGAATGTGGGACAGGCCAAGAACTGCTGGGAGAATACACACCCCACCTGCCTCCAGCCTTCCTAACCACCCCCCACCCCCACCCCCATGAAAAATGAAATACAGCATTGAAATTCCACACAAGAGGAAAGAAAGCAAAGCGCAAAGGCTTTGAAGCACTGCCCTGTCAGTCTGTGTGTGTGTCTGTGCGTGTGTGTGTGCGTGTGTGTGTGTGTGTGTGTGTGTGTGTGTGTGTGTGTGAGTGAGAGACAGGAGATGAGTGAGAGAGCTCCATCTTCGAGGCCTCTCTCCTCTCACTCTCGCCTGCTGCCACTCCCAGGAGCCTGGGCAAAGCTGCAGCACACGTTTGAAAAAGTTGGGTTTGTGGACTTTGAAAAGGAAAACATCCCTCGCTTTTGAACTCGCCAAACAGCGAAAGCACACCTCGCTCGTAGCTCAGCTGTGTCTGAGGGAAAGAAGACAAGCAGGAAATGGAAGAGAAAATTTAAAAAAAAGTAGAAAACAAACACTAACATGCAACATTGGTCAGGGTGAACAGAACCCATCCCCCCATACACCCTCTAAGGATTGTTTGAACATTCTAACACTTTTCCCAAGAGGAAAACCTTCTTTCCTATTCACTTCCTTTCCAGCATTTCCCTCCCAAGCAGGCATTTGGCATTTATTAATTGCCGGATGGGTTATTGATATAATATCAATAATCACAGTCTGCAATGAAGGAATAGCATCTCTCCGCATTATAGCATTACCTGAGTTTATCAGTTATCACTTGCATTTATTATAGCCATACTGCTGAGGATCATTTTTTCATTCTGCTAAATAGATTGGAATAAAAGCCTCCATGGCAGACGAAGAAGAGCTAGAGAGACATCAGTGAGCAGGATGAGGCACCACGGCAGTGAATCAGGCAGGCAGGGCAGGATAATGAGCCTCATCCTCTGCGTTCATTAGTGCAGAGTGCTCCCCAACCCTGGGGGATAAACGTACTCCCGTCGTGCCCGCCGCAGGCTTTTTTAACAAGCGCCATCGCTGAACCCGCCTCAAGTGAGGCACCTGATCTGACGAGTCTGGCCCGCGATGATGTGTGTGCTCCGACGAAACAAGAACACGCTGCAGATTAGTCAGGTCTTCTGGGACACTGTGGAGACACCGCACCCCACACCCCTCCGTGACACCACAGATCAAGTTTGCAAACAAATCCGTGTACCTCTGTATACCGAGGCCCCTGTGGCCTTGTAGGGGGACAGGTACTTGGCTGGTGTTGTGCTATGACTTGGCGGTAGTGAACTCTACCCCAGCTTCTTCCCCAGAGGGCGGGACTTACCTGCCAGCCTGGGCATCTGTGGGCAAATTTATGACCACAAATTTATGTCTGACGTGTGTTATTCAATGCAAAAGGTAATTACAATTTAGTCAGGTAGACTGGGGCAGGAAACACACAAAAACAAGCCCTGAAACCCGTAGTCAGGTCTGAGACTGTGAACCGGTGATTTCGACATCATCAGGAAGTTAGCACAGCAGAACAAGATGCCGAGATTCCAGGACTCACCAGAGTGTTTCTGATATCAAGGGACAGAGGAAGACATAATTAGAAGACAAATTGCTAAAAATTAGTATAATATGTTTCGGTATCAACATTGTTGATGCTTCAGATTATGAGCAGTCATTTTACCAGGTCTGTATCTCATTTTCAACCTGCAGCTGAAAAGCTTTGCGACTCATAAATGTTGCATAGGTGCTACTTCACTTCCCACTCAGTTCCTTATTTGCCACTTGGTTGAGGACATGCAGTCTGTGCTCTCAAAAAAAAAACCTCAACTACTAATTATTCAGCAGCTTCCAGTGTGAGTAATTGTGGGCTGTGTTTCCTGTAGAAGGCCCAAAAGAGAAGCATTAACATTCGTTAGTTGCTTTTCTTTGAGGGGCGGCTATTACTAATCTCTTAGAAATTTCCTCTCCTTCCTACCTGCGGCACTGTCAGGTTATAAATGAAAAGGAATTAAGAAGAAATCCATACGTTTCAGCCCTTCTCCCCTCCACCCTGCCTCCACCCATTTCCCCTCTCCCAGTCTGCGTACACCAGACCAGCGTATATCATTAGAGGAGCAAATTAAACATTAGCTCTTCGGCTGACGGTAGTTTGGGCTAATTGCTAATCAGCAGTAAAAGTTGCCTGGCACGGAATATTGCTTACCATAAGCTAAAGGTAATTTGCTGCTCGAGACGAGCTAGGCCGACTCGTCTGTTGTTGTCCAGAGTCCATTCCTAATTACTGCCGGAGGGTGATGACAGTCATTCAATGGAGATTAAGACCGAGGCAAAAAAAATGGAAATGCGCCATAATGCAGGAATGAGCTAGAAGTGCTTCTGTCTGCTTTTCTTTAATTCTCTCTCTCTCTCTCTCTCTCTCTACATATACTTCTTTTGCCTTCTGCATGCAGTTACTAAGAAGGATAGATAGATTCTCAGACTAGTCAGCAGCAGAGTAGTTGCTTGGTGGCAAATGGAGTGTTATGAAAAGCTGCATCATATATTGAGTTTAAGATGGTGAAAAGTTGAACTGAGCATCTCTGAACTAACTCATCCAGTAGGCCCTGTCGACATGTGTCTGGCAAGGCTCCATTTTACGCTGTACTACTAGAGCTGTTTCAATTTCTCCTCATTAGGCTAAAGTTTTTCTTCGTGATTCAGTTGCGCTTGCTTTCATGAATATTCTGGAGTAAATTGTCTGTGCTTTGCTGATCACCAAATGTGCTTGAGCCTTTTATCTTGCAAACTTTCCATACTCCTGATGATCATGTATATTCAAAAATATGGCGATCGCGCTGTGTTCTCATCAACTTTGCCATCTTCTGTTATTGCTCGTCTCTGTGACAGCTAACACAGGCTCTGCTCATGTCCCACGGGCTTTCAACTACCAGATAAAATCAGAACCCCAAGTTATCGTAATTAATAATCACCCACCTACAGGGTCCTCAGTCTAACCTTCAGAATCCAATCCAGCTTCTCTTCTGATCCCCTGATTGATAGATGTGCATGTAACCATGGATATGTACTGTAAATATCTATGTACACATAAACTCTAACAACATCCATGTCTTTCATCTACAGGTTTGCTGTACAGGGGGAGAACGCACACACACACACACACACACACACACACATGCATACGCACACTTTTATCTAATGTCAGACTTCAAAATGTCATCCTACTTGGAATAGAGAGAAAGCGAGAGAGCAGGCGAGGGAGGGAAAGGGAGGGAAGGAGGAGGGGAGGAGCCGTAGGTGTCTCACACCCCCTGGTCGAATCCCAGTACAGTCGAATCAATACGTCGTTATAGATCTTAATCACGTGAAGCGTATAATCGCCTAAAACCTATCAATTATAGAGAGAGAGATAGCTCGGCCGCCAAATCCTGGCCTGCAGCCCCCTTCCTCCTTGGATTAGGATCTGAGATTGGGTCGGGATCATAGGCGCCGTGCCCTGCCTGGCCAGATAGCGCATTAATGACCACTCCAGGGGCAGCTGCCTTTCAGGCTGCAGTCTGGCAAAATAAATAATAAATCATTTAGGCTGGAGCTGACATAATTACCAAGTAAGAAGCTCAGTGTAGGCCAGCAAGGCCAGCAACAATGTCGGGGAGCGGGTGATCGGGCTAGTGCTCTACAGCGATTAGCTCTGCTTTCTAAAGCCCCACATGTCTCTCTCTCTCTCACACACACACACACACAGACACACACACATCCCTCTCACACTGGTCTCAGCGTGCTTCATTTATTCCTCCCCATTTACATGGACAGAAACACGCCTTGTGTCAGAGTCTGCACCGCACTTTTAAACGAGAAAGGAATCCCTTGTCCTCTGGGTGCTCCTCTTTAGTAGAAGGGGGCTATAAACCCAGTTCTGCTCACTCTAGAGGAGTACCTTTAACTCTGACTACTGGCCTATGAGGACTAACGAAGACTCTCACCTGCCTGTTGAGAGAACTGTAATTAATTGGAGGTTGAGGCCTACTTACTGTACCAGGAGCCAAATGTACTCCAGGCCAGGGAGACATGTTGCACGGTAGATTTGACAGTGGCATATTGACCCAGTCTACTTTTTTTCCTGCCAGTAAGGAATTGTCACCCCATCCCACATGCCCCCGGAGCACCTTGTTGCCAATGGCGATGCAATTAAAGGGAAGAAGAATTCATTTCACATGCAGGACTCACCAATCAAGCATCGTTTGTGTCTGAGGTAACGCAGGTGGCCGTGCTGTGACAATTTTACAGATTCACCTTCATTTTGCCCTCATTTTTTCTTCATTCACAGAAAAAAAAGACAAATATGTAATATGAAAAGGAGGGACCTAGAAACAAACATGCACATGCTTTAATTTCTCTCCCCAGCCACACCTCACACGCCTACACTTCCTGTAGCAGGCTTGTTCATTGCCCGCTCCAAATTTAAATTCAGAAACATTTTCTAAGCGGATTTTCTCAATTTAGCCATACTTTTAATCTTTGGCAAAAAAATGAGTGATGACTTCTTTCAATAAAAAAAAAAAACGCACCCTGACAGGCTTAGAGTGCACCGGCGGATTAGTTTCCCGTGGAGATGAGGTTTTCCTTTGTGCAGGCGTGTGTCTGTTTGATGGGGGTTTAACAAGAAACATTCACGCTGAAATTGGATGCAGACAAGGATAGTGGCGAGATGGCCAGTCTTCGATACGGCCCCCACGTGGGAGCTCGGCCCTCACCATAGCCGCCTCCCACAGGGCTGCTGGCCCCCCAGTCCCCGACTCCATGCCCAGTTCCACCTGTATGTCTGGAATGCATGAAGCCCACAAGGCTACCTCTGAATGCAGGACCATCGTGTCAAGTTGCCGTAACACTTACAGCCAGGCTTGGCTCCTCTGGAATCCCCTAAACGCATATTTCTCGCTTGTTAAACTGTTGGATTCCACAAGTGTTGATGCTCGGCCTGTTGTGTATTATGCAGCCAAAGACAGTTGGAGAGAAAATGCCAAGCATAATTGGTGGTCTAAACCTGGTAATGCATAAGATGAATGGGGTCTTGTTGCATAGAAACAGGCAGAAGCACGGCAATAGGCACAATTGTGGAAGCGCTGGGTGAAAATGCGGCCTATTTACAGCAGGGCAGAAATCAGGCAGCTCAACGCAATGAGATTAAACGCTTGGGCAGAAAGACTGTAAAATGCCATAGGAAAGGAACTATGTTCCCATGAGTTTCCCACTAAGAGCTGTTTAAGTGTCTCATGATAGGGGAGAAGCTGATGTATCAGACACAGAGAGATGTAACTTTACTGGACATTAATCCTACAGCAACAGCCACGCATGCCTGGGCTCCCTCAGGAGCAAGCGGGCTCCACACACCCTCCCCAAGCCCCCCCACCCCCCCCACCCTCGGCCGCGCTGCCGATGGCCCGTGGCAGATGGGCATCAGCAGACCTAAGCTGGGACTGAGTCCGTGGGCCCAGCTCACCGAGGCCCTGGCAGCAGCCTGGCTCACGGGTGACTAGCTCCCTTATCTTCTCAATCCTGCAAACAGGCTTTTGTTTGCCCGCCACCTCCTCTTCCGTCCTGTCATAGACCCAGGCCGGCCAGGAAGAGAGCCCAGGCTTCTAGCGTGTCGTGCTGTGCAAATATGCCATAAATTACTGATGAAGCCACTTACTTTAGCACAGAATCAGCACATCGGCACTAATTCCACATGGAAAAAAATGCGACTTTAACGTAGGCCGGAAATCTGTTACACAGGATCAGTTAACCAAGTGACCCAACTCCCCTGCCCTGTGCAACGATGTTGGGCTAGTGAGAATATCAGAGCTGAAGGCACAGGAGCAGAATCCTGCCAACAACTCTGCTTCACTTTCTGGGTATGTGGTGTGCTTCGACCCACAATACCACGAAAGTGCATCCAAAGGGAAAAAAAGCTACTGCTCTGATAGTATCCTTTGATGTGCACATGCATTTAAGTGGAGCCACTGCTGAGTTGGATGCTTGATAAACCACCAGGGTGAGTTGCTACTCTGCATGTTTTTTTTTCAAGGGAGGAGTGGAGCTTGGAGAAGAGAAGTGTATTGGCTTTCCCTCTTAAATCCCCTGCTCTTGACCTACTTTTTCATTAATGGGGAGTCTGAGTGCAAAAAGGACCTGTTTATCAGGTGATGAAAAGCATAATCACATCATTCATTTTTTTCAAAGCTGAAAGATTGGCCAGACAGGCTTCCATCTGTAGTGGGTTAGAACAGTCCAGGTGAGTACTGGTCCTGTCTTTATATGTAAAGGTGGTCAAAAGATGCTTTTTTGCCAATAGCCAACATAGACGGTCTTCTTCTAACAGTTCTCACTTATCGGCATCCTAGTCGACACGTAGATGGTGAGCAATGATCACTCAAAGACTCAAAGCAGGAAAGTATTTTAGGGAGGTGGCACTGTAATCTGAAGTGAAGCTTTTTATTTTCAAGGTTTGTTAATGATCAAAGCACTCAATGGCGTTGAATATAATGATGACTAATATGAGTTATTCTTGTCGAAGCACGTCCATTAGGTGAGATGAGATGATTTTAATCACGAAGTAGGTAATTAGCTAACAGTGATGCTGTCCTTTAGGTTTCCTGCTTTTGCTGGCATGTTTGCGCACATGCCCAGTGAGCAGCAGTGAGTGGAGGGGAGCCTATCGGCGTGCCTATCCTGGAGGTGTTTGTACTGGCCTCCAGTGCACAGAGAGGGGAGTGGGGGGGGTGTAGAAGGGAGGTGAGCTCCGTCTTCTCAAGCAGCGGTAGGCGGGCGCGTGCTGAGTGTCGGCAATTAGAAGCAAGTCCCACTCGCGAGGTGCACCTCACTTCAAAGGGAATTATTCAGCTCTTCGCTTTATTTGATTATGGACAGTCCTCTGACCTCGTCTTTCTCATGAACCACAATGCATTTCACCAATTACCGCCAGCACCTGGACGCAATTGATATGTTGTCAGAGAGCCAGGCTTGGTGCAGAATATTTAATAGTTGCATCTCAATCCACAAATTATTCACTAAAGCATATAAATATTTGATTCTTGTACCTTCCAGTCACATATTGGATTTTTTTCTTTTACCCCAAGGCCTGTGCATGGGCTGTTTTTTTACTCCCATAAAAACACAGATGTTTTATATAAATATTTTAGGTCATCCTCTGTTTCTCTTCTTCTCTCTCTCTCTCTCTCTCTCTCTCTCTCTCTCTCTCTCTCTCTCTCTCTCTCTCTCTCTCTCTCCTCCTCCTCCTCATTTACTATTTGAAGCAACTATTAGTGTTTTAACACCACAGGAAAGCGGCTTCATTGAAATGCAATGAAAACTGCACAGAAAAGGCAAAGTTAACTAATGGGCTCAAATTTTCAAACGAATGCAAGATTAAAGTCAGTTGAATCTCCCATTGGGTTTTGACTGAAACCCTTTGAAAAGGGGCCCCATAGTGGGTTTCAGAAATGAAAAATAGGGCTTGTTCTAAAATATTAATAACATTTTATACCCTCATTACGGCAAAGCAATAACGTTTGTTCAGAAACTTACCTCAAAGTGATTTGCATGACTCCACCTCTTGGCTTCAGACAGGTGCTAATACCATCAGCCCTGTGGACACATCCTCATGCACGACTCTTAAGATGTAGTTTATCAACACATCAGTGAGAAGGCTATCATTTCAAATAGGCCATATTCATATTTGATCTGCTTTCTACAGCCCACCCTCCTTGCTTCAATCTCTTAAACTGAGTGGGAATTCTGGGAAAAGATGCCATCTCCCCTCTCTGTGGTCGTCTGTGAAGGAAGTCAGAATAGGAGATCTTAGGTAGCAGGAATGTGTAGTGTACCTCATTGGCCTTCTGGAAGACAGAAACTAAATTCCCTCTGAGCACATTATATTATTCTTTAAGGAACAGACATCTAGCATCAGCTAGCCTGGCCTATTTTTCTCAACCAGACACTATGAATTAAATATATTACACCACATGAGCCCACGTGTGCATAAATGAGACACACATGACAAAACGAGTTCAGAGAGAAGATTAGGCAGAAAAGTTCCATTTGTAACTCAGCATTGTTCCTCAACACTTTCCTCTCCTTAAGCCCGTAGAGCTTCCTTCTCTTTAGAGATTTTCGTTGTGTCAGAAATCAGACAAAGAGCATCATCACACACACACACACACACACACACACACACACACACGCATGCCTGCACGCACATGTGCACACACACACACACACACGCGCGCGCGCGCACACACAGTGCATACACATGAGCTGACAGGAAGGAAGATTCAAAACTCCTCTCTCGTCCTCACTAACACACACTCCACCCGTAATGGGGTAGAAGTCATTAAAAACATCACTGCAGGCCTAATTAAGACGGGACATCTGGTCTCTCCTCACAGAACGGATCGCAGGCGAGTACAAATAACTCCTCCATGACAAGTTGAGAGGTGTCATACATCTCAGTGATCGTCAATCAACAGGGGACTTAGGGAACTCTTTCATCATTAACGAGCGAATGCTTTGTTTTCCTTTTATAAAAGAAAACATTTCGACAAATTTCAAAAGGGGGGTTGGAAGGCAGGGTGTCTTCTGACATTTTTCAATCCCCCTTTTATGTTGCTGCCAATTAGTTGGTATAAACTTTAAGTTGTCTTTGACGATGACGATTTTTGCATAGCAAATGCATACTGCAGGCCTGCATAACTGCAGATTTATCAAAGCTTGATATATATGAGCCTAGCTACCAAACCCTGGCTAAAGCCAAGCAAAGATGGTGGTTCAATCTTTTTCTGGAGGGTAAATTGTTGCAATTACACAAGGTCTCTTGCCATTTAGGCAACTTAAAGTTCAGATATTGCAATAATACCACTTGTCCATGGTCATTCTGGCATAATGACGCAGCCAGTGCCCTAAATCTGGAGTGGAATTACTTTCTAATATCAGACTAATGATTTTAGTCACTATTTAGTATTATACACTTTTAAGTACCAGAACACAGAAGACCAGTTCTGAAAGTGAAAAGGTTTTGGAGCAACTTTTTATATATAAAAAAAAAAAAAAGATTTATTCAATAGAGTAACTAATATATATGTAATAATACATATTACATCACAGTTCTTGCAGTTCCTGGTGTAAAAAGACTGTACTTTGTAGGACAGAGCTAGCACTGAAGGTAAAAGATAATAAGATGATGAAACACAAAACCATTCCAGAAAAAAAAGCAGACCTAGTCTGTAGCTGAAGGAGACAATGCATGAAAATAATTGGAGCCCAAGGGGTGATATTTGTTCTCCTGCAATAATAATTACTCTTCTGGACGTTCCTGTGCAAACATCTAGCGCTAAGGGAGAACAAAATCCACCATTAGGTTTCTATCAATAATCGTTTCCAAGGCGTATGTGGTCTTGCTTTGGTATGTATCCCTGGTATCACACTGTTAGTGGCCCGTGCTTTAGCAGATTAAAGCACACCTTGCATTTTTAATTAAGTGCATAATGACATCATTAGGCTTCTTGAACTGAGCTTAACATGAAATTCGTCATTCACTAAAGGTGCTTTGAGCATTGATTGTGTACAATTCCAATCAGAACCATATCATCTTATAGATAGGAGACAGAATAGTAGATAATGTATAAAGAAAAGGCTCATATCAAGTCTAAAATAAGGCAATTTCTATGTAAATCGGCAATAAAGCAGAACTTTTGCAATTGCTTAGGGCTCCTTCCATTACTGACATGCGGTCTGTTCAGAAATCGTTTAACTGCTTGATAGCGGGTATCCTATCTCGCCAGATATTTGCTTACCTTTCCTCTTCCATTAATGTCCTCTGCAACATTAAGCCGTCTTCCCCGCACATGAATATCTATGGTATGGTGGCCCCTCATGCTGTGGCATCTGATTATGCTGTCTGATAATTCTATCCTGAATGCTGCTGTGCTGCATCCAAGGAAGCATAGTCTGCAATATGAAGTGCCTGATGAAGAATAAGCATTGGTCTCAAATTAAACTCAGGGACACCTTTCTCATTGACCAGTCATGTGGTTTAGGAGAGAAAGACATGCCATTCTGTTGTTGTTTAAAACTGGCAGTAATGTATGACCTCAGTGGATATCAGTATTATTAATTCAAAGACAAATATCATTGATGTAAGCTTTATTTGATCTGTATTGGTGTGATGTGAGTCTTTATTTGTGGTCCTTTACTTTCTGCCTCAACTTAAGGTGAAGTTGATTAAAGAAATTCTGACATCAGCAGTGTTAGCTTCGTCTGGACTTTGTGATTAGCTCTTTTGATAACACTATTGGTAAAAAGAACATTGTTAATTATCCTGGTACCAACAGAAAAAGCACAGCTTGCGTATGTTTCACTAAAGCACTCCTCACACTCATCCCCACAGTTGGAAGTCAGAGGTCCAGCTGACTGGTAGGGAACCTGGATGAGCCATCACCACCTGAAAACCAGTGGGAGAAGCCAATGAACAAGAATGTCATTTTTGCCTGCGTGGTCGTCTCAGCGTGTGCACCTTTGTGCGTGTGTGTCCATGAATAGCATGTGAAGCCTTAAATGTTCATGCTATGTCTTTTGAGCAACAGCTCGGGGGGAGAAAATGGTTAAAGGCAGCACCACCACATTAAAGGCTGTAGTTAATGCAAAGAGGAACTGCCGAGTCTTGCCGGGCATTGGTCTGAGTTGCATTTGTACTGGTCATGAGTGTTGACTCTCTTATTTAAAAGTGCTGACAGCTCAAGTCAAACACTACACATTTTGGGTGCTATTACAGAGACGTAAATTTGACAGTCGACGTTGCTTTAATAACCACATTTTAACTGCTGGGCTGGGAGGCTGAATAAATATGTGTCCCGGGTATATTTGTGATGTTCTCATCACAGCAGAAAGACTGAACTCAGCATATGTACACAACCCCCTCCCCCCAAGAGAGATTAGATTTCTCTAATAAAAAGTCAAAAGCAAATGAAAAAGTAAAACTTAATGCTAAACTTTTACTGCCAGGGCACAATCTGAGCTCAGTCTCAATCAAATATTCACTCTGCATGGTACATTTGGCCAAGCTAAGGAGGGCATTGTAACTTTTCTTAATATCTTGCCATAGACTAAGCTTACACTGTCTAAGCTTACATTTCTCACCTCTAGCAGCAAAGTGCTGATTTATTCATATTGATTCCTTTCATATTTATGTGGCGGCAGACACTCATTGGCTGCCGGCTGAGTGCTGGTAATGGCTGTGATCCAATACTGGAAACATCAAAATTAATAGCCATCTTGTCCTAAAAATCAGCCACCACTGAACCTATGGTGTAGAGCCAACCATTACAGGCCTGCTATGGTGAACGCTAACAACGCAACAAAGAATCACCAAGGCAGAGCTTTTGCAGCATCTGTATATAGGATATAGGCACTACGCATGATGGCTGAAACATGACCTCCATTTAACTGATGTCTGTCAGCCCTGAAAGGCACTTCCACCTCGATTTTCCCTGGTTTGTGTGCAAGGCAGACCTCATTTGAATCTCAAGGCTGCCCAAGGAAGTGTGAATAGAGAAAGATGTATGGAATCTTAATAAAACTCTCTTCAGAGGCCTTCACTAATAAATGTACCATTACTCCACCAGAGCATTGGGTCTTCTTTAGGAGACCGATCATTCATATTTCTTCAAACCTGTCCAATTTTCACTTTTTGAAGATTAAGTCCCATCAGGACATTATGTATGATTCAAATCAAACCTACAACAAATATGTGAAGCCATGTTGTGCCCTCTCATTAGCACATTCCATTCCAAAGCCCTGATGTTTATTATATGTTATTAATAAATAAATAAAACAAAATATGCATTATGATGGAGTAGTTTAAATACATTATTTAGATTATGTTTCTATGAAATAAGCGAGTATAAAAAGAAAAAGGGTCCATGTTGTGGTTTTTCACAGTTAGATATCTTGTTCAAGAGCATCCACTCAAAGCAAAACTAATGGAATTCTGTGTGGCGGGCTGTCTGGCATATTCTGATCACTAGAAGATTGCACTATTGACCAAATGTCAGGCACAGAGCGATGCGATGATTGAATAAAAGAGTATACATAATCGAAACTGAGAACTCTGCCAGGGCTGCCTTCTGTTGCCTCTCTAACTACACCCTGGGAAATTCTAAAAATCATTACCCCCTTCCACCCTCCTGCTACCACACACACAGATGCACACACACACACACACACACACACACACACACACACACACACACACACACACACACACGTCTCCCCTTGTACATACACAAGCAAACTCTTACCAAAATGCAATTTGTTTTTTCTCATTAAAATTTTCATTTCTCCACCCACTTTCTCTCTCTCTCTCTCTCTCTCTCTCTCTCTCTCTCTCTCTCTCTCTCTCTCTTTCTTTCTTTTTCTCTCAACATTTTTCCATTCTGTCCCAAGCACAATGGTCAGTGGATGGTCCCGCAGCACCACACGGCGACAGGCCGTGAAATATTTGGCTCAGATGAATGTGTTCTCACTGGTGAAGGAGAGGGATGAAGATGACAGAGAGCCTGTCTTCAGCAAGTCATATGAGCTCCAGGATATTTAGATCAGTGTGGGACCATGGCTCACTACTGGAGAAGGGCATGTAGCACTCAACCCCAGAGGAGCACAGCCTCCAAACATAACTCACATGGCTAAAGGAGGTTCATGGACAGATGAAATTCTGATTGGCGAGGGGAAACCCCCTAGGAATTTAGCATCCAGATGACGTGTGTCTGAGCCATGTTTTAGTTGTTTGACATGTCCATGAACATGCTAGCGATTCAATTGCATTAATAAATACAGTTGAAAGCAAAATATGAAATATGAAAAATGAGCTTCTTGCAGTTTGTTTTCCCCATACCTCAACTCTAAGGTTTTCCAGTTGAATATAACCTCTCAGCAAAGGAATCCATTTGAGTTCCCATTAATTTAGTAATAAAATTCGGCAATAAAAATGAGTGAAGAGCCCTTAATTCATTTCCTTAACTGTGTTGCCAGCATTTTTATATCATTAAAAACATTTTCTCTTTGCACCTATGTAATTATGGCTGCAGTTATAGTGTGCACACATGAGCAATTATATCCGAACACACTGAAAAGCTTGAATGAATCATGTGGAGGACATTTACTTTTCATGAAATGTAACATAAGAGGTAAGAATCCACTTTTTTTTATCAGGAGCACCCAGGTAATGATAAAGGGTCACAATCCAGTTTGCCTTCTCATTTACAGCTATGAGTGGACATCCCCATCTGTTCCATAACAAGATCCCTTGCACTCGGCTTTGATATCACTGAATGCTATTAGCCAAAGAAGAGGCGGAAGGCTAATGAACCTTCAACAGTTAATTTGTTTGAAGCAGTTATGCTGTAGCAAGCCCCTTTTCTGGGGATGAACATTGCCTTCACCAAAGGAAAGAGGATTCTCTGTCTGGTAGAGAAAAACATTTGACTGAAGGCCACAGGGAATAACAACAAAGAGACAAAAATGGAATTTATTTCACTGAGGTCTCATGGAGCCCAGGGAATAAACAGTGACCCTGTCAGCAGGGTATACAAGTTCAGCAGAGTGCAGTGGCTCAGGATTAAACCAGCTGTTTGTTGCTAAAACAGAGAGAGCAGGTTTAAAGGGACAATCTCTAGAAACGGAGGGAAATGAGATGATGAGGAGAGCGTGAGTCAGCAGTGTCCTTCCTGAAGGCCGAGCTTTACTGTCAAAATGAAACGTGTATGGCTCGCAAAGAACACAAAGGCAAACCATCATTAGTCTTTGATGGCACAAGGGCATAACCTCACCCTACAAAACGTGTGAGGTCATCGTTTGTGCCATCAAACAAATACAGAGTTCCGACTAGGACATGGGCTCAGTTATGCTGTTTAGGCAGGAAAAGAGCTTCAAGGGAAAACGTTGCGCAGGCTAAACTGGAATCTCTTTTGTATTTTCACTTCAGGGATTTTCAGATTAAATGTCAGGAAAGTAATATAGAATGTTGATATCCAGCAAGGAATGTATTTGTAATTTTTGATTGTGATATTTCATATGAAGCAGCTTGATTTCATTTATATTATACACAGATTAAAAGTGCTCATCATGTCACTGTTCTATCACTCATGAAAATATGAAACAGAACTTTCCAAAGTTATCAGCTTAGTGCCATTTTCAGAGTTGACTAACACAGCCAAGAAAATTAATTTAAGTCCATGGCAGACTGTAAGTGAATCCCAATTTAATGAAATCGCTCTTTATTATGAGTCACTCTCCCCTGGGGCTTATAGTATGTCCCATACAAGTCTTCGAATCCAGGACGTGTGAAACATGCGCAAGTGGCAGAGAGCAAGTGAATCCCCTTTAAATATCCTATTAAGAAAGCAAAGTGTTGAGTCTTACTTCAAATAGGTCTGAAAGAATTTAATAGCACAAAGCAAATGGGACTTTTATTTTGATCTCATCTGTGATGCCATTAGCTGTGTCCACTGTCATGACTTGGACCAGAACCAAAAGATTTTGGTCTGTCTGTCTGCAGCTGCATTAAAAGGCAATTTAGTGGGTTCCTGTTCCAATTTCGTCTGCCAAATCAAATCCTCACTATTTGCTCAGTGTTCATATATTGGTAACAGTGCAAGCAGAGAGTTGGAATGAATAGAGTTTGTCTCAGCATACCTTTGCAACATAAGGTCAATGTCTGAGTGTCAAACTGGGCAAGGATGTGGTGAGAGTGATCCTGTTTTATTTGGGGGGAAATCTGAGGTAGAGTGTGTGTGAAATTCTACCCAAGCTGATTGGTTCTGACAGAGAAAATGTGGCTTTTGTGACAAGTGACTCATACAAATACTCAGTAGGTCTTTGTCACATGTTCAATATTTCAGAATGTGCTGTTTTTGAGACTCTCACAACAGCTTTGACTTGGCTCCCCAAAAAGGCCTTTTTCATCCCTCCTCACTGATGACTGGAGTGCTTTTGAGAATATCACTTATCTCAGCTTTAAGAGAGCAATGACAATGAGAACATCAAAATGGCTGCCACAGATGACAACCCAGTCCAAAGTGAAGCAACCAAGCAGGTTTTGTTTTTTTTGTACGACTATGCCTCTTTCATTGAGTATATGCTTCACATATTGAGAATACTTGCATTAAATTGTTTGCTCATACCATGCCACACTTTTGACTTTTACTAAGGCTGTAGTGTATGTTGCTTTGTTTCCTGCTGTTTTTCTCCTACTTTTTATAACCTTAGCTGCACTTTGAGATCAGACAATGAGAGAGTGATGTAATATTGCTGCCTGGCGGACTCAGTAATGCAGTCAATGGTATAAGTCCTGCCGCAATTTAAAACTGCTTATCTGAGCTGAATCCAGATGGGAAATCACTCTCAAAACAGTTTTCTTTCATAAGCACTTCGCATGGACTATGTTCCTCTCTACACAGAAGATGCTCAAACTCATATATATATATATATACATTTTTTTACTGGCCACTCTCCTGCCTTTCAGTTTTCAGTATCACCACTCCTATCATGCCAGAGAAGTGCGGGCACAGACAAGGAGCCTTATATTGGAAAATAATGGGCCAAGTGCAGGTTTTCTACAAACAAGGCATTACCACCAGATCTCACTCAACCAAGGCATTACTACCAGATCCCACTCAACCAATCGCCTGTCTCATCACTTTTTTGCCACAGTGCTGCTCTCTCCTTCTCAGCCTAACTTAGAAGCTCTGTTGTCTGACATGGAAGTCTACAGCACTTGATCAGAGTGGTTTTGAAGCTGTCTAAAGTGGAGGTATGCCTTCTTTTTTCCTGCTGTGTTTTTACATGTAACCGTGGTGCATATTTCAGGGAGGAGTCTTTTCACTTTTGCGTTTAAGTTTGGTTGCTATGGAGATGCTGGCATTTGAACCATCACAACTACAGGTACAATAAGGGTGTGATGTCAAAGGCGGGTGCCTGGTCCCCCTGGCCCACTGAGACCAGGATCTGATGTAGTCATCACAGGGGGATTAGCAAACTATTCCGGTGGGCCTCTGACAAGCAAAGAGAGCAGCCAATTAAAACATGAAGGAGGGGGACTTTCTTGCTCCCATGCAAATAGAGGTGGTGAGGAGGGGTGAAGGCAGGCATAAAGGCAGACGTAAAAGCAGACATAAAGGCAGGGTAAAGTCAGGGCTGAGATGTAAAGACTCACAGTTTGCTTGTGCCAGCTCCATTTTTCCTTGCTGTGTTTTACGCATTGGGGAAAAAAAGCTCCGCTCTTGAGCAGCTTTAAACCATAAAAGAAGCACGAACTACATGCATAATTTGCACTATTATGCCAGAACACGTTCACATCAAGCCTACAGAGATCATGACATATATATATATATATATATATATATATATATATATATATATATATATATATATATATATAGGGAAGGATAAGGAAGGGTGTGTGGGTGTGTGTGTGTGTGTGTGTGTGTCATATATTACACATTTATTGCCCTCTGCATTGAGGGTGGGGGGCGGCTCTCACATGTTCACATGCAGGCTGACCGGCTGATGGATGTACTTGTACACACTTGAAAGTTCATATTGTGTGGGCTTAGCACTTCCTTGGGCACTTTGTGTTACTTGTTGCCTTGAAAAGTCAAGCTGTCAGAAGGCATTACATTACAAGAATGTTACGTTAACTTGGCTAAACTGCTCATGAGATTCAGTTTTGTCTCTGGACTCCCCTCTTCTTCATGAGCACTAATGCTATCATGGTCACAAGGTGCCAAAATCACCAGCTTTGGCTGCCTGTCCGCTCATCACCTTAATAGTATCCCCATTGCACTCAGAGCCAGAGCTGATTCAGAAAGCAGAAGGCAGCATCCTCAACCATAAAGTCTACAGTTACTAATATTGTTTAAAAATTAAGTGATAAAACAAAGGCAGGTCTCTGGCTAAGTGGCTAAAAGCACTGCTTAGCTATGCAGAGCTGAGCACCAGCGTTGGGATCCTTGCTTAAATTCCTGAATTTCTGCTCTGCATTGTGCCATCTGTGCACAGGCATCCCTGAGGAGGCAGTTCTCATTAAGAGGGTCGCACGTCAGTTTCCCCTTTAGCCTGATGTTTGAGACTGAGCTATCCAATCATGCCAACCCTCCTCTTTAAAATTTAAAATTAAATTCTTAAAAGACTACATTCCAGATGTATTAGATACAGTTATAATGCATTATATATTTTTAACTGTCTGTAGGATCTAATGTCATGAACTGACTGTTAAACACAGCTAATCTTGGGTTTCTTGCTTTGAATGAGGCTAGTGTTTATTTTTTCAAGGTGATGGTGCTCTCATCCTCATGGAGGGAGGAATCCTGTATTTTAATGTTAGTCATAATTACATAAAATATGCAGTGCATATTAGGGAGTAGTTTATTTAGTGCAATAGAACTTTGCCTTGCATGCATTAAAATGGAAGTTAGGTACCCCAATCAGGACAGCACCGAGTATTCAAGGCATGCTGAATCATGGCACAAGATGGAGTCAGAAACCCTAGGCAGCGGTGGCCATGCAGCAGCTGCTGGGAGGAGTGCAGAGAGTGGCAGTTGCTCGCAACTCTGTGAAACATGCCGATTAGCCATCTTAATTAGCTGTCGTCTTCAGCACTGGTCCTCTCTGCATGATGAAAATTTGCTCTCCAAGGATCGATCACAGGGACGGGGCAAGCCGCTTCGAATCCTCTAGTGTTGTCCTGTGTCTCGGTAAAGGGTTGGGGATGTCAGTCGAGGATGTCATCATGGGAATTCATCATCACAGTCTGCAATATCAGTCAAATAGGACACCTAAAAAAGCATTTCAGCTGATTCTCTTTTAAATTCCACTAATGTGGTCTTACCTCGAGGGCACTCAATAGGGTGGTGAATAAATCCATTCCTTAAGCTGTGTCTCCTGAGCTCCATACCATATTTTGAATCTGTGCTTCATGGTATCGGCCATCTTCACAGGTCTCAGTGAGGGTGAAGGTTAATAGCTTTGATTCAGAGACCAGTGGTACAGTTATTTCTTCCATATTCTTCACAGCCAAAGAGAACTCTCTGCTCACCCATTTTTGGCACTTTGTTCCCTGCCATATTGTAATGAGGCCATTGTGTCCTGTCCTCCCTGGCTTTCTCCCCACACTGAGGGCCTCCCAATCTCAGCATGTATGAGTCAATTTGCGAACAGTGAGGCAGAGAATGGGCTGAAGGTTAATGGTAGTGGTGAGAGCAATAGCATCCTTTTGCATTTCGTGCAGAGCCATGTTGTTCTTAGTGAAGTCGGAGCAGATTGACCAGGGGATTTCTGGTAAATAGAAACTCCATTAACCCTTTTACTATCCCTTGAGCTAAAAGTTTCTTTAAGTTCCAAGGTTTCCAAGCTTCCACTGTTCAATTCAATATGGGAATCATTACATGAGGAACAACAAAAGTTGATCTCAGATCAGTGTATGGAGGCAACTTTGCGCTTGTGATCATACTGACTGACGCGTGTAGGTGGGGAAATCGTAGTGAGGGTACATGAGTTGACATCAGAGCATGGCTTCATGTTGCCAATTAGTGCTCGCAGATCCATGTGGCGATGGAAATCAGAGCATGAACTAACTAGCTGAAAGCCTCAGAGATCAACCCTTTTACAAAGACTTCGGGACAGTATGATGTATGTTGTTGTACTTGTGTATTTTTGACCCTGAGATAATATGGCACTTTGGTAAAGTCTGGTCAAAGAATTAACTTTTAACTCCAGTTGGGTTTTTCGTATAACAGACACATTAAAGTAGGTTATTTTGGGTTTGAACACAAAATTTAAAAGGGAAAAAAATGTTATGGCAGTGCAGTGAAAGAGGTTGCCAGCCAGCCCTGCAGGCAGACCCAGATCAGTTTCATTTGGTTATAATGATCAATTATTTGTTTATTTCATAAAAAAAAAAAAAAAAAAAAAGTCTTCTATGGTGTTTGGTTAAAACAAGCCTCCTTAAATAGCTGTTTTTGCATGCTGTTGTTTTTAAATGACAGAAAAAAATTCTGTTTTCCCAGCTTCATAAAAATATAATGTATTATGTTCAACATTAATTTATTATTGTTGTTGTTGTTGTTATTGTTAATATGTCAGTATTCCATTGTAAATTCAAGTAAATACATTCCTGATATTAAATTATTGTACAGAAGTATTAAAGGGTAAGTTCAACTCCAACAGTACTAATGTAATAACAATAATGATGATGATGTCAAAGCTAAGTCAAAACATCAGCTTTTATTTTCAGTTAGCCCCATTAGCATTGCTCATCTGCTCTGGGGACAGTGAACTGCAGCTCCAGTGTTGTGTGAGTGGCTGATAGCTCGGTGATGCTAGCTGAAGTTAATATTTAACAGAGTTCAGTTTTATTTTTTGGGCTGTTACCCAGAGAGAAATAGAGAGGTGAAATAGAAGGACATTGCTCCTTATCTCTGTCTATTGTGGCATACAAAATACTCTATTTGTAGCTAGATTTTTACAGGCCATTTAGTGGATGTGCACTCTTTTTGCAGTGATGATTCTGTCTGCAAATACAAATTATTATTGACCAGTATTTAGATGTACATTGAGGTAAGAAAGAAAATTTATTTACTCTGCCTTAACTTTCACAAAATAGAAAGCAAAGGTAAGGAAGAAAAATATTCAGCACTTTTCTGTTCTTTCCAGAACTCCCCACTTCATAGGAAGATATTACATATCTGGACTATGCAGGAGCTAAAGGTATAAATGATGATGAGATCCTAGGGTTTTCAGGGCTAGAACAGAAGTAAAGTTAAACTGCATATATTTTAACGCTGAAGGATCAATAGATATGAATCATTACAGTAATTGCATTGGTTATTGAGCATCAGGAAATCTAATAGATTAATAGGATTTAGGAGGCCCAAGTCATGCAAACTGTGGTGATGACTATCTTTGCCTAGGGCACATGCTAAAATGGTAACATTTTGTGTGGGCATATAAACGAAGGGTTTCCATTGCAAGCCCAGCTCAATTTTACTGTCAACTGATGCTGTGCACTGCAATCAGGGATTGTCTGCAAGAGATTAAAAGATATTTTCCTCTTCAGGCGGAGTAAATTGGTTTTGGATTAAGGCTGATTGATTGCCACGGAGGTATACAGCAGTCTGTTTGAAATGCTCAGTTCTGAACACACAAGTAATTTCAGCCAAGCTACTTGAGGAAAGCATGCCGGATGGAATCGATTGATATTATGTAGCAGTTACCAGTATCACATTGCATTGGTTAAGGTTATCATTAAAGACTTGAAGAGATATTATTCAAAGGTTCATCTTCTTCTGGTTTTAGGTTTTAGAATGTTTGTTTGTGTGTGTGTGTGTGTGTGTGTGTGTGTGCGTGTGTGTGTGTGTGTGTGTGTGTGTGTGTGTGTGTGTGTGTGTGTGTGTTGTGATAGCCTCATATCCACAGGGTGTGTTCACTGTGATAGAAGATTTATTGGACAAATGTAAATAACAGTGACCTCTAAAACTTCAGTTCAACCCAGTGTCTCATCTGTCATGTAAAGTTTTATATATTTTTTTGTCATAAATGTTTATATACACAGCATGCTTCATTAGAAAACCTTTTTATCTCACAAATGCCCCCAAACCAAGGATTTTTAAAATTATATTAAAATAGTGTGGGCATGCAAATTCTGATGTTTATCCTTCTAAACTTTGTTGCACTTAGAAAGGTGCATGTTCTCCTATCTGTATAAATCAACAGCACAGTTTTAATAAGACTGGTCCAAAATCATGTAAATAATGGAATTAGAGGTTTTGGTGTAATCAATAGAATTTGGCATGTTCAAGTATGACAATGATGGATTATTTATGGTCATTTTCTCAGTGGAGGAATTCATGTCAAATTTTTTCATAAATGAAAAATTACCTCTTGAATTTCTCCACCCAAAATAGTTATACAACACTTTATTTTATCACAACATCAATTAATTTAAACTTTAATCCAAATAAACATCTCTAGCTCATGCCCCCACACCTTATGTTGTAGTGCACTTATAGCAAGGTACTAGAAATACCAAGGTTATGGTTTCAATTCCCAGGGAGCACTCATACTGATAAATATGTAAGTCACTCTGGATAGGAGCATCTGCCAAATGATGTAGTATAGACTGATATTTTGAGCAATTTCTAAGGTGATATTCCATTTGCTAGATCTCAAACCAATGATATAAGGGTAGAAAAGGTAAAGTTCAATCAGATAATGATTTCAACTATCATTGGTGTCTACTGTGCAGTTTTTAAGAAGCATGGATTAATTTAACAGGAGTTAATTCATTAAAGTTCATTACGTCAAAGCTCTTATGCAGGTCCCAGATAAAATGATGTAATGAGACTAATCATCTTCAGAATGGCTTACAATCACATCTTCAAAGAAAGTGATTAAACGTTTCATCAATTAGAAAATTTTAGTTGGGCTATGAGACTTAATTTGTTCTTAGCTTAATTTGTTCTTAGCATGATATTTTTGGTTACATCAGATCAGATATAACTGTGTAACCAAGATCAGAAGTAACTATGTGAAATGAATTATGCAAAATATAATTAGTGATATTAAGAAAGTGAAATCGTCAAATTATCTGCATATTATTGCAACATCAGCAATAAATTTACTTTGATTTTGGTATATTGTTACTTTTATCAAGTCTTACTCATATGCTATTTCACCTGCCTACTTGTCCAAGGGCATTGGGCAACCACTTCTATCTGTAATGCTGTCACATTCTACTCAGATATTCTACCTCTTGGACTGGCCTTTGCTTTTGTTCTGAACAAATTAATTGCCAGTTGAATTAAGTAATCTCCATCGATTCCCCCTGGTGTAATAGTGGGACCCAATTTCCTGTGGTCTGGATATTCTTTAAATCCAGAGGGCTCCCCTTAGACCCATTACTAAAGGTGATTCTTCAGACTTTGTCAAAGAGTCTCTGTAACTCACAGTAGTCTCATCTCTGCCAAAAGCTAAAATTGGTCTGTGGAGCAGAGAGAGAGAGCGAGAGAGAGAGAACTGAAGTCAGGGGAGAGGGGTGGAGACAATGAGGGGTGAAGCAGGAGCAAAAGATGGCATTAAAAGCTACGCATCCCTTGACCCTACTTGAGGGTCACCTACCTGAAGCAATTACCAAGTGTCCCTCTAAGGAGAGGCCCTGCTGGTCGTTAGAGCAAAGTCACACATGTACCTGCATGTCTTCTGGGAGGACAGAACCCTGAGAGAGGGGAATGGATGTAATATGTTAGCATGTGTGTCTGTGTGTGTGTTGTGGTAATGTCCAGTTGGGGAAGTCTTAGTTTGCTGTTATTAAAAGTACGACATATGTTGGGATGGGAGTAGGGAGCAGACTCCTGGGGCCTTTTTAAAATGTCACTGATGCTCAGCAGAGGGCCCCAGTCAGAAGGAGAGGGATATAAACTAACACAATAAACCAACACATGGCATCGCACCTGGATACTGACACCCAGAGTCTCCTGGCAAGGGAAACAGGACACAGGCATCTCAAACTTTAGCACGCTATCCTCTGCTTTCGTATGTCGCAGCCTCACAAAAAGCACTACAGTACATATGCTGACTGCTTTTAAACCGATTCATCAAGGTGTTCTTGAATTATTTGTCCAGACTGAACCAAGTTTTGTATGTAGCTTTTTCACATGATGACACTGCTAACCATGTGATCTGTTGCATTTATATGCAGCTTTTGACACATGCAAACGTGCACTATGTGCTCCAGAAAATTATGCCTTGTGATGATTGGCATCATATGCGCCCAGTTCTTTTGTCTCCCTGCATGATGAAACTGTCTCCTCTTTTGAAGGGAAGAAGGGTGACATTCCTGTTTCCCTTAAGTGCCCTGCGTTTCTGCATGCTGCTAATTATACAGGTAATAAGAGTGCATCTGACTGGCATTATAAATGCAGTATCGTCACCCCTTCCTGCTGATGCCACCTACTTCTCCTCTATCCACACTCAAAGTTGCCTCCAATAAATTATTTAAAATAAAAAAAGCTTCCCCAGACAGATATTATTAAAATCGTTTTTTTTTATCAAAAGTACAAACTTGTTCTCTTTCTTACTTTGTCCATCTATGTATCTGTCTGTTGGTCTATCTATCTATTTCTCACTCTTTTTATCCTTTCCACCCTGTGTGTCTGATGCACCATCCTTCATTCTTTCCCAGGCTATTTCAGCCAAAAGAGCAAATGTGTGAGCAAGAAAGAGAAAGTGAAAGAGAAAGAGAGAGAGAGAGAGAGAGAGAGAGAGAGCAGGAGAAAAAGAGAAATAGAGGGAGACTGAAAAAGAAGACTAAGCTCTGTCAATTGGAGTGAGTGCACTACTAAGTCTGGCTTCACTACAAAGGTTAGCAGATCTGACTGTCAATACTGTCAGAGGAATGGAGTCTTTGGGAGAGGAGGAGGTGGAGACACAGAGGTTAGGTGGTGGGGGGGCAACAGGGCTGGCTTTGAGAGAAAGAGATACTTTGATATTTCGGAATGTTAGAAGGGTGAATGTAGAGAACTGGAGGTTGGGGATCTAATTACCGGGCCATAATTGGGGGCTGGGGAATAGGTTGCCGTCCTCTCAACTCGCTGCAGATCAATTATGTTAAGAGAACATCTGTAAGTGGAGCTTAATGAGGTCCATTAGAGCAACATGCGCTGCCTTCCCTAACGGTGCTTGTCAGCTTCTTGGATGAGCTGGAGTGCGCTGCTAACTAGGGAACTGGTGGAGGTGCTTAAAAAGGCGAGGAGGCGTGCGGGCCGGCTCAGGTCTTTGCTGCCAGGGAGAGAACGAAACCTAGAGAAGAACAAGCCTTTGCATGGAGAAGGAAGGGAAACCTTTAGATTTTTAAAGCACGAGCCGGGAAGGAGGCACAGACAGGGTGCTGCGTTTTTATCCGAGCGGCCGCGTCTTGAAAAGAAGCCGGCTATACTTGAGCTACGAACTCCTCATACGCGGCAACTTTCCCTCGGTATAGTATCCATTCTTACATATTAATTGCCCGCTATTATTGAAACACGTGGACACACGAATAGTCGAAATTGTATTTATTTGATCAATATTTTACTTTTACTTCTCTAGAACAAGCGACGCGAATATGATCAAATACACTGAGAAGTATACAAGTAATTCGGCTATTATTTGTCAACAACTTGATCAATGGTTTCTTAAGAAAGGAAAAAAATACTGGAATAAATATGGAATAATGGAATAAATATGAATAGGTTACCTATTGTGATGTGGGTAACACTGGTACGCGCGCTAGATGCTGTCCGAGCAGTGCACATTAGTAGGCTAGCAGAGGTTTAAAAACTCGGATTAAGTTGAGGATTCCATATAATGAATGGCCGCTGGAGATGTTAAAAGGAGGCTTAAACCAGACTGAGTGTACCAGGAAATATCTCTTTACTCCAATCCCCTTCCGAAAAGACTTTCTCTGCCAAGCTTGGTATCCTAATTAAGCGGTGCATTCATTTCTACCAAGAGAAGCCACATTCCTCGCTCTTTGCATCCGTCGGATGGAGTGGGGTGGTCGTCTGTCGGATATCCTCCTCTTCGCTGTATTCAGTGCGCGCGCATGTGGGGAGGAGGATGGTTCGTTGAACAAGCAGTTTTATTGTCCACGTTCGTTTTAACGATGTCCGTTTGCAAGGGTGTCAGTGCAAAGGCATCGCACACCACCCCACGCAGGTTTGCTGGAATATGCATCACATTACGTGACGGACGACTTAACTCTGCGCTCGGCACGGTCTGATGATGGCACTCTTTAGCTCATCGCTCTCAATAATTCAGATATCTTTGGTGAATAATTGACGTGATAATGCTAAAGATGAAATGATAGCGGGGAGGGGTAGGGGGCTGGGGTGCGCGAAAAGGAAGAAGGGGTTACTGCTCCCCCGCCTCCACTCCTTCTCTCCCTCTCTCCTCTGCACGCGGCTAGAGCGTCTCTGCCGCAAATTGCATGATTACGCAGATAGCCCGCTTTGAAATAATTCAATCCATGACAAAACCTAATTACTGGCAGGTAATACCCTGTCAGCTTTAATGCGTCTCATCACTCATAATGGTAGCGAGTAGCATTTTATGACCCATCTCATTATTGCTTCTTTTTAGGCCGTGATTGGCAAGAGGCCGCAAGCTAACATTCGACTGCACATCTCCGCCACAATCTCTACGGTTCTGTAGATTCTCCATATTCTCGCTACTCTCGTATTTTGCAAATTCACATTTAGACTGACATTAAAAAAATTTGGGGGCATGTTAAACGCAAAAACTATTATGCCAGTTGCGCAAGCGTGCGCGCGAGTACGCGTGTACTCTATGAGGGGAGGGCACAGAAGGCCTATGAATCATTCTCCTTGGCAACGTGTGCATCAATAGGCGCTAATTAGAGCGCGCAGGTGTAACCAATGGGTAAGGAATAGCTTTAGAGTTACATCACACAGAGTAATCAGCACGAAGATATGCACAAAAAGCGGCATTTTATCTCGAGGAAACCACTAACTGTGCTGTAGGTTATAAACACAAACAGAAAATAAAATGAAATATATGCACTATTTTATTTATTTACGGAACTGTTCCTGTTGTGTACATTAACTTTACATAGTGGTACCTTTCGTGGCAGTTGGCCTGAGGCCAGTGAAATGCTTTAGCCTGGTCGAAGTAGTCACACGTAAGGCCTGTATGGTTGTTGGTGAATTCCTAAGAAATTATTCAGAAACTGAACAGTAACTTTAGAAAAAATGAAAACCTTAAACAAGATTAGTTACTGATCACCTTTCTTACTCATGCCTGTTTTATATACATAATACGCATTATACTCGGCGTGTTCGAGGTCTAATGTTTTGTCTTTTTATGTGCTTATTGCCTTATATAGCCAATCAGATATTATTTAGATGGAACTTTTGGAAATGGTAAAAAGGAAAAAAAAAATTTAACCAGATGCACGTAATGCGCACTTCAAGAGTTCCTGAATATCCAGCTCGTGTTTCAGTATTGAACTTGCATAAATTACATTTAAGGAGATTACATCCCTGTGTATATGCCGTTTAGGGTGTAAACTGATCTCCGCAGTATCTAAAGGTATCATAGTACGGTATATAATTTGCTACCAGGCAGCGCAGGAGAAAACTGTGGGAGATGCTAAACTACAAGGATAATGTGCGCAGAGCTTGTTTGTGCGCGCGTCTCGACCTCCCATACGTGTCAGTAAGGAGAACACAAGTTTCTCTAGGGAGCGCGCCTGCACGCGTGCGCTCAGTTACTCCTGCTATCGTTTATAAGTGAATGACCTTTTCCTCGTCGTGTAATGTCTTACTGGTGAGGGATTGGTTTTGAAGATAATAAAGCTAGGCTTCACTATTCTTCGTTTCTCACTTGCTGATGGGCAAGTTGTTCTGAGCCTTTCACACTAGCTATACTCAATATATGACGACTCGGGCGAGAACACCTGTAGCTTTTGGTACGAACAACTTCTCGTTGGTGATCCATGTGGACCTCATTATTTTCAACCTGAAGATCACTGTTATCCGCGGCGCAATGTCGGTTTCGTGAACTTTTGCTCCGAGGTATATAGAGTCGGAGTCTGCACCACGGTGCTCTACCCGACATTAACCTTCTGCATAACTTGGTCAAGAAGGTGAGTGGTTTGTCGACTAATTGTTTTGTGAACTGTTTATATACTTTGTTATGATTTAACAGGATGCACCACTAAACAGCATTTTCAGTATAGGAAATCGTCCTTGAAATATGATTCTGTAACGCAGTATTTATGGCTTAATTAGCATTATTTGTGTTGAAGGTTTTTAAAGCGACTGTACGTTTAAAGCTCGTCGTTAAAGGAGTATGATCAGGTAGTGTAAGGTGTAGGCTTGCGAAGATGTATATGGTTAAATGTTGTATATTATGTGTGGAGATGTGTTTCACTGATTTTTAATTTCTTTATGGTGCTTTTCTCCCAGTTGATCTATGTGCGCTTGCAAGTTTTTGAATTGGAGACTGTATTTGCAGATGTTCTGTCAAAATGTAACAAATTAGAATGAGCGAGAAGGCTATTCTTTTTCAAATGCGAGACAAACAGGTAAACACAATATTACCAGCTCCATTATACCACAGTTCCGACGATAACGAACGTTTAAGGATTTGTTTATGTTCTTATTATTGTACGTACACCAAATGCCTTGGATGGGCAAGCGAGGAGCACGATAGGATTATAAGATTACGGCTCCGCGAGGGCTAAGCATATGCCTTTGTCATCCGCTGTCATTTGTTCGCCGTCACTCGGCTCGCTACGACTGCTGCTAGATCTAATTTCATAGTCGAGCACTGTTGTGACAAACGCTCCTAACAGCGTGTGGCGCTGAGCGATAGCGAGCCGTCCTTCTTCCCTTCCTACTGTGTTCTGTTGATTGGTGTTTTCCTCATTTTCACTCTTTTCTTGGGAGGCGAGGTGGATTGTTACTTCTAACAAAAGCGAGCCACCCTCGGAGAGCGCGCGTGCATACAGCTGCTCACTTTACCGAGACGGGAATCTTGGCTCGCGGCTCCTCTTGTTGCATGGTGTTTTCGGGTGCTGAAGCGAGTCAACAAATGCAGAAAAGAGAGAAAAGTTTCGGTAAGATCTGAAAGTGTGGCTTTTATTGGATAATAATATCGCGAGTGTAATCTGTTCAAATTTGTGGAACTAACGCTGAATTGTTACGGTTTTTTATGGTTAGCTATAGCTCATAGTTTAAACGATATGTGTAACGAGTATGTTTGTGTTGAATTAAATCTACCGTGTATTTTAGGATATATTTACGTTTTCAAACATATCATTTTGCGCCTTGCGTAGACTACTAAATATATTTTGTCATGGTATTGCGTAGCGTGATTTCGAACGTGTTAATGGTCTCCGAGTTAACGATTCCATTTCGTCGTTTTGCAAGCTGCCTCGAAAATTGGGTTCTCTGTAGCAAATCTTATTGGTCTTTTCCAAGCACTACGCTGCCATGGCAACAGTAATTAAACTGATAAGAGGGTGAAATGTCAGCATCTCCGACTCGCGCAGCTGTGATGTGGTTGAAAGGGGAAATCAAATTGGTACTTTGCGCCCTGTTTGCTTGCCAAGTCTTGCCGAAAAATCTACACCAGTATTTCGATATGAGAATAGGGAAGTGCACAAAGAGTAGCCTATCCCGTGTGAATTGGACGTAATGAAATATCCAAATGAGACTGTAAAGACGAAAAACGACCCGCATATCGAGCCCGGTTGTGGATAGCATTTATTTTGCCTTGTGGGAAATCAGTCTTTTGTTCACCGCTTCCCCTCAGCAATCCCTAAATCGAACACGCCACATTCCTTTCAGATACATGCACCTAAAGTCCAAACAGACCCTACAGCATGATCTGGAAGGAGAGCGCGAATAGGATATTGTTCGTTTGAAAAGAACGACCTTGCACAATCGATTCGATTGGTTCCGAACCTGATTGCAGACCGAAGGGAGTCGAAACTCTAACTTCTCTGGATTGGTAATGAGAGGCGGTGACTTTGTTGTGTTAGCCAGGCGAGCTGGGACGGTGCGGATGAGTGCTACTGAACAGGACCGCATAGCGAGCGCAATCAGCCGTGCGCGCCTCTCACAATCCAATCCAGCCAATTAAAAGCTCAACAGTTTAAACGCAGTGTGCCAAAATAGTGTTCGCTCATTAGCGCAAACAGTATGGCTGGCATACACTGCGTCCTTGCCATTTTTCTCTCTCTGACAAAAAACACTTTAATCAGCTTTTTAAAACCTTCTAAATAATGCACCGTTTTGTTTGCGTTAAACTTACAAATATGATCAAGGAGTTTCTGGCCTTCAGAAGACTTGCACACGAATGTCTGTCCATTTACACCTTTTTACTAACCTCCGACTTATAAATTCCTGCAACTTGAGATCGTCTCTGTATCAGAGTGGCGATGTTGCGCACAACTCTTCGATACCTAGCTCAACATTACCCATTTCACCTGCAGTGATAAGACCCTGTGTAGCTGCTCCTATATGCATCCTGATGGTAATCTTAACTTCGATTGTGTGTGTGTCTTAAAGTTTTTTTTTTCATGTAAGGCATTCCTGTCTAAACTCATAATCATGAGGACTACCTGCAGTTGCTTTTGTTTATTCATTTTGCTCTTTGCTCTTAATTAATCAATATCTTTATCCCTGTAATGCAGAAGGGAGTAAGGTCAAAGAGCTCTGGTCTCCAAGAGCACCCAGTGGCTCTCCTTAACTTAAAGTTCACACACACACTTCTTATATTTCTGCTTGTTCTCTTACAGTTGAGCCAGTAACATGCGCGTTCGTTGTGGGGGAGCGCAGCTCTGGCGGTGAGCGAGGCACACCGTCCCCGCTTTAGCCCAACAGGCAGGAATCAGATGCACTCGTACCGGAGGACAAAAACTATTGGGGCAGGACAAAAGGCGAGCAGGCGTGCAGGCGTGGGGCAGAGCTGGCTGTTCTCTGCACGGAGGGGGAATGCTAATTACAGGCCGTCTGCATGGGCCTGCATTGTTCCCTCCACCCAACAAAGCCCTTTCACAGCCCTAAATGGGGGTTACACAATGGTTGCTCTGGGGGCAAGCTTCTCCTGGCCCCTCCCACAGAGAGAGGAAAGAAAGAGTGAGGGAAAAGGGAGCAAGAGACAGAAAGATGCTAGCAAGCTAGCAGCTGCAACTGGCTGTTTTTTTTTCTCCTTCATTTTTTATGTAGACAACCAGCAGTGCATTTTCATGTCCTCATTGAAGTATCAAATTTCTAACCCACTTTCTTAAAATATCAGCTCTGTCCCATACCCAGTAAGATGGGCCGTCAGTGCAGGCTTCATTGTTTTGTAGCTTTGTGTGAACCACTCCTGTTCTGCTGGTTGTTGCATTCTCACTGACGTCCCCCTTTTTCGTCTACCCCCCCCAGGTATACAAATGCTCTCCGTCCAGCCGGACACCAAGCCAAAGGGCTGTGCCGGCTGCAACCGGAAGATCAAGGACCGCTACCTGCTCAAGGCCCTGGACAAGTACTGGCACGAAGACTGCCTGAAGTGTGCGTGCTGTGACTGCCGGCTGGGCGAGGTGGGCTCCACCCTCTACACCAAAGCCAACCTCATCCTGTGCCGGCGGGACTACCTCCGGTAAGAGCTCCTTCCACCTCACCTTCCTCTGGGATGGCTATCGTCCATCCCGGCCAGTCACTGGATGTGTGAAGTGTACCATGAGCTATTGAATTACTCTTCTGTATCCAAAGAAACGTGCACCTCATGTAACGCACTCTGTAACAAGCATGTAATTAGTTTGCAGGTAGATATAAAGTGATTAATATTGTTACATATTTGAAGGTTATTATAGGTTGGTGCAAGGTTTTTGTTTATGTGATGTATTAATGATACCAAATGTTATAGACATGAGAGAGAGAGAGAGAAGGAAATCCTAAGAAGGTCGATTATAGAGCACACAATGATAAGAGAAGCTACTTAAGCAGTTAAAGGAGGGTGTGAAAGTTTTCCTGTTTGACACCTGAAATCAAATCAAAGTCAAATTATCATGGCAAAACTGCATTTTAAGTTTTGGGGGGTTTTTTTACATCTACAACAAGGTTACATCTGCCACATTCCACACACATGGCTGTACGGGTGTTCTTTGAGCCCTTCAGTGAAAGCAGGCATCTCATAGGTCATGAGTACTCTCAGTACTGCTGTTCTGAGGGTTGGCTTATGCTTTTACATATGCTGTTTGCTTAATATGAAAAGGGCATATTCCTGAGTCAATAAACAGCCGACATCTCTGATTAGATTTGGTTTAGGAAGTCTGCTGGCCCACAGCGGCTGAAGCATTAAGTTTTAGAATGCTGCAAAATCTTTTCTCTCTGAAAGAGGTCTCAGTGTCCAGTCCAGCGAGCCCTTTTCCTAGCCTGGGTACAGCATGGCGGGCTACACCAGACTGTTGGTGCATTTGTTTCTGCACTTTTCATTAATGGTTTGGCTGCAAGCACACTGGGCCGGCCCAGTAAGGCCACGGACGCTACCTCACTGTTATTCCATCACAGAAGCAGTCTGCTTAGTCAGTGAAGGAACAGTAATCACTGCTAACACTTTCACTGTAACATATAAACTGTTAAATGTAAGTCCCATGATTGTATAGGCACTATAAATACTATAAACAGAAATAATTTAAAAAAAACAGAAGTATTTTTAGCAGCAGTAAAATACAAAAGAAACATTTGATTGGGGGTAACAGAAACAGAAAATGTAGCTTCTTAATAAAAACCTAGCTTGATGTTGTAGATAAATGTGTACTCTTTCTATACTGAGTGGGGATCATGAAAAACACATTAGCCATTCAGTTTAGACATGAACCTGTGTTCTAGAGTATTTGTGTTTAGGTTTAGAATATGAAGCAGATGTCATTAATTGAGAATGACATTGATATTGATTATGATGATGATGATGATGATGGTAATGATGATAATGATGATGAGATGTTAGTAAGTGGGACCCCTCGAGGCTGAGATAGTTAAATCCTTTTAACTACTAGTTGCAATGTGCACTGCCATTCCCCACCCCAATCTATATTTTCCCAGGTATATGACTTTTTTCTAATCCAGGTAAGAAAACCTTCTTCCTATGGATCAAGTCTAGTAAGCCTGGCTCATTGTTCACTTCCAGAAAGCCTAGGGTATGTGCCACCATGTGCAGCAGTTACACTATGACATGTGTAAGTGTACAGGGCGGTGCAAGCCTGCAGGCTGGTCAGGGCACTCCAGGGATGCAGGGTTTTCAGAAAGCATGCAGGAGCTGCAGGAGGGGCTTGGCACCTGGCAGAGGCACAGTTCATTTCACCTGGGCGAGGGGAGGGGGTAGTGTCCATTAGGTGTGGGCCGCAGGAGCTGACCGCGGGACGGTGGGAGGGAGACGTGCGCCTGCCAGAGGGCTGAAGCTCAGATTACCGCCCTACAGCAAGCCCCATTGGCTGCGCTTCCATTCACAACAGCACGCACGTACATGCATACGCACGCACGCACGCACACGCCCACACGCACGCATATGCACATACTCACACACACACACAAGCATCTTTGTGCCTTAAAACAACAGCAGGCTCTGGAAGCTAAGGAAGATGACAATAACCCTAAGCCACAGAGGACGACATCTCTGCTTTTGCCTTTGACAGAATAAAAAGCTTAGTTGTCTGGTAATACTTGCTGGCTGATGTAACATGTAAGGACCATAGATAGTTTATATACAGAGTGTCAGATTGAATGTTCATTCCCTCAGTGCTCTAGTTAGTGCTTTTCTTTCTTTTTTTGGCACTTCTCCATTCAGTAAGTGCCCGAGCTCTTCTTATGCTCGTCAGCGATTGTGAGGACACAGGCACTGCTTGCTTCCTTCTTTTCTTCTCCATCATCAAAGTTCAAGGTGACTGGATTGATTTGATTGTTGCCGCCGTGCGAGCTTCCTGCCTGCGCTGCCTGTCTGGCCTCTCCTTGCCGGTGCTTAATGAATGGCGAATGCGCCCGAGGATGCGGCAACTTACTAGCACTCAGGGCCGCACAAAGGAAAAGGGGTCTCCATCGCCACGGCGATCAATAGGCACTCAGAGCTCCGCCTCTACGCACGGACCCCTCGATCCCAGCCTTCCCTTATTTATTTTCTTAAGTTAGCACTGCCATCGGACACAGAGATAAGAATGAGACCTAATCCCTTGCTCCCTTCGTTTTTGCTCTGTTTCAGCGTTCTATTTAATAGTGAATTATGCCTGGATTTATTATACACGGCTGCCCCTCCCCCCCGGACCACCCCTCCACAGAATCAATCCAGTCCTGTTTAGCAGTGTGGCATGTTATTAAGGCTGACATAACCAGGGTTAATAGAATTCCTCAGGGGTCTACAACTATGAGCAACCACGAGCAATACCATCCCACCAGCTAAGGAACAATAATCCCTATCACAATGCACACAAAAACAAATTAAATAAGGACAAAAAAAAGATTTGTGTTTTCCTGGACCTGTTTCAGTAGCTATGTACTGTATGAACAAATTCAGTGTGGGACTTTCTCTAGTTGGCATGAGGGGCAGGAAGTGTTTGGTGTGGGTGTGTGTGTGTGTGTGTGGGAGTAGGTGGGTTTGTGTGGGTGTGGTTGTAACTGAGAGAATATCAGTTGCTTCATATTCAGAGCATAGAGAAGGTAATTATTGATAGAAGGCATTATCGCGGTGGGCTCGATTCTTGTATTGCACTCAAAGTATGGGTATACGGTACTGGGCTGCCCTATCACCAAATGATTCTTTTGATACTGTGTTGACGTCTCCATTAACGATAAAGGTAATAACAGCAATAGCAGTGTTTATGCTGATGTGGTTGCATTGCAGAGCAGAGAGCGATAAGGTTAAAAGAACCAGCCAAGAGAAAAAAGAGTCTGAGACATTTAAGTTGGGAAGGTGGCAGAAATAAACTGTCGCTGCACACAGAGAGTAGCCACAGACATGGAAGCTGTCCACCAAGGCATCCTGGCAAGCGGGGGGAAAGCTGTTAGGAATCAGTTAATGGAAAACTGTAAATTTCAGGCATCCATTTTAAAGACAGCACAGGGAGACCACTTATTTATTTATCTATCTATTCATTCATTTTTTTTTTAATCCAACTTCAATTTTCCTCTACAGTGGTTTTACTAAGATTGTAAATGCAAGCAAACTCACAGAAGCCGTCAACATGACTGGATTTATTACCGTTTTGGAAAGCATGCTATCGGTGGAAGATAAGCAACATGTAGAGCATGGTTTAGTTGTAATAACTTCTAGTTTCCCTCACTCATTCAGAAGCAACTTTGTGGACCACATCCACCTTGGACTCATGGAAATGAGCCATAAAAAAAATGTATCTTTAACTTTTCCATATTTGCATGTGCCATATCGCAGGCAGTGCAGAATGCATTTGTGGACATACTCTATGTTTCACTGTCATACAAAGGATCAGCACAGTGTTGTTGCATTTGTCTTATCTGGAGGAAGTTGAGAACTGTGCTAAATTGTTGAACATGTTTTACTTTTTTTTTGTAATATTTGTCATGTTTCATATGGGCCAGTTCGACATTTCTGTTTCGATCGATTTTTAGCGTATGAATAAAGATGAGATGGATGTCATTTGCTTAGTAGGCACAAGCATCAGAGAAGTGACGAATGTCTGTCTGAAGCTGAGAATAGCACACTTCTACGAAATCATATCATGCACATGCCCAAAAGTCAGTGTCTCTGGCTGATCCTGCTATCGTGAGTGTGTGCCATTGCCCTTGAAGGCTCCCAGAAACAGTACATTTGGGTCAGTGCCAAAAAGAGACCCAAAGAATGACCTAAAAAGACAGAGACAAATTTTTTGGAAGTGCTTTTTTTCGTGCACAGGTAACTTTGTCCCAATCAGCTATTTCATTGATGTGTGCAGGTGTGTAGAGGTGTGTTCTTTTTTCCCCAATTTGCTCTGTATTTAGCATTTTGTTTGACATGATTAAAAGAGGTCATGTAGGACTTTGTAAGCTCAGTAAAAAAGTTTCAAATCCCTCATTTGCAATCCCACCCCCCACCCCCAGGTGAATGAATCATAGCACAATAATTCATATGTCAGCTGATTAATTGTTTTCTGATGGTGCAGTCGTATGAAAGTACGAGAGTGTGGTGTGCGAAAGGTTAGCGTGGGCTGTCCATGGGGACAGGTGCAGTGCAGTCTGCTGCAGTTTGTCTAGGCCTTCGTGCCAGTTTGTGAGGCAAGTTGAAAGATTGAGGCCAGTTCTCCTCTTAATGGCCAGTGCAGATGTTCATGTGGAGAAGTAGTCTCCCTGCTCTCTGCCACTCTGAGGCACCAGGCAGGAGTCCTCTGTGGTCACCCTTCCTCAGAGCTTACAAAGAGCGTTTGCACTAAAAGGTGTGTGTGTGTGTGTGTGTGTGTGTGCATATGTTGTAGAGCATATTCATTTATAATCTCCCACAATGAATCTGGGGTCACTTTCTTATTTAGCCATTTTATTAAACTTTAAAAAAAGGGTTAAATAAAGACTTGAATAGTTGATTTGGCATCCTAGGGCTTCTCAATCTACCCCCATAGTAGCATAGAACAAAAATAACATGCTTTATTGTTTTCACAGAGGTTTTGTACAACATTATTTATAACACATCAGGTTTTTCTTCGTCTTTGATCAGTATGTAGATTTTCTTGAGCTTTTTTTATAGATACTTTATATGATGCCTTATTCCACAATTTATTGCTACTCATTTATTGATGGCAGTGGGAAATCAGATTCTCCTTTGTGCATTCAATTGAGCCTGATTTATCAGTTTAATTTATAAACAAACAAACAAACAAATCATCTTCAGGCTACAAGGGGTAGATTTGTGTCTATTGTTATTCACCATTTCCTGTATTTATTGGATTTCTGTCTTAATGTGGTCATCTCCTCAACGATGCTTTTTAATAGAAGTGTTTTTAATGAAGATAACGCATAAATGGTACTAAATAGGAATGTAGTTATGGTAATTTGTTGGAATCTATGTGCCTTTATGTTTAAGTGAAAATTATATTCGGGTGATTATTTATAACAAAAGAGATCAGAAAAGAGGTAGAAGTTCTTATAAGATGTAAAAAGTTTGATAAGAGATTTGTTATTGTTTTGAGTTCCCGTTAAATATAACTTTTAAAAGCCTGCTAAAACTAATATATTTAACATTTTATTCCTTTTTAGAACGTTTAATTATGCACTTTAATTTTTAATTCATTATTGATGTTAGCATTTACTCCTATATATTTATTAATTTTCTCCTATTTATGTCATACTTGATTTTAATGCATAAAATGTCACCATGAAAAATTAAATTACTTTTGCAAGTAAAAATTATATTCTTTTACAGATGTCATGGGCAAATTGTATGATGGAGGAACAAAGTATAGTCATATGCACATGTGTATTACATAAATGTAGTATTACGGCATTAAGTATAAACTATATGGTGTAATGAGATTTGTGCTTGGAGAATTCTTGTCTTTGAAGGGCTGATATAAACTCAAGCCATGCATAAGATGTATAAAACTACAAGTTTTGCTGTCTGGCTAAAGGTCCAGCATTAAGCATTAAAGCTAAGATAAGCATTAAACTGACACATATTTAAAAGGTAAAAACAGACCAATCTCAAGTTAATTCTGACATGCCTCAGATGAATAACCTTGGAGTTCAAACAGGGCTGGTTTTGAAACATTGTAACATTTGATGAGGATTTTGCTCTACCTTTGTCAGCAATGACATCTCCTCACTGACAAATCCCCACGCTGATACAAGGTTGGAAACACACTGTGCTCAACACAGTGTTGCTGGCTGCACCTGAAATTGCACCTGTGTTATGATTGTTTTTCCCCTTCTTTTGGAAGGTATGCTGAATTATTTTTTTTTCCTATGCTGTCTTTTTTTAGAGAACACTCCTTTCTTTTAGGCAATCACTGTGCTGTCTTTGCTTACTGTGCCCTTGTTGGGTCGACCCTGACTCAAGCTTGCGTACAGCTCCAGCACTTTAGAGGCGTCGCAGGTGACACTCGTTCTCGGGCCCTTCTCGGGGCAAACGGCTGCACCAGCGAAGCGCGGTTAGATATGTAAGCTCCGAGGCAGACGAGGAGACTTCATGCCTGTTCATTAATACTCTCATTAGGTCTTCAGTAGCTGAGCGCAGACTTCTGAGGTGCCGTTTTCAAAAGAGGACATTTCAATGGCTTTGAGGAGGCAAATCCCCCTTGGAGAGCATGCTCTATTAGAAGGCACCTTCAGTCTAGCAGGATCAGAGGCACTTGAGGTGTGGACTCCGAGGCTGCACAGTGTCTCTTGGCCCTGGATAGCCCTCTGTCTCCGCAGCGCCTGTTACAACAGAACACTCAGTGTGTACAAAAGGGCTTCTCCCGCTGAGGGCTCTAATGGTCCTGCAGCACCGGACTCTTTATCTCCTTATCCTCTCCATCTCATTAGATAGCCGCACATCTCCTCCCGTCCCCTACTCCTGAGCCCTTGTCCTCACCAGCATTCCCCGAGGGCCCTCGTGGATGTGGATTTCTTTCCGGAATAGCCTTGTTTTGTCGCCGTTCTGTTGGTATCAGCGGCAGATTCATCTCATCCTTAAAGGAGTAGCTGGCATTTATCAAAATGATGAACGCGTTCATGTGGGAAATTAGGCCACTTGTGGGATTAGCAGCGGTGAGGATACAGATTTAAGTAAACCACTTCACTCAAGCTAATGAGGCAGTAAGGTAACTAGAAAAGGGACATTTGGAAACAGCCTTTGTATTGGCTTGATGAATAGTGATGCAGTTTAAGTCTCTCAGGCTACACGTTATCAAAAGCTCAGCACAGTTTCAAACATTTTAGCTCAAAGGCAGAAGAAGCCAAAAAAAAGATGAAACTTCTGACTTGGACTTTTTGGGAGCAGAACAACGAGGAATTCTGAAACACTGGGTGCCATGCCATGATTCTTGAAGACAAAGCAGAAAAGGGTGGATGAAAGTGAGCACAGGAGTGGGAGCTCTAAGAAGAGTGTATCTGAGATCGCAATGTCAGATTTGAGACTACATCTAATGCCTGCAATGAAATTGAGGATTGTTTCCTACATGCAAATCATAAATGTGAAAAGAGCACCTTGAACAGGCCATCTGAATGGTTGGATGACGGCTGACAGCAGTTTTGGTAGATTGCCATTATCACAATTGCTAGATGGCTGCTTAGAATCTGAATTGTTGACTGTGAAGGTCCACTACACAAAAACCAAATGGTCTTACTGGGACTTTCCATTTGATTCACATGTGATCTTTTGCAACTGTAAAGAAAGTTCCAGAAGCTGAGTTTCTGTTCCTGGGCTTGTTGGCCATATTATTTGTTCCCCGTGGCGCGTTGTGTGATTCGTGCCCCTGGAGACTCCCCAGCCGGGCCGGGAGCCACAGTGGCCCACGCATCGCCACAAGGTGAACTATTCCCCGCCGTGCCTTATTATTAATAACTGTCAGCCAGAGGGGGTCACCCACGACAACTCCTTGAAAAGAACCCAGGGCAAGGCAAGTAGGCCGCAGCTGGGCACCTTGTAAAACAATACCCCGCCCCCCCGCCGCCCCAGCACCCCCCGCCTTTCGCCCCACCCGCTTCCCGAGAGGATCAGCGCTTAAGGCAGGAATAATGCATGGGGGCGATCGGGAAGCAGCGCGCGGCCATGTTTGCGTCCGTGAAAAATTAAGATGTCACCACCTGGCACTGTTAAGCATAGGCTACCTTTTGCCAGAGCACGGAAGCTATCTGTTAGAACAGAGCAGACCAAAGGAAGGAACTTTTAAATGCCTTTTTTTCTGTCTTTTTTTAACCATCTTTGTGAATACCTTCCTTCTCTCCCAAGCCTTCATACATGTATACTGTTCCAGTGGTGCCTTGAATTGTGATGTACACAGAAGATTAAATGAAAATTGTATGTAGCGCCTCTTACAGATCAGTAAAAGGATCTTTGATGTAAAATAACAGCTCAACTTATGTGACCATAAGATATGCTTAAAATGCTAAAGAGAATGAATTTACGTATAGCATATTATAAAAACTAAACCAGCTTATTTGTCTATTTGCATTTAGTTGTTAGTCGTGCCATGTGTTTCTTAAAGGTAGTGGTCAAAATAATTCAAAATAAATGTTGCCCAACCTCTTTAAATCAGATATACCAATTCTAATCCACCAAGCTTGTATTAAAAGAAATGTTATTTCATATGTGGTGTGATAGTGGCGTGTGCAGTGGTAGTGACAGCAGTTTATTCATGCCAACCTCCCCTCCTGTGTACTTTGGCTTTGAATGCATTACAAATCCCGCTTTAATTTTCTACCCGTTACCACATAGACATCTAGCTACATCACTCCAATCTCTGCAAATGAAATTGGTTTCGTAGGGGTCAGAGTTCAGTGAGTTGGGCTGTGTTATGATTTCCATCTAATCTGCGAGAGGAATATAAACGCCTAATCCTTCCAACCTTGTCCAGCCACCATTACATTCTCATGTCTGTCTCTGGGAGCCATAGAACTGCAGTGGTGGAGGTGTTGCGTAGTGCTGACAGGGGTTGGGGGGGTGGGGGTATTGGGGCTGGCTTCTCTCCCTCCCTATTTGTTTTGTGGATTTATGGGAAGCGAAATGTCGGACGGCTCCGACTGTGCCATGCGTGGACGGACTCCATGAGTCTGAGGCTAGATTAAATGTCAACTTTGACCCTGCTGCTGATCAGAAAGGGCCACCCAGGACCTGGGGATGGGCTTGATTTGGTCCGGAGGAGGAAATGGAGCTCCTGTGGATTTATTGCTGAGGACCGCTGCTGTTGCACTGAATTCCCTCGCCAGCACATTTTTCATCACAGCCTTATTACGGAAGGCAAATGTCCACCATGAAACCTTTTTTCCTCTCTCAAAATCCCAATATAATATTAAAAAGAAATCACTTCTTTCCCAGATGAGAGTATGTAAGGGTTGTTTTTATAACATATATTCCACTGTTTTTCCTCATGACTTCACCCTGGTCTATTTTGATTTTATAGGATTTTTAAATCGCCCCAGTTGTGCAGTTGATAAATTGCTGGCTCACATATTAGTAGACCTGTTTACTTTCTCTTGTCTTCACAATTAAAGCTGCCCGGTGACATGCGGGCCAGAGTCATTCGCGTTGAATCAGATGCCAGTAAGCATTGAAATGGCAGTGCCGCTTGGACTCCGCTGCACCTGCCGTAGTGTCGCTGTGGCCGGGCTGGGTGTGCGCGTGGTAGACGACCGTGCTGCCTCAAGCCGCTGCTGCACACGGCAGCTACCTGCTGGGCTCAAGATTATCTTTTATCATCCCAGCAGCGAAAGAAACTGTTTGTCGGCAGCTTACTGTTTTTGCTATATTGATTTCTGCCAATATGAGTTTTTGCACCCCCCGTTATCTAGCGATGCAGTTCTCTGAGGTTTGATGTGTATTGACAGAGCAAAGGCTTAGAACAGGAGCAAAGCTGTTAAGGATATTCATTACCTCCTTGTGTATAGTAGCTGCTGTTAGCTGTAGCCTGTAACACACCTGATTTGTTGGCAGGGCCTGTTTTTATGTGCTATGTGTTTGCAGTGTTTGTGACTGCCTCCTGTTTTCTCAGATGACAGCAATGAAATTCATGCCTGTTAGATTTTCTGTTTCTTAATCTCTTTTTGTGAAATTATATCAAGCGGAGTCCATCATACGTCTTACACTAAGCACTGCTTCAGATGGTAGTTGTCATAGCAATACCAATTCTGACGTCGAGAACATTCTCACAGACATTAAGAATATTAAGAACATTCATTCTTTTCCCCTAATTTTTACCCTTAATTTTCTTCCTCATATACATACATTAGTTTCCAGAAACTGCAGCAGTCTTAATGAGGAAATTAAATCAAGCACCTGCTGACTAGGCTGCGAGGGTTGATCATTTCTGCTCTCCGACAGACTAAATTTAACTTTCACTGGCAGACATTCTTGCCAATTCCTTTTTCTTGCCCTCCAAACCATTTGATATCCTCGCTCCTCAGAGATTAACCTTTACGCCCTTAATAAATGGTCTATATTGACATCAAAGGGACAGGAAAGATGGCGCACAGCCTTCTGGGAGAGGGTCCCGGAGCTTCCCGAAAGAGCCTGGCCCCAGCTCCCCCAAACGAAGGGCTGTAATCTGGGCCGGCCGTATGGAAATTACACTCTTCTTTGTCTTTTTAATTAAACTTGAGCACAGTTTGGAGGCTGTTTGACCTTTCCGGGCCCCTCTTTGTGAGCATTGCTGCAGGTCATTTCCATGCATATATTACCGCCGGTTCGCTCCTCACAGCTTCCGGCCTTGGCCATGATCCACCAGGCTTTCCGGATGAAGTCTGAGGTGTGGTTCAGGAATACCAGCCAGGTCTTATCTGGAGCCAGTGACGAATCTTTGAAGAGGATCAAGAGCGTATTTTTAAAGTGCACTGATTTTCAGCATGGAGACTTGTCTGCCGCTCACGTTTTGTCACTGTGATCAAATTTAATTTGCATTAACAATGGAGCAGCCAACAGGGTTTGATTGCTTTTTCAAAGCCTCCGCTTTTGTCTTTGTTCAGAGTTTCAGATGCTCTCAAAAGAGGTTGTCTTCAGAGCGTATGGAGTCACTGTTGTATTATAAAAAGACCCCAATCACATTTTTGTCTTAGAGATCACGCGCCACTCAGATCTAGGGGCTTAATATGTTATGGTTTCAGCTGCTGCAAGTCCACGCCCTGCACATGCTAATTGAAAATCAGCGGCTGCGTATTTTTTCCTGAGCCCTGGTGGAGCCTGGCCCAGCTGGGGCGTGGGGGGGGGGCAAGGTGCTGTCGCACACTTGGCTGGCATCTCTCCTCTGCCGGCATGTGAGAGTGTGATAACCAGCCTTGCCGTTTGACACACGCAGATATGTGGCCGTCCCACCGTCCCCTCACACCGTCCACCCCACAGCTTTGGCAGACACCGATCGGTTTTGGCTTTCTGGGCACTGGAAGCCCGCCGCCATCTTGGCTCAAGAAACGGGAGCCATCCAGAAAGCCCGCAGCTCAGCCTCTGAGCAATGCAGTGCATCCAGCCCTGCTCTCCTCTCACCTGTGAACAACACACGCAACCCAGGAAGTGAGACAGAAACAGATCCCCCATTCCCAAGGGAGAGGCAAGGGAAGTTGCTTCTTACAGCAGGGTTCCGTTTTGGACAAAGCAAGTTTAAATCTTTCGCAGTGAAACAAAAACATTTTGGCTTTTGCGTGATCAAAAGTGACTACCCAAGGTTCATTTAGCCTGGTGAGGTGCTCTGGGGAGCAGTGCAGCGGTCAGCTGGGAGAACCCCTGTTTGGAGGTATGTGCACGAGAGCCAGCTCTGCCTGACTGCCTACTGGCCTTCACCAGCAGTGTATAAGAGTGTAAGGCAGTAAGACTGTGATCCCATTACATCAGGCTGAAGAGCACACAGTGGTCTAGGGAGAAGCACTTTGCTTTTTAGTACTGGTATCAGTGGAAATATGAGATCTGCAAAGCTCATTTGGGTTCTGGAGAATGTGAATGCCCCATTTTTTTAACAATACCTAAACAATACCTAGCTGCAGAAAAGTGATTAAGTGAAATATTGTTATTTGGTTGGAGCTACATTAGATTCTAGTCCACAGGTCTGGCCCCCGCACCCCCTTCATTAGACCCTGCCTGCTGTAGGTGTCTCTAGCATTATGCATGCGTTACCAGGTTGAGCCTGCTGTTCTAACGAAGTCCACTCTGGGATTCTGAGCCCATCCGTCCGTGTCTGCCTGTGACTGGCAGCTTGGCTGACCTCATCAGCGCTTCGCCACAGCCGTCGCCGTTGCTCACCAGCAATTAGCCAACAGTATTAGAGAGAGAGGGTCTTCTGCAGCCCCCTCGGCCCCGCCTCCCAAAAGCCCCGCCCCCGGCGTGATAAGCCTTTCCAGGAGATGAAATGGGGCTGGATGGGAGAGTGAAGGCCACAGCTATTCTCATGGTGATGGGGCAGAGAAACCACCAGATGGTGATTGGTCCATGTCAGGCCCATTTTACAAGAGCTTGATTTGGATAGGGAGTGCAGCATTCCCCCTCCCTTTCCCGATCCTGAACCCCTGAGTGACTTCTCAATTAGTGTGCGGCCTAGCGGAACTGCGAGACACCGCTGGATGCTCTGTGGTTCCTGAGATCTCTCCCACGGCCACACGCTCAGGGTTATTTTGCCGTGGATAAAGCATCAGTACACATGCTTATATTGAGCCCAGCAGAGCGCGGCTCAGCCTGGAGGTAGAGGCTGTAGCCACTTTCTGTCGCACTAGCTGCAGGTTGCTACTAACTCAGCCACATTTTCAGAAGCCCAAGAAAAACCACAGGGAGTAAGACTTCGAATGATCGCACCTTTCCCAAAGAAGGTATTAGCTGAACCTCACTTGCCATCGGATGCTGTACATGCTGCATTGTGAGCAGTGCACGATGAACATGAAAGGAACTGCAGATTTCTTTTCTCTCAAATTGCATAAGTGAGCCCCATCTAGGCCAGTCACTCAACTGTACTTGTGTAAAATGAGATGTAAATGCAGCCATTTTAACAGTCTGATTTATTCATGAGGGAACCAATAGAGAGAGACGAATGCAAATGAGCCTCTCTGGCTTTGCCCTTGGCCCAGGCGCAGCCACAAACAAGCCCGTCTCACCGAAGGAATTAACAGCTTTATTACTTTACCTGACAACATGCCCCACACTGCTTGACAGGTACCTCCACTTCCTGTGCAAATGCTGATGTCATCAGTTACTGCTGTTTCAGAGGATCAAACCGCGAGTGTCTCCACTGACGTGTGCGCAGTGCTGGACGGAGTGTAGATGTCTCCAAGTTATTGTTTATTTTACTAAATATATGTCAGGTATTATTCCCCTGTACACTTGGTGTTAAGACTTTTCTGCTGTGTGGAGAGCTCTGGTGGGTGGGGGGTGGGGTAATGGCGTGGAGCTGTAAGTAATCGATGCAGTCCTAAAATCACACCCAGCCTCTTCATTAAATGCCTATCTGAGCATGGGGAAATAAGGGCATGGGATTAATCTAGCTCCGTGTGTGTGCGTGTGTGTGTGTGTGTGTGTGTGTGTGCGCGTGTGTGTGTGTGTGTGTGTGTGAGAGAGAGAGAGAGAGTGAGTGTGAGGGAGAGAGAGATGAGGCAGCCTCTGTCGGTGCTGCTGCAGCATTGATTGCACTGAAACTCAGCCACTTTTCCATACGCTTTTAATCTCTCTCAAATGCTAAAGAGGCAATCAAAAGGAATCGCCAGCGCATGGGTGTGTGGGCGTGCGTGGGTGAGCGTGCGCTGGGCCCAGTGGCTTCTCGTTTGCATGGGGTCTGCATGCAGCGATGGATCACGCGCACACAGCCCTGCCTTCACCATGCAGCTCAGCCTCGCACAGAGAGGAAGCTAATGCTATCTCACCAGCGTGCATGCTAAATGCTATCACTGCTACTTCAGCAGCTCCCAGGAATAAGAGAGTCAACCTGACACTGTTCCAGCATGGAATAGAATTTGATGTCCTGCAACCGTAAATGCATTTCTAAGGTGTCAGCAAAGGCACACTTTAATCCAGACAAGTTTAGCCTCCGTCTGCATCTCTATGTGATACGTTTTCCTTCTGTCGCCTATGAGTAATAGTTCAGATTACCGTGTTGCTCCACAGTTTGTAGGAACCATTGTCTTTGTCTGTAATTAGATTTGTGCTGAAAGCAGTTATTTTTCCTGTGCGAGGAAAGGGCATGGCGTAATGAAACAGTTTTGTCCATTTCTCCCCGAGTCAAAGTTAGCGCAGGCCTCTGCGTCCCCACATCTGAACAGCTCCAGATATTTGGATTTGATCGAGCCCGAGGCTTTTGTGTACTCTCATTAAAATAATTGGCTGCTCTTAGTCCATTCATTAGAGACTCCACCATTGTTAGGCATGGGTGGTGAGATCATTCTCCTTGATTCCTTCCTCTCCACCACACATCGAAGTAATAAAGAGACATCACACCCAGCGAAACGAAGTGCCGCTTTCTGCCACGCATTTCTGTGATCCCCATATGTCCCTGGCACAAAGCAGAGAAGGCTTTTGATACCAGCGTGGTTTGGGGATGGGGGGTGGGGGGTGGGGGTGGATAATTAATTTGATTTTTAAATGAGGGCGGGAGGAAAGAGCGTATTGATCATGAGTTCATTTGGCTTTATCTTTATTCGACTAATTACTTTTAGTCTGAAGAACATTAAGGTGGATTTTCCTTTCAGCCAGCACTGGGAATTCTTGAGAAATCTGTATTTTATCAGTGATTAAAACATTTCAGTCATTATGTCTGTGAAAAAACACCCTCCAAGCTGAAAGTGGGGTCCTATTTAGAATTTCATTTAATTAAAAACATGCATTAAATATTTCTTAATTCTCATATTCATGATATGAAAAGGGGAGGGAAGTTAATCAGGTGGGTTTTCAAGTCTGGGTTTTTCCCCCAGATCAGATGTGAACAGGGGGGTTTGCTCATGAGTCCGAGTGCGGTGGGGATTTCAGCCTCTGTCTGGTCTCGGATGGCCTCTGCAGCAGCACAGCTTTACATCATGCTCATCTTAGATCAGTGCATTTTATGACTCATCTGATCCCTGCCTGCTTTAACATTTAAGTTTCTTTCTTTTGAATCACGGCACAGTGATTCTCTCCAACACAGTGACACTCTTGAGCACAATCGTAACCGAGATGGACAGACTTGTCTGTTTTGCCGGTCAGTCCGAAGACGAAGAGTGAATTTTTCGAAGCCATTTGCGCTCAGCGTGGTCATAACCGCAGCATATCCACCCTGCACTCCTAAACCTCTACACAAGGCTGGAAATGTAAACACAATCCCTTGAGTGTAAATGTGATACATGATGCATCAGCATATGGAGAAAGCTGTATGTTGCATGCAGGGAGCAATGTGCATCTTGCTCTGTTGTACATCTCCTGCTTAGAATGGATGCATCTGTTGTCTGTGTTCATGACATGAATGTTCCACTAAGGACCTGTTTTAACAATTCCGTTTCTTTCCTTTTTTCTTTTTTTCTTTTTTTCTTTTTTTTGCTAGCTTCCATTTGCACATTTTTATGTGACATTTCAAAGGCTTACACAGCCAATCATTGTTGTAGATATTGTTATTTAAATGAAGTTTACCGCAAAGTCCCTTTACCATGAAAAAACCCCTAAAAAGCCATAGCACAAAAAAGTGACATTTCTGCTAGCCCCTGTTTTGTCATGGAATGACACAGAGATGTTAAAAGCTCTGAAGGCGTCTCGTAATTACTATGTTGTGCTTGGGGGGTGGGAGGTGGAGGAGCCTGGCCACCATTAACCTCTCTGCACTACAATTCACTTCACATGTCTGGCAATTACCTCGCCAATAATGCCCATTCTTGCAAATGCGTGTGTTCTTGACTTCCTGTAATTAAATTGGGCTTTTCACATGTAATCTGGAAATGCAGGCAGGTCAGAATGGGCATGTGTAATCACCATCAATCGAATCTGAAGTAGAAGTGCAAATACTTAATCCTCTGTTTTTCCTCCTCACTAAATTGTCGTGATGGAAAGGTCAGGTACTCATTCGACGGGTCAAGGGTAGGACGTTATTGTTTCCCCTTTTTAGTCCTTGACAAGTTGTAATGAAATGGAGTCTGCCATGAGCAGATGAAAAGATGCTCTGTTTGTCTTAACAGATGGATATTTTAGCATATGTGCTAAAAAGAGAAAAAGCCTTTTGAACTTCTTAAGTGCAACACGAGCGTCCTTTATACTTGAACGGCATTCATCTTTGGAGTAGTCTTTCAGGAAGAATACGGGGCGGTAGCAGAGGTTGAAAGTTGCTCTTGGAAAAACGAAATCGTTTCGGAGCATCCGGCATGCTCAGAAGTGTTTTATTGATCCCTATCATTCACTAAATTCATCTTGCACTTGTAAATTTTCTTTGAGTACATATCTAAAGCATGATATATATCAGAAAAGGAATCCATTCATGCTGGCATCAACACTGCCCCACGGCCGCAGTAAGTCTGCATTTTGACTATATCCATTTAGAAGCTCTCCACGCCACCAGTGGTTCTGTCCATCATTGCATTTCCATTGCTGTAGCAAAAGATCACAACGTTGGTATTTCCTTTCCAAGTAAACGGCTTCAAGATCAGCGGACTGAACACATTATGTTTTTGGACAGTCCCCTCCAGTTGAGACTAGCTTAATTAGCTGTGAAGAGCACCGACTCGTGGGACTGCACGTGTTTGGTGCAGATAATTGCAGGCCTAGCTGGGGCTACCCTGGCGGCCAGCTCGCGGCTGCAGGTGGGTTGGCACCGACAAGTGCCTATCGAAGTGCACATCTGGGCCCTGCGGGGGCTGAAAACTTTCATTACACCCTCTTCAAAATGCCCTCCGAGTCCCTGCATGCTGCAGCCAAATTTCAGCACTGATAGGCCCTGCAGCCTTTTGGATGGTAGTATTTAGTGAGGGCATAATTATGTTTTTTTTTCTTTGTTTCCCTGCAATTTTCAGTTGAAAGAGTCACTAAAAAAGGAATTGCCTTTTCCATTCTGTCTGTGTTCATACACTCAAATGCAAATGTTTGGCCTCCCTTATTCCTTTTGTAGGCAATTTAAGCTGCCGTCTTATCTGATATTTGCTCATCTATGTTTTATCGCCCTTATAATGTAGTCATTTTCTGAAGTTGTTTTCTTCCTACAAGACTGTTTACAATTAATTACATTGTAGATGCAAACAGAACCCGTAACCTTTACTGTCAGGAAACAATTACCCTTTTTAGCAGGCAAGTTTCTGTGCATTAGATCTCGTGACTCGACTACTGAGTTGTGCGTGCTGCATGGTTCTGATGTCCAGAAAAGCGACGCAGCGAGGGAGGGAGAGGGAGGGACACAGGACGAGGGAGGGAGACAGAGAGAGAAGGAGACGGGGAGAGGCTGAGAGAGAGACATTGAAAAGGGAGAGGATATGAAGCCTAATAAGTGAGAGGTGGTCATGAGATGCTCATGAGTCTGAAACATGTGCGCGGGCGTTTTCTGGGCGATTAGCTGTGATCCCCCACCTCAGCCTGTGCAGACTGACAGTCAGGTGGGGAGAACTGCTCCGGCTGCAGCGCAGCAGCAAGAGGCAGAGAGAAGGGCCCATAATTCATCATTAGGATATCAGAGTCCAGGTGCAGATTAGAACTGATCCAGCCAGCAGCCAGGCAAGGCAGGGCACTCAAGAGGGAAATCTTATCCCGCAGACAATTCCCAGGTCACGGCCGCCCTAATTGAAATAATTTTGCCCCAAGAGTTGTTTAATCTTTGGGAAATCGCACATGCAGGAGGGTGTAAATTGAAGAAAGCACACGTCTGATCACATCTGCCAGCCCTGCCCAGTCTCTCGTCTCCCAGCACTGACACCACCGCCTACCCCCACCCCCACTCCAGCTCTTTCAGATGCTCCAACTGGCTGCAGCTCGCTGTCCCTATCCCCACCCCACCTACCACCCGCTAAACGCCACCGTTTAAAAGCTCGCGCCGGCACGGGCCGCGAGAACATGCTAGTGCGGGGCGCTTGCTACTCTAGACGCAACAAATCATTTGTCTGTTATTTAACCCTGAGCCTGTAATTATGCAGATTGCCATAGATTTTCCCTGGGTGCTGGGAAGTGAGATCCAGGGGTTGCTCTCAGCGTGGCAGGCGGACGGAGGGAACGGCCGTGCATTACTGAACTTGCCACATTCATCATGTTGACTGATGGCACGGGGAGCCAGTCCCCAGGTCCCGGTGGTTAATGTAGTGGGTAATTAACTGTCATTTGCCTGGTAATAGGCCGATGATCAATGGTTTGTGAGGAAACAAATTCTAATTCGGCAGCTGATGAATGCACGCCAGGGCCAGAGCAATTGAAGCGGCAGGGGCGGCACAGGGGAAGGAGAAAATAGAGGGAGAGGAAGGAGAGGATGGAGAGAGAGGGAGTAGAGGATGTGGAGAGGGGAGAGGAGGATGGAGGGAGAGGAGGATAGAAGGAGAGGGAGAGAGGAGGATGGAGGGAGAGGGAGCCTCTGTCAGAATTTCAAATGGCTCTGGAAGTGGTGGAGTTATCACTCTTTCTTGTTTCCCTTTAAAGAAAAAATAATTATTAGCCCTGAAAGAAAGTAATAATTTGTTTTAAATGAAGAAAGCTTAATTTGTTGCCCTTGATAGTTAGAGAATGCCCAAGCATACAAACCTGTAAGCTTAACGAACCCAGATGAAATGTTTCAGGTCATAACATATCACTGAAAGCAGGTTATTGCAGCTAGCTTTTTCCCCTTGCCTTTTTGAATCCCTTTTGATTGCATATCATGATGACAATAGACCCTCGTTTGCATTTGACAATCAGTAAATTATAAGAATTTTGTAGAGAGTGTTGAGGTGATACTACTTGTACATTTTCCAATGGGGTCTTTCTAATGATTACAGGCTAGCTGAGTGCCTGGATTTCGCCTGTGCGACCACTGGGCTAAAGCCTTGTGGAATAATTTAATTGGTGTCTGTTTCTTTTTCATCAAATAGGTACCACTGAGCCATGAGGTGGCGCCATGTACCTCCACCGCATTTATCTCCAGTAAAGCACTGCTGATTGCTCATGTGACCTGCCATGAATTTTTCATTTGGAATTGTGTTGTCCCTTCAGCCTTTTTAAATATTCCAAATCTACGTTTCTGTGTGAAACCTTTGCGCACAGAGAGTGCAATGTCCCCAAGATCCTGCGCAGTTCCTGACCAAACTCATCTGCCCAGAAAAGACCACGAATGCCATCATCACTGGTTGTCACTCTGCTTCTGTCACAAACATGCTCTTGAAGCCAACAGTTGAAATGGTGCAGGCTAACCTGTTTTGCACTCTGAACTCCCAGGCCTCTCAGAGGCTGCACATAGAGAGCATGTGCCTTCTGAATTCATTACCAGCCAAGCACGCTTAATTCGCCTCCTCCCCTGAGAGCCATTAGCGCCTGTGGCATCAAACTGGCGGAGCAGGGAAAGAGAAGTGGCAGGCAGGGCTCCATCCATCTCCCCCTCCCCCTTCAACTCCTGCCTGGTGGAGGAGCAGGGCTACCTCAGGAGATGTCAGTATTGGTTGCACCACCACCATCTCTAATATGGTTCTCTCTACTTTATTATAAAAGCAGAACTTGGAACGTCTGTGGAACGGCGTTTGAAACGCTCTCAGTAGAGTGTTTGATGTGTAGATTGTACTGTGCTAAGGATGTGCAGATCAGCTTTTTACTTTGCCATCACTTGCAATCCTGAGAATCAACTACCTGATTCAACATCACTAGACAAATAATGCCAAACGTTTCTTTAATCCACATTTATAACACTTTCCTGAATGTTCTTGGGTTTTGTTGTTGTTTTTCCCAGCAAATAATATAGCTATCTGAAGTTGAAGTTCCAGCAAAACCCATGCAGTGTGGAAGAGTTCCTCTCAGCCATGTCTTCTACCTATAAATCAGTGGGTTTAAATAACTGAGTCCTTATAGTGCATTTGGAACTACAGAGCATACAGTTGAGGCTGAGTTTCTGTGAGGCATTAGGACTCAAGGGTCTTCTGCTTTATTCATAAGCTGAAAGTCGAGCCTTTTCTGAAACTCTAGAAATAGTTGAGTGTGTTGAAGTTGTCAGGCTCTGAAAGAACTCGAACCGAAATCAGCAGCCCAGAGTACTACGTGCTTGAAGAGAAGTTGAGAAGTGTATCCCCAAAAGAGCTGCAGTGTACACAGAGATGTTCCATTGCTTGATCCTGGAGCAGCCTTAGAAGACAAGGCTCTTCCCTACGGGAAGCCCGTCAAGGACTTTCAAGGTCAATTCCATGCATTTTCTTTGCACACTTCTGGTGTCTGTTCTTATGGGATGTAACATATGGATGTAACATAGATGTAACATACATGTCTATATGCGATAGATTTCTTACTTAATCGTGTGTGATCCCTAAAAAGCAGTTTGCTTTCTGTTTTAAAGGTTTCAGTTTCAATCTCAAGGTTTATTTGTTATATGTAACCAGTACATGTACAGATAAAATGGAATTCATGCTTGCCAAATGTCCTCAAGGCAGTAAATAACATAGTATATAGAGCCAGCATACAAAACTCGGACATGTACTCTGTGAGTGTGGCAGCTTGGCTTGCATTGTTAAGATGGCGCACAAGCTGAGTTTGATAGTGATGTTTACTGAAGTACTGAAGCTCCATCTCTCTGAATCACTACATGACTGTGGTTATTTCCCCAAAGCACAGAGTGTGGTTCTGTTTTTAAGACATTTAAGGCTGGTTTCCTGTACATGGATTCAGCCTCTTTATTTAGCTTGGACTGACCTGCTAATGGTGGAGGCCCAGTGGAAAATCATCTTAGTCTAAGCAGTTTTAAACTGGGTCTGAGACACTGGCACTTACCTGTTTTGATTACACCTCAGTAACTCATCAGCATCGCCCCAATAACTGATTACTGATTACTTGTAATCTGATTACTGATTACTTGTAAACTGATTACTTGTTGTTATTTAACACTTTGACTAGTGTCATGATCTTTGAATTTGATGTTATAACTGTTAATTTTTGTATCTGTGCAGTTGAGTGTACGAGAAGTGTAATCTTGGCATCGGACATGACTCTCAGGGCAACAAGAGTCAGACTAAGCACTTCTGAAGATGTGCTTCTCGCCCTCGCTTCCTTGGTCAGCCTGTCAGAAAGTCCAGCAGCCAGGTGCAGGGAGAGATACAGAAGTCTCCTTCTCTGAGCTCTTGCTGAGGTTTATGACAAGTTCTCCACATATTATTGTACTGAATGCTTAACTATAATCGACATAGCATTCTAACATAGGAGTTTTTATGGACAAGGTGTCGTATGTTAGCCTGGTTGATGGGTCTTGTGGCTGTGCAGTAGTACTACTTCTGTGTGACATCCCTAAGCACTGGACACTTCTAGGATCTGGACATTCAATCATGTCATCTATAATTTTTTGAGTGGTAGCATGGTGATTTCTTAAAGTACATAGGTTTAGATAGTGGCAAGCTGTAAATGTCCACATGCACAAGGCCGTGTGCATGCTCTGAGTACGTGTAGGTGGATTACCTGGGACACTTGCCTGCTGGGTTTCCTTTCTGCCGTATGCACATATAGGGCCTTGTGGATTCACACTTTCATATGGAATTGTGGTGGATTTCATAGAATTTACACATAAAAATGGAATTTACATATAAATGTGGCACTGCGTGGAATTGTGATGCATTTCAGTACATTAAGTGCCTAATGATCTTTCACACGTCTAACTTAAGCAAAAGCATTTTACTTATTGAGAGATTCAGAAGGGAAGAAGTTGCATGGCTGCGTGTGACAGCAGCCTAACCCACACACAAATCACTTGGCAGCATGTTTGAGTTCCAGTAGGCTAGGTAGGCAAACCTGCAATAAGTCAGTACAACCAGTAAAGGTTGTGTGAATGCTGATGTACAGGTGTTTTCTGTGAAACCTTATACCTGGACATTCCACTCCTCCATTGTACACATTGTGATAGAGGTGTGCCAAGTTTTTTTTTATATATTCTCGCACTTGGAATATATATATATATATATATATATATATATATATATATATATATATATATATATATTCAGGAGAGAAAACAGAATAAGGGTGAAAGAAACCCACAGGGGCATAGACACTTAGAGCTTCAGCGCAAATTCGCAGTTTCTTCTCAAACTTGTCATACACCATAGATCAGGTACTGGCCTTGCAGCTGGAGTACAGGCATAATTCTTGCCGTAGTTTTAGTACACTGGGCTTCTAGTTTGTCTTTATAGTGTTGCTCTCAGTGATGCTTCTTCTGTTAATGAACAGGCTGTAAAATTCCGCAGGATCAGCAAACTTTGGTGCAGACCAGTATCCCAGTTACTGTCCCGTATCAAAGATGTCAGAGCGAACTGTCTCGCATTTACTTTCTGGTGTGCTCGGCCTGCAGCGGGAGAAGCTTTTGTAGGCTAAATAAAGCATCTCGACTGACGAAAGAGTCCCTCACCAAGAAAAATCAAGTACCTGGCCATGATGCACTCTAATGGAAAAGTGTCTCTCAGATGAAAGTATTAGACTAAATAAGGAATATGTGCCTGTTTCATAATAGATATTTCAAAGCATAAGGGCTAGAAATGAAAACTCGCACTCTCTGCAGTTATTTAAGCCCTGACAAGTGCACTTCGTTTCAGTTCGACTATTTTAGGTTTGAAGCATTTTTAGTTCAATTACGATGAGAGTTTCTGCTAACAGTATTATTTTATCATTATTTTAGTCGCACAACATCACATCGACCTTAATAAATAATAAATGTAATAAATGTTTTGTAAGTACTGATGTGCAGGAGTGTTGTATGATAGTGTATGCCTCATCGTCCCACTCCTCCAGTGTATCCTTCAAGTGACATATATGTGAATGTATTTAATTTACCTTAATTTTTGGAATAGTTTTACATACACATTACTAACATGAAGCACTACAGAATAATAAACTAAAGAAATTATGCAATTTTATACAAGTGTTCTCAACCGCTACTTAAATATTTATGTAGCTAATAGAGGGCAAAAATGAATTCAGGCAAATCACAGAAAATAAGTTGGGGGGGGGGGAAAAAACAGAATCAGGGAAAAATTCAAATGAAATCAGCAGGGCCCTTGACACAACATTCAGAGACATTTTGTGCAAATTCATTTGGTTAACGTCTTCACGTTTGCTATTCACTTCTTGTAGAAATGCTGAATAACACATATGAGTTTCCTATCTCTGGCTTCACAGCTGCCATAGTCTGTGTCTGATTCAAACTGTAAAATGGTGTACGAGTCTTCCTAACATCATAACGTCTTATATGCCATTTCATACGAACAGTCAGCAGTATTGAAAGGCGGCAGTTTGCCAGATGGGTTCTAAAGCAGTTGATGACCTGAATTGTTCATACCAGTGTGTTTTACTCCATTACTCTACCATGCTGTTCATAGTGCAACTCCACCACGATGATCCCCTGAGAGACAGCAGGCAGATAAATGCAGGCTTGTCCCTCACTCTGGGAGAGGGGGTTATGGGAAGCTTCATGTATTTGCAAAGACCAGACCTCTGGGCGCACTTGCTCAAACCCAAGTAGCGTGACAGGCCCAGTTGAAGGTGTGGACCCCGTTTGCATTTGCAGGAGACTGGGAAGGTGAAGCTCGCAGAACGCATAGTAAAAATGCAACATGGCACAAAGAGCTTCAGGCATCACTTTTTCATATGGGTATCGTTTGTCATTCATCAGGTGAAACAAAATGTTTTCTCTGCCTAAAACAAATCATCTTGGCAGCATTTTTCAAGGAGTTTCTTTTTTTGCAACCTTAGAAGCACGTCTGACTCTTTTCCTGTTTTAATTCATCATAATCATATGTAGGTGCATCTCTCCCTGTGTGTGGCTGTCAGAATAGGCATTTTATCACATAATCAATCATTTGTGTCCTTTTATATACATATAAGATATTTCAGATCAATTGCAGTCTTGGTTGAAGTAAAGAAATGATCTGTTTCATGCCATGGCCTGAATGCAGCAGAAGGGGGGGCGGAGGGGGGGGGGCGAATGCATCTATATTTAGAAAGCTCAAAGGGAAAGGCATAATTCTTTTAATTACATTGGTATCAAACCAATGGCTGAAACCTCGTTTGCTCTTCCTCATTTCCCTGGACCGCTGCGGGAGATAGCCTCGCCTGCGCTCTAGGTGTGTTGACAATAGCCCTTAATTCCGTAGCTATTCATAAGAGCACAATCTTTCATTTCTCTTTTCTTTCTTTTTTCTTCATTTGAGCCTATGGGGAACATGCTTTCTGAAGGTTAATAAACAACCCTGCATATCCCAGGCCCTGAGATCATTTATCAGATTGCCATCTCTTACAGGCTCGGAGAGTGGCATGCAGTTTTATCATTTTAACAATGATGGCTAAAAAGTGCCTGGAGAAGTCTGCCTAATAGGTTATTTTGTTATATGATTTTGTTATCAGATCTCTCTCTCTTTCTTTCTCACCCTCCTCCCCCTTTACCCAAGCTAGGTCATGGTGGAGTAACATCAATGCATCCCTAATGAATCCTCTTTCTCTCGCTCTCTGTGGCCCTGTGAGCAGCCTAAATAAAAGAATAGGGCCTGTCCTGGGCAGTGTGAGGCTGCGTGGCCTCCACGGTGCTAACCTCGTCTCGCTCATGTCAGCAGCACTAGTCGCCGGCATGATATTTCTATTGCACTTGACCCGTCTCTCATGCCTTTAGGGCACTTTCTAAGTCCATATTATTATGATGATTGTTTAACCCATGACACTGGGAATTAGCCCCCATGTGGCCCACGTTCCACCACATTTCCATTTGTTGCTTCTTTTTTTTCTTGGTAAAAGGGCGCTGACCTTGACTTGTTTCGGCAGGCTGTTCGGCGTGACGGGAAACTGCGCGGCCTGCAGCAAGCTCATCCCAGCGTTTGAGATGGTCATGAGGGCCAAGGAGAATGTCTATCATCTGGACTGCTTCGCCTGCCAGCTCTGCAACCAGAGGTAGGCACCGCCGCATCTCGCCCCAGCCCGTCGGGAGCGGTCGCAGTGACGATCAGAGCCCGCTCGCCTGTCCAACACGTCTCAGGGCAGATATAAAAGTGAAGACCCGCTCAGTTGTACGTGATGCTTGCCAGTCTCCTCATTGTTATGGTTACGTGATGTCATCATTAGCTGCCACCGTGCAAAGTAGGCTATTTTCTCACGGGTTCTGCCTGCACACAGTAGCAGAGGACCACTGCTGGATTCTTAGTCTGTTCTGTAAAACGGTTTCACTGTTTGAGTCACACACAGCATATGCAACTCATGTTCATGTATGAAACTGGCCAGTAATCCCAGTGAACTCCCAGTGTGCAGTATTTGAATTATTACGCACAACTAGATTTTTCCCCTTGCCTGATATTTATTATTTCATCCTTCCTTGAAGAGTGAGATAAAACAGGCATTTGTAATCTCATTGTAGAGAACTCTCGTAAGGTGAAGTCCTTACAGAATCCAGAGCCTTTACACATGGAAGAAAATTCATGGATACCTCTGTCTCACTTTCTTTTTCACACCAACACACATACAAACACACACACTCACCCATACACACACACACAAGAGCAGTGCACATCAGCGGGGCAGATTGCAGGCTCTGGTTACGCACAATTAGCACCGGGTTATTGTCTTGCCACTTCACTTCACTGCGCGAGACACGCTCACCTAATGCAAGAAGTCAGCTAATCTCCATCAGCTAGGGCCCAGCCTGGTGTACTGGCCAGGCTGCCATTAAAACCCATTTAGACTCGGGCAAATCTTTCTTTTTACATTAGGCCAGCCAATCAACTGTTTAATAAAATCGACGTCAGTCCCGCGTGCTCCCTGCCGGGGCCTCTTCACGCCATTCGCCTGCCCATCACAATTTTGCCCGCCCTCACGACAAGATTTATGGCATGGTGTCAGCACTAATTGCTGTTGTTTCTTGCCCTAAGGCTTAACTTTTCACACACTTTCTTGACACTTTGGGACAGGAATACTTATAATAACATTTAAAGGGTGGTTATAAGGCCTGTATGTCACAGTGCCAGCAGTGAAGCATGGGGTGTCACCTAAATGGATGGTCTTACAGGTGACACTGTTCCCCACAGACCCCGGGAGACATGAGCTGAGTGTTGCACCTGCTCCAGCTTCTCTAGACCTCTGATTTCTCAGCTCTGGAGCTGCCAGTCCAGAGTAGTCTTGTGCTTCAGACCCTCATGTGTGGGAAGGCACCATCAATGCTGCGATATGAAAATATTCCCCTCCCGAAAAGCTGTTTGGGCACAAATTCATTCGGCAACAACCTAACAAGACGTTACTTCCACAGACAAACACAAGCATACGTGCCACCCGAGACTACTGGGCGACTTTCTTGTTCCCTTCAGGGCTTTTGAGGAAAGCGCATCGCAATTTTTTTTTAATGCACCTCTCCGAAAAGAAAGGCGGATGGGGGAATGGCGAAGCTCTGCAGCAGTCTGCTGTCACGGTAACGCTTCCACGCCTCACCCCTGTATCAGCTCACTCCAGTGTTGTGATGTTCCATGATAAGCATCGGTGGGGACAGGCAGGCTCTGTCAACTGCCTGCGATGGCAGTAGATATTTTAAAAAAAGAACGCGTGGTGGTGGGGGGTGGGGGGGGGAGTGCACTCCCATCGGTTTCCACTGGCACTCGTACCGAATTCGGTTTGAATGTTGATTTGCTTATCAGGGTTTTCCAGTGCGTTGCACTCCATGCCTGCTTTCCACATTTAGTTCTGCAGGCAAAGCTACAGAAGAGTCAAAACTGGGAGCCCCAACCATGAAAATGAGCCATCACAGCTCCATGAAGTGATCAGGACCAGAACGTTCACCACCATGTGGCACCGTTAAAGCAGGGAGACAGATGAATCACTTGTTACACACAGTTTGGGGTCAGAGAAGGTCCTTGGCCTTATTTGCACTGGAAATTAACCCAGCTAAAGTAGCGATTGCATTGGTTACAAAGAAATTGGTAGAAAATAAGGCAATAATAAAAATAATAATTAAAAAGAAAAAACTGTAGAATTTCACCTTAAAAATAAGCAGTCCTTTTCCATCTTGATGCCTTTGCTGTGTCATTGGACTGTGTAAAATAAGGGGCGGGGAGCCCTGGCCATTATATGTTTCTATTAAGATAGAGACATATAATCTCTCTAACAAAATGGCCATCATGGTCTCTTTGCCAGGTTCTGATACACAGAGATGACTATTGGAGGTTAGCAGGGTTCACAGTATGTAATTATTCTCCCCCTGGATGGGTCAAGAGAGGCCCAACATTGGTGTTCTGTGGTTAAATGGCCACAATCAAGCTTATATCCACACCAGAGCTCCCTCCCTCCCTCCCCCTCTCAGCGTCAACACAGACATCATCTCCTCTGAAGCAGCTTTATTAGTCACTGCAGCCCACACAGAAGCACAGCTGAGAGGAGAGAGTGTTGCACACCGCCAGCGATTAGCCCGATTTCCGCCTGCACTGAACTGGACTGCCTCTTATGCTCAGGGATGGAGTGGATGCCATTTAGAGACATTGTAATAAAGAGGCAGGCTAAAACCTCAGCTTCCAGCAAATCCATCTCCCTGCTGCTAGATGGACAAAATGTGATTGTCAGTCACACAAAATAGCACATTTTCAGGTATGATTTATGTGTCTCCCAGCACAAGGAGATTATCATTCATCGTCAGCGTTGTCCACTGAAGAATTCATACTCGCATGTGAACTTTCATTTTTTTGACTCGTGTGCCTTTGTGTTATTTCTTCAGCTTAGTTAATGAGTACCGGCCCATCATAGGTGTGTGTGCATGTGCGTGCGCGCGCGCGTGTGTGTGTGTGTGTGTGTGTCTGAGCATGTGTGTTAGAGGTTGGCAGATTCTAGCCATCCTTTAGCCACAGCTCAGCACTGGTCAAGCAGCTAATCGATGAACCTGTCGTCCACCCGGGCCTCATCAAGCCACTCCACATGGCCCAGCTCAGGCTGATCAGCCTGTCGGCTGATTCCGAGCACCCAGGGGATAGATGCAGGGGCCCCGAGCCTGGGGTCCAGGAGTGAGGAGGTCACTTCCATGGGTGTTTGTCCCTGCTGGACAGGATGGCGAGATTGGTGGAGCCAAATTGGATCATACATTGCTCAAGGACTGCCCTTCAGGACAGATCAGTGGGTTGTGAGCCCCAGGTAACTGTGTCCTACCTCTGATAGATCACAGTAATGCCACATGGCTTCGAATGTTTACTGTGAGGTTAAAAATAAAAACTTACATGAAACTGTTGATTCTATTCTATTCTGTTCTATTCTATTCCCTCAAGCTACCTCACATTCTGTCTAGCTCTCACAGATCCTCATTCAGTGGCTGCCTCTTCTTTTGTCGAGAAAATGTTACTACTATAGTTAACACGGACCTCCGAGGCAAATCGCAGACATAGCCATACATCATTAAGTGCACTGCCTTGGAATCTTCTCTTGAACTAGATGGGTCTCTATAGACATATTCATCATGACTGTCAGACCTGAGGGGGAACTGCGGAGAGACGGAAGGAGAAGGGGAAGAGAGAGCGAATGAATGAATGAATGAATGAATGAATGAATGAATGAATCTTAAAAGAGAATTCTATTGGTCTCTGCTGACAGTAAAAACTCTAAATCAGACTTGCATGTCATTTCTCAAAACTAAAACTACTTAAAGGAAATTAAGGCAGTTGAACTGAGTCAGACAGAGGGAGAGGCTGCCCCTGAAGCCAAAGGTAACGCCAGGGCCTGGAACATGTGGTGCTCTGTAATGATTGCAAGTGCTGCAAGACAGGGCAGCACAAGGGCATTTATTACCACTGCCTCTGATGGGCTGTCTGCAATATCCTCGTCATAATTGGTGCACAGATGTCACAAGCGCTGTTGACATTTCACCAAGCAGAAACAATTTGGCGCTACGAAATGGGGCGGTGACGAGTCTAAGAGGCAGCAGAAAACACAGGCTTTAAATAAACACAGAAGGATCCTATTAGCAGAGAGAGAGAACGAAAGAGGGAGAGGGAGAGAGGGAGGGAGGGATGGAGGTACAGGGAGGAGGAGAGGGCCAGACTGTCAGAGGAGACGGACACTAATGGATTCCCAGGAAGAATGTGTCATTTAAACAGGACATTTTTATTGGAGCCAACGACACCATTACATTAAGCCCAACTCTGCCTTGTGTTAATCACCATGTCAACAAGCAGGATGAATGGATATTACTTGTTGATACTTGATCCCACCTAATGGCTACAGCTGCCGCCTATCGTTGTCACCTGTGACTCACGAAAAGTTCTCAAAAGTTTCGATGCGGGGTGGTGGGGGTGAGATTAGGCGCCATTTATTCAGGTATCCACTGCTTGTGAGACGGAGGGGTTAACGCATCCCCGCTCACTTGATCTTTCTATCCCCCGAAACAATGCAGCACGGCGAACAGGCTGCGTTTAAGAACTCGGAATTGAAAGCAAATGGGAACGCGGGGGAATTTAAGCATACTGCACTGTTTGTGCTCCTGGTACAGCCTCAAGCACCTGTCTGAACGAGCCTGTCTTTTAATCTTCCCCTTCAAATGGCAATGGGGGAGTCTCAGGTATATAGACATGCCAAGTGAGAGAGAGGTGTTGGGGAGGGGGGTCTGGTAAACAGAAGCACGCACTCGTAGTCCGACCTTGTCGAACTCTCGCTGTGAACAAGATAAGCGGCCCTTAGGACATTTCAATGAGCAGAAGAGTGCTCTTTCCATCTCTCTCTCACACCCCCACTCCCTCGCTCTCTTCATTCTCTTCTTTCTTCCCCATCTCTCTTTCTCCTCTCCCTCTCGCTGCTTGCCTGTCTCACACGCACTCTTATAGTCGGCATTCTCACTCTCTTTCATGTATTCTGTCCCACCCATTCTCCTCCTTCCCTCTCTTTCTCTGTCCCTCTCTCAGCTGGCCAACATAATCTCCTCTAAAAAAGGTTGAGTGAGACAGCGGCCTGGTGAGCAGCGGGAGACCAGGTCAGGCTGCAATGGAGCCTTATTTACGTAGCCGCTGCAGGTGGAGGTGCATCTCCATGCTGCTAATGCATTCCAGAGACACACGCTGTGCGCACACACAGACACGCACACATCGCCTTTCCACAGGTCAAGTTCTCCTCACACAGCATTGAGGGGGTGGGCTGGCACTCATCGACGAGTTCCCTTTCCCCCAGTCCCTCAGCTTGAGAACAAGCCGCGCTGACCGTGCCGTGGGAAGCCCACAGCCGATCACTAATGATGATCCTGTCTGTGACTCACATGAAATAAACCTATCACTCTCTTTCTCTTTCTCTCTCTCCCCCTCCCTCCCTCATTGCTTCTCCCTGTCTTGTGCTGCTTTCTCAGGTTTTGTGTGGGAGACAAATTCTTCCTGAAAAACAACATGATCTTGTGCCAGACAGACTACGAAGAGGGCCTGATGAAGGAAGGCTACGCCCCGCAGGTCCGCTGACCCCTGCACGACCCCTCCGCACGTGGGGAAGAGAGCTGAGAGAGGACCTGAAAGGGGACATACAATCAGACAGCAAAAGCACTAACATCCTCTCCAGCCCCTGTCCTTGAAAATGTACATAAGAAACGCCCACTTTTGGGCACTGCTGTACAGAATAGCCATAGAGACGTTTTGTGAGTGGGAAGGGGGTTTTCACAAGTCCCCCCTAAGAGCAAAGTGACTGTGTACTTGGACATTGCTGTGGCTCTTTTGAAATGACCCTGCCTCTCCCCCACCCCCAAGAACCCATGGCCTTAAAGAAATATTTGACTCCCAAGGCCTAACACCTCAGCTACATACACACACATTCACACTCTCTTACATACATACACACACAAACACCCAACCCTGAAAAACACAACCACAGTCTTCTCCAAGACCCCTCTCCAAGTCACAGTGACCCCCATTTCACTCCCTTTACAGGCTGAGGACCACAAAAAAAGAGAAAAAAAAAGCAAGAGAAAACAATCAGCACACTGATTGGCGAAAAGGCATGAGTGTGGTACCATCAGCCAGCAGCAAGGGAGCCATGTCAACATACGATCTCAGGTTGAGTGGGTTTCCTTATTTCTCTTTTCTGTTACTTTTCTTCTCTTTTCCCTGTGCAAGAGAGAAAAAGAGTCTGATAGGCAGTCATCCCTGTAGCCCTGTGCAGCTGGGCACCACCCAGCTCCCTCCCTCTGACTCTCTGCTCCTGACTCATGGGTTCTGCAGACCTGCCCGGGATGGCTACACTCAGTGACGCAACTTTATTATTAAGATAATCCGTGTCCTGCAAAAAAAAAAAAAAGTCTGCTTTGTAACTAAAACGCAGCCTCCAGAGGTGACCGGCCATGTGGAGGCGGTCTCGGGGGAAGGGACGTGCACTAAATCATTTTTGGGACTACTGCGGAATTTGGCATAAATGTGTTGGGGTGGGGCGGGGTCTGATTTACTTCTTTTGTACACTGTATTTATTAGTTTGTTTGTTTGTTTTTCTTTTGTCATTGCGCATCGTACAGAGGCTTTGTCCTTCTCATGTTTATACTTGAATTAATTCACTCTCCGGTCGCTGGGCCTCGTACCTTGAGCTCTCTGGTTACTGGGCCTGCACGCTGGCCAGCCCCTGTGGTAACTTGAAGATCAGGCTGGGCCACACAAGCCAGTAGGGTGTTGGTGTAACATCCGAATTCCGGGCTCCAGGGGCTTTTGCCTTGGCCAGATGATTGGCTCGCAGTTACTAGCTATGTGCAAGTAAACGCTACTGTACCATGATTAAGCAGCCTCCCTCTGCCATGCTTCAGTTACCTTTTAAAATCGAGGGTCAGGCCCAGAGAAAACACAAACTGTTTGTAAATGGTGATTGTACATATTTGAGGCTGGGGGGGGGGGGGGGGGGAGTATTCCTTTTTGCTTGCTATTGTATAATGATTTTCTTTTTATGTGTCACTCAGCATGAGATGTTTATTTTTAGGACACGTGTATATACTGTATTGTAATCATTTTAAGCACAAACGTAATACAGTTCTATTGTGTTAATGTTGTGTGCTGGTGGTCTTTTCTTCTTGCGTTCTCAAGCCTCCAATCTGACGACACGTCCTTGCCGGGGGTGAGGCGGCATCACGGTTTTCCCGTTAGCCTTACGCCCACTCGCAGCACCGGGTGTTTACTGAAGCAATTTGGGTTAAGTGCCGCACTCAGGGGTTCGAGCGGGGAGGCAGAGGAGCGGGTGGAGGCCCCTCCGGCCGCCACTCCATTAGCCTAGCCGCCGGACCGTGCCGTGCTCTCCGCTCTATGATTGATCGTAAGTGCAATCGTTTTCGTCAGCCATTTTGTTGTCATTGCACCTCAAAAATCGCCACCCTCTCTTTTTTTCTCTGCCCCCTTCCTTCCACTGAAAAGCGAGGGGTATGTGCGGGAGAAACAGATCTGCCAGGGAATCTGTCAGCACTCGAGTGCATTTAGGGGGATCAGTTGAATAGAGGAGTGGTGGTAATCGCCTTCAGCTGAAATGCGGAGGGCTTTTAATGTATTGTGTGGGAAGAAAATGGCAACACCTTAAAATGGCTGAAAGCTGATTTCTTACTAAACCTCAATAAGCTCTACAGGTTCCAACAGAGGCCCACACTCAAGCCATTTAATGCCTTTTGTAGTTTCATTTACAAGTGAAGCCAGACAAGCTGTGATACTCTACTGTACAAGTAAAACACTGAGATTAAAGTTCTTTTCTCTAATTAGGAAGGCAGTTGAATGTAGCCTGTGAAGTTTGACAATAGCGGCACACTCGTCACATAACAGCCCATAATAAGTAACCAATTAAACTAATTGAATTTCTTTAGCCTGAAACACAGAGGAAAAAAATGTCTTTGATTAGATTCAAGATGTTAAATGTCTCAATAGAGACAGAGACTGCACTGGAACTGCACGAGGTCTGGAGGTCTGGAGGAACATGCAGACAAGAAAAATACTTGATCATTTCTCAGCGTACATCATAATAAATCAATACATTGCTGAATCCAAGAGTTATACAGTGAATATTTCTAGCTTTATATACTGTGAATATTTCCTGTTTTAAATAAGTCTATGCAGTAATATGTGTAGACTGTCATTAACCTGAGTCACCACATTGCAGTATTGATGTGTCTTGTGTTTTTCACAAACACGGTAACCTATAAACATTCGTAATGCAATTTAATACTGTATTTATGGTGTATAGGGGCCAAACTTGTGTTAAGTGTTATCATTACAAGAATGTTGTTACATCTCAGTGTTAGTTTGAGACATTGCAAACACAACGTGTTGCCCTGCGAATTGCCTGCGGTTATGAGTCTTAAAGCTGCTACTGTATTGGGAAAGAAAGTTCCAGGCTTCTGCAGTGCATTTGTTGCATCTCACCTTGTAACATCAACCTGACTGCGAATAAAGCCCGGTTACATCAGCTCGTTTTTGTCCTCCGAGAGGCAGCGGAGCCCCCAACTCCCCCAGATCAGGCAGGGAGACAGACGCGCACGGTGTCTTATTTAACACGCCGTTGTTATTGTATCAGACCCTTGCTACTCGCTTGGGCGTTTGCTGAAGTCCTGAAAGACAATGAGAGAAATGAAAGAAAGGAAGAAAGAAGTTGTGTGTGTGTGTGTGTGTGTGTGTGTGTGTGTGTGTATATATATATATATATATGTGTGTGTGTGTGTGTGTGTGTGTGTGTGTGTGTATATATATATGTGTGTGTGTGTGTGTGTGTGTGTATATATATATATATGTGTGTGTGTGTGTGTGTGTGTGTGTGTGTGTATATATATATATATATATGTGTGTGTGTGTGTGTGTGTGTGTGTGTATATATATATATATGTGTGTGTGTGTGTGTGTGTGTGTGTGTGTGTGTATATATATGTGTGTGTGTGTGTGTGTGTGTGTGTATATATATGTGTGTGTGTGTGTGTGTGTGTGTGTGTGTGTGTGTATATATATATGTGTGTGTGTGTGTGTGTGTGTATATATATATATGTGTGTGTGTGTGTGTGTGTGTATATATATATATATATATATACAAAACTAAGTGTTGTTTTCATATATATATATATATGAAAACAACACTTAGTTTTGTCCCCCTCAGCAATACAGAGCCCGCGAAGCAGTGCAGAAGAGGAGGAGAGGGGGAGAAAAAACGTGCGAGTCTCCACAAAATAGTCATTAGGACCATTTAGAAGAAAAGCGTCCGCTGCCAGGCCATGTATCGTTAGCGGCTTCATCCCCATGCGGCGGCTGACCCCCAAGTCTCCGCTAGCCACGCTGCTCCTCGTTTGGCAAACGGCTCCAGGGGTGAAAATAATGATCTACGCAGACATGCCAATGCTATCTGGACCAGATAACACTGCCTTAATGACTCCTTATCCTTCGGCCCCTTTTGTAGAGATGGGTGCCCTGGCAAATGTATTCCCGCTGTTGGATCATTATCTCTTTATTGCAGCGATAATAGACTTGAGTATTTTTGGTCCGTTTTGTGTGTGCGCGCACGTGTGCATGCGTGTGTGTGTGTGTGTGTGTGTGTGTGTTCTACCCCATGGCAAAAAAACAGCCTTCAGATACATTAGTCAGCCGCCAATAACAATGTGCTGTGGTCGGTGTGCTATTGCAGATTCAGGGATCATTGACTGGTATTGCCAATAAACAGTGACATGCTTGTTTTAATAAAACTGATATTGATTGGGGAGTGAATGATGTGATTTCTTTGAGACCCTGTCAGTCCTTGGAAGTGGAACAGGAATGTGAATCTCTCAGAACCAAGTACTGGCTTGAATCAGAGCCTGGCTATTTTATCTGTTTCTCAGATGAGCTTGGTCATTTGAATGGTGTTTTGCAGTGGGATGATTACTAGAGCTTTTTCATAGCACCAGAATTATCATGATCTTAAACCCATGGAGAGCCCAAGATAAAATCCTTCAGGTATTCAGCAGCTATCAAGTCACTCAAGATGATTGACATGACAGTTATGCACCTGGTCTCGTACATACACACACAGATTCTCACCAATGTCCTGTTCCATTTATCAACCCAGGCTTAAGTCAGCAGATTCACATAAGTGGCTCACATAAGAAACCGTAAGTCGGGAAGAATGAGAGGAATTTCACCTAAAACACACTCAAATGCCACTAGCAATTTCTTCCGTGAGGCACAGTCCACTGATGTGTCATGTTAAAAATGCACAATGTGTTATCGGCAGTGAGCGATCTGCAAAGGCTGCCTGCCATTACAGAGAATGTGCTCTGGATTTCGGAGCATGGGGCAAATGGCTCAGGGAGAAGGGATGGGGGAAACTCAGAGGGCAGCTCCTCTGTGAAGTTCCCCTTTGATGTGGCATACTAACCTATACCAGATGCACTAGGCTTGGACCAGTAGGCAATGACACAGGAATGTACATGCCAGAACAACAGCTATAGTCTCTCTCTCTCTCTCTCTCTCTCTCTCTCTCTCTCTCTCTCTCTCTCTCTCTCTCTCTCTCTCTCGCCACATGCTTCACTGGCTCTCTGTCTCTGCTTCTTTCTGTCTCTCCCACATACGAATACCTACAAAATAACAGCCTGCATCATGCTACATTTTGATCATATACATGTCCAGAGGAGGCAGGATGTGCTTTGTGAAACAGCACAGCTGTTGTAATTAGACAACGACCGCAAGTCATCTCCCAGCACTGTGTGACTGGTTTTGGTGTCCTGTTGAACACTCTGTGATTGTCAGTCTCACAGCTAGAAACCCACCAGTGCATACGGCAATCCTGTTTGTTTATCTTGCAATGTTTCCATGTAGTCTAATCTCAAATTGGAGAGATGATTGTATTCAGCAGGGGGTGCTGGAGCCACAAAACGGCAGAAAATAACCTTCCCAGAATTCGTCAAAGAGGAGATACAAACCGATGCAAGTTCATTTTTGAACAGCTCCTGTTTGCAGTTAGTAAGGGCAGCATGCAACTTAAAACATCTTTATTTCGCTGGACTGAAACATCCAGGCAACTCAAAATTCTCCCCAAACATGGATATGCGAGTAATTGAGTGAAACTGCATTTACTAAAGGAGCTGAGGGAAGGTGCTGGAGTGAGGGGCAGTCTGATCCTCACCCAGCTCAGACACGTGCGCTCTCCTCCCAGGCCTACTGGAAGATGATGGGCTCGTTATCTTAGCAGCAAACACCAAAAAGAGGTGATGAACGAGGCAGAGAGAGCATGGGTCTACTAGGCATTAGCACACAGTATAGCCTATTGTACACCTATGGCCTTGAGTGCATGCTTGAAGCGGTAGCAGTATGTCAGGCTGTATCCTCCAGTGGATAAGGGCTTTATTTTCAGGTGGGTAATTGGACTCCTGGCTTTTATGGTCTTATTTGCCAGGGGGATGGTGGGGGGGGGTGAGCTTGTGTACACAACAACAGCTGAAGGTTATGTTTGTGCCTGAGCGTGGCCCAAGTGCCTGTAGGATCAGCCGGCATGTACGAATCCAACAGCTCCTGTGCTGCAAGTCGAGTTGACTCCACAAACAGCGGGTTGACATGCAGAAGCAGCTGACCCCTCTCAGAGCCTGACCCGCTCGGCCGCCTGGAGCCAGCCAACACCCGGCTGGGCGTGCTCTAACCTGACAGGGCTTAATGGCTACTTGGGAAGTTCCTCTGTGGTGAATCAGAGCCACAACCTGCTCGGACACCATGAGCAGTCATAATGATCCACCTTGATGCCATTATGAGTTTCTCTTAAGATAAGTGCAGTATAAGGCATCTACATTTAAATAAAAGATGCTTTCTCCAATATCGACAGTGCTATCATAAGTGTATCACTTGTCTATTAAAGCCAATGTTTGTACTTAACAGAATTAAGGAAGTTGCTGTCTGTTCAGTGTTGCTGATTGTTTGTTTGCTTATTTGTAAGTTAGATATGTTTATATTAGTAGTGGCAAAGAAAGATGTCTTTTTTCCGCTTCGAATGGTGCCCTGTGCACCCGTGGTAAAGTACGCCCACGTGCATGCTGTGCATTTTGGACTGAAACAGCTACGGGTCAGATATGTGGGATGGAATATGTGTGTGTATGTGTGTGTGTGTGTGTGTGTGTGTGTGTGTGTGTGTGTGTGTGTGTGTGTGTGTGTGTGTGTGTGAGTGAGTGTGTGCACACATCTGTGTGTGTGTCACTCAGCCTCCCAGCAAATCTTACAAAAAACGAGCTTCCTTAGGAGCCCGTGCAAGAGGATTCTAATGTTTGCTATTTCAGTACAGCAATGAAAGGTTTTCCACATAAATTAATTATGCAAATGTTCTGGTTTAGCATGCAAAAAATCAGCAAAGGATTTATTGATTATCAGGATATCCAAGAGCCATTGTGTGAGCAAAGAATTCCAACAATGCCAAATCAATCCTCACAAACTCAGTGGCCTTATAAGCATAAATATGGCATTCTCTTTCAGTAAAGAAAAAGTCTGATACACCTTGATCGAAACAATTTCTCTGCATTTGGGTTCAGTATAATCTAACTGGCAGCATTTGGAACAAGTGACATTTGCCAGATCAGCAGGCCTCAGCACTCATTACCATTGCTAATAAGACGAAAGCGCATGAACATCTGCTAGGCGTAATCCCCACCTACAATAAGAGTGTTTTTTCATCACTGAGGATTTTGTTTGACCACATAAAAATGTTTGTGTGCATGCACATTGTCTGAAAGTTTAAGGAGAGATTCTAAATAAATTCATTAATAAGTAAAACGTACCCTGGTACTCTAACTGCACTCAATCAAAAGAAATCCTTCAAGTTACTCTTTAGGTTTCTCTCTTTCTCATCTCTCTCTTACTCTTTCTCATCTCTCTCTCACTTTCTCATCTCTCTTTCCTTTTCTCTCTCTCTTTCTCTCTCTCTTTCCTATGCTCTCCTCCCTAAACTTAATCAAGTGATGAGGGCTGGAAACAAGGCCTGGTAGATAAAAGTGTTGGAGATGGTAATGATGCCAAGTAATGATTTCCCCAGAGGAAATCTGATCTATTGCCACAGGGAAGAGAGGGAGAAGAAAGACCTGAGGGAGAGACGGAAGGGAGGGCGAGAAAGAGAGAGGGAACGAGGGAGAGGAGGGGAGGGGGAAACCACATCAGCATTTCATAAGAGGCACCTCAGCCATGAAAGGGAGCTAGAGAGGGAGGTGGCAGTCGTATTAGGAGGAGAGCGTTTCCCATCACCCCATGGGTGACTCTTCCCCTAGCTTCCTAGCTTCTCTTTCTAGTGTGTGTGTGCCTGTGTGTGTGTCAGGGGGGTGGGGGGTTATAAAGTGCTTGTGTACACTCAAGGAGGGAGGAGTGTGTGCGGCAGGTGAAATTAAACAGCTGAAAGGTGTGATTTAACAATGCTCAAAACTCAATAAGTATTAGATAAGCAGCAAATTAGATGTGTCTGTGTCAGGGAGATGGGAGGGAGGTGAAAAAAACTCTCCTTCGATCGATCGCATCGTCAAAAATTAATCTCCTGCCCTGCACCCCGGACTCACTGCCAAGGTTGGTGAGAAGTAAAGTAATAAGCACACAGAATATAACTATCCCCCTTCTCTCTCTCTTTCTGTCTCCTTCTCTCTCATCTTAGAACCCTACTCTTGCTCTCAGTAGGGCATTTTTTTAACATGGGGTGGCCCTACCCATGGCCCCAAACACCCATCAGTGCCTCTCTCCCCTCTCCTCTCTCTAATTGGGACAGATGAATGATAGCTCCAACTCCCCCTTCTGCACCAAATGAGGGATGAGTGACAGTTCTCCCTATTCAAACCAATCCTTTTTTTCAACCCTTTAATGCTAGAATGATTTCTCTGTATATTTAGCTGTTCATCTCATCTTGTAAATTAGACTTTATTGTGTTGTCCACCTCAAATTTAAAATTAAAAAGCCAGTAACAAAACATGAATGTAGGTACAAGATCCTGCAGCGGTTGTTGGCTATCTGCAGTAACAGAGCTGTAGAGCTGCTACAAACTGCCCCAGCTCTGTCGTGCTGGGCTGGCAGAGCATCGAGTCTAAAAGGTGACAGTGCACTCTAGCCCATTTGCACTGCATTAAGTCTAACTCCCGGCAGGGAAGTGCCTCTCTGCGTTTCACCCCCTCTTTACCCTAAAATAATGGGGCTCTTTCGCAGCTCAGAGATGCTCTCGCAAGCTGCGCACTTAACAGTTCGCCCTCATCACCTGCCTCTCTCCTCGCCAAACGCCGCCCAGCTGATCTCCAGGAGGGATTGTGCCATTGTTTGAGCCACACTTTCCACAGCTGGCACGGGAGCATGCTATTGCACTGTACTAAAGCGAAGCCCCCATTAAAGCCACCATTAGCCAAGGTGTTGCCGTGGCTGTGGAGCTGGGCCGCAGAGGCTGTCTCCTCCCTCTGCAATACGCATGGTGCAGCAGCGCCTAAATGGGAGTCATGCGCCTATGCATGTGAAAGAGGGGCAGGCAGAGAATTAAGCAAGCCATGCATGTTTTGGACAGGAGTTAACGTGAAGAACACTGAGATGCTCTCTGTCTGTCTGTCAAAGAGAGGCGGTGTCTGGAATTCGAGCGGGAATTTATTTTCGCCTCCAAATGAGTTTCTCCTGTGTTCCTGCCTTCTCTGAAACGGTGCCGTGTGTGTGTGTTTGTGTGTGTGCGTGTGTGTAGAAGCTATTATCCTCGGTCTGTTCAATTATTGATCTGCGAGTGCCACAGGGTGAGGGAGAGCGCAGAATGCGCAGACCAAATAAATCTTTGTTTGGACTTTTTGGGCTGTGTCTCCATCCCTCTGTCTTCCTCAGCCTCCCATGATCGGAGCGAGGCCCGGACTGGCTGCAGCTCTAGGTTCAGTTTACATCAAGAGCAGATCAACCCATAGAGCTAAGCCTGCGACTGGGAGACTCGTAACAGTCCCAAAACTGACTCAGTGTCAGAGAAACACTTTAAAGACTTCAGGAATTTCATTTAGTAGGTTTGAATATATATAAAATGCCCCCCCCCCCCCATGTATCTCATCTGGACGCATCTGACCCTGCAGATGCCTTTAAGCTGCCATGTTATCATGATTATGATGTGCTTTGTGTCTGGTAGACCACTTGTTCACTGTCCAGACACGAACCTTTGAGATGGAAAGAATCTGTATTTCCTGTGTCATATTTCCAGCATGATTGAAGTCCCAGCCACTTCCTTCACACCCCTTATATTATCGGAGGTAACTTTTATTTCTTTCATAAAAGCAGGCAGATTTATCTATTATTAACTCTGCTACTCATAATGGCCACATTTTATGTATTGCTGAGACAGGGTTAAATGATTTGCAGTTAATTAGCTTGCCTCCAGGTTATTGATTTTCCTTCAGGAGGCCGTCGAGCTTTGAGCAGGCACTCCGAACAGCTCCGGCTCGCCTTCTGAGAACCGCTGCTGAATGACTGGCTGGTCCGCAGGCTGAACGCCGTCTGGATACACTGGAGTTGCCTCCGTGAGCAGTCAGGCTGTTTCACTCTGCAATGGTTTTAAATGGCAGATTTATACAATATATCTTCTGTGCTTGAGACCGGAGCGGGGGTCAAGTGCCGAAGATGGGGACTCTGAACAAAAAAAAAAAAGTTTTGGTTATGCATTTGGCGGAGCAGCGGCTCAAACACACGTGCGGATGGGGTGGTCACGGCTTGGGCCGAGGGGAAATCACGCTCGTCTGCGGGGCTTTATTACAGCTCAAGGACTGGAATGTGATGCGGGTATGCCCAGTAGGCTCATGAAGCATGCTGATGTTAGTGTTTCAGGAGCGGCGGTGGCATACAGGACTGCTCAGTCCAGGCATGTTCACACAGGATGTAAAAAAAAAAAAAAATTTAAAAATCAGCCCAATCAATACGACAATATTGTCAACTAAATCACACGTGTGCCTCATTCTCCCTGGACACTCTACTAGTCTTAAACATGACTTGGTCAAGGTAAATTACCGTACACATTTAGTGCTATGCTATAGTAATGTTCCGTACTGTTAGATTTGCTCTGGACTATTTAAGTGAATAAAGCTTGCTGACTGCAGTTGGCCTCTGTAATGACAGGTCAGGAATGTAGAGCATGGAGCCACAGTAAATTATCTCAGTGGTGGAATCCTTTTGTTGTAACTTTGCATCAGCGATATCTGCATGGTCAAAAGTGTTACTACTGAACAACAGGCACACACTATGAAGTGCTGATCAAATCAGTGAAGCACAATGGGAATGAGAGTCTGGCAAAGAAGCAGACATCAGTGATCTCAGTGTTATTAGGTTCCCAAACAGAGACGGCTGGTTTTCATTTGAGTCTGCTCTCTTGTTCGTCACTATTTCAGAGTTGAGTAATGAAGTTGAATGTCTACTTCAAATGTTAGGCACAGCTGTTATGATCTCTCTCTCTTACACACACACCCACACGGGGGGGGGGGCAATGAAATATGATGGTACACCCCCCCCCCCCCCAACTTGGCTTCCACTGAGGTGGGCTCCCTGACAAGCATAAATTATGTTAATAGAATGGAATAAAAAACACTTTATTCCAAAGGTTTTAGTACTTTGAAATGTCAAAATGATGTAGTGCACTACCTGGAGAGAAGTCTGAAGCTTAAGTTAGAACGCTAAAATATTAAAACAAGAAATTGCGCACTCTCCTGAGGAGCTGAAAAAAGGTGAGTGAAAAATGGAGAATGCGCTAGTGTGTTCTCCCTGGTACAGTTTTCGCTGTTCATTAATTGATCAGAGCACCAAATATAACTTCCACGTAATGGCACGGTGGAATCTCGTAGATACCGCAAAGTTATTTGATGGAGCTTTCATGAAAGGAAATGCCATTAGTCGTGCGCATTGTCCTGTTACCTACATCACCTTGCTCAGTCAGTGTTATCTGAATGCCAAATTATAACTATCAGCCAATTTGGACCTTTGATTTAAAGAAAGTTGATTAACTCCAAGGGTTTTTACATTTGGGAAGAGTAATCTGATTAGAGGTTCTGATGGAATAGTGTTTTCTTCTTTTATTCTTGTCCACATGAGATACAGTATGGATGTTTGGATTTAAATTGGGGGAGTGGTCCCACGGCTCCTTCAGCGGTGGCTTCTTCAAAAGAAGCGGGAGAGGTCCACTGCTAAGCAGCTAAATGAACCAGACCCGGCATGTTAATTGAACCGTTCCATTGTTGCCATGACAAACTGGCTATTGATTGATCCTTCGCGCCCTCGTGTGTCCCCTTTCTCCAGTGATCTATGCTCTTTAGTCCAACGGCTGCATTTCAGCTCGGCAAAGACAGCACGCGCGAGGAAGGGACAGGGGCCGAGAGATCTGCACGGAGAGAAAGAGAGCGCGTGTAAAGGTTGGAGAGGCTTGGTCGGGGTGTTCAATTACTGCATCCGCGAGGTTAAATCAATAACATTTAAATTGCTTATGGTAATCACCTGCGTTCCAATCACTGCGATCAGCATAAGCAATCTGCTGACCCCAGCCAAGCTTTCACAGCACGTCCGCACCAGCACTCACGATCCCCTACCTGAAACAAATGGGCTGCGCGTGCGCGGGGACCTGGGGGGGGCTGCGGGAACCCGGCTCCTGCGCATGGGAGCCGCTGGCTGAGGAACATGTTCTAGAACAGCTGCAGCTTGGTGTGCCACATGTTACACGCTGATGTGGTTGGACAGATTAGTGCCTCTACACTTCAATCCACTACAGAACATTTACGGATTTTATGTCGTTTTGTTGTACACATTTTCCAGTTTCGTTTGGTTAACACAAGTGTTGTCACCATTTAACAATGCTACAATCAAACTATGAGGGCAAGTTGCTCTAGATGTATATGTAATCAGCCCATTCTTTTTTTTTAAACACTGGCTACAACAGCTGTCTCAGTGCTGCCAGCAGCCCAGCACTCTGCTGTCCAATATGACACATAGCATCAAGGGACAGAGGTCATCTTTTACCACTGATGAGAGTACAACCAACTATGGACTGAGAGCCCCTGGCTACAGACAGCACATGGCAAAAGTAGTATAAAGACTTGGTTCTTAGCAGTGCAGAAACATTTCTGCTTACCAGGGAAAATCACACCAAATCTGATAGGCGTCCGGCTGCATAATTAACAGTGTAATATGATGACCATCAAAAGGATGATAAAATGTACATATATGACAAGTGTGACCCAATGCTGAAAGTGCAGAAAAAGTTGCTGCAGGATGAGAGCGAGGGAGCAGCTGTGAAGATATTATTTACTCTTCATTATGTGGTCATTCCATTATGGTCTACTCTCTTTCTCAGATTGAACTGCTGTTCCATCACATCACTCACTGAAAACAAAAAGGTTGTGTGTGCGTGCGTGATCTTGTGCCTGTGACCATTATGAACTACCCTTTGGCACTCTGGGGCCTGGGCTGGATGCAGTGGCATCCATGGCGTGTTACCTCAGGGCCTCAGCTACTGAGCTGTCCCCCTACCATCGCCTTCTGCCCTCAGCACGTCCACGGCGTCGCATACCGCAGGTAGTGAGATAGTGAGGCTCAGGCACAAATTGATTATAATGCGTTGCATCGTCCGTAAGTCGCATCTCAGCAAAGCGTTCATTAATTTTTCAAGACCCAGGGAGCCATTGTGTGATATAAATCTGTGCTGCACCTCAGTGGTGGCTCACGCCACCACTTTGAAGTTCTGCCTAATTAAGCCCCTGTACAGTTAATAAGGCTGACAATAAGGCAGTGGGCAGATCTGAGGAAATATATGACATCTAGTATAATACAGACCCAAAGAGCATAGATACGTTCTGATAGATTCCTAGAGCAGGCACAATCAGTCAGTTCATCCTCCTCTGAATGTATCTCTGAAGTGAGTCACACTGACCAAGAAATCCAAATAAGTGCAAATAAGTGAATCCCACAGGCCCTGAGATCAGTTTTGCAAAGTTTTCAGGACTGTTCATTTTAAAAAGAAGAAGAAGAAGAAGAAGAAGAAGAAGAAGAAGAAGAAGAAGAAGAAGAAGAAGAAGAAGAAGAAGAAGAAGAAGAAGAAGAAGAACAAGAAGAAGAACAAGAAGAAGAAGAAGAAAATTCCAGTTTCACCAAGAGGCCAGGTGCAGGCCTGTCCAGCCAGCCCTGAGCCAGTGGTGTGGGGAGAGTGGGAGGATCACTCGCTATTGATCACAGAGTAGGGCTCAGGCATTCCTCATCTGGCTGGGCTGTAAAACGCTCGGCTTGTCTGAAATATTGCAGGGCCTGGAGCTGGGCATAGACCCAAAGCAAATGAACGACAGCCCATGAACTGTATGCATGGCCGGGCTCCCTGGCCTTGGAGCTAAGTGGCAGTGTTTAATGTGCTACAACTAGAAGGCCATGTAAAGCAGACAGCAAACAATCAGAGCAGTGGAATGCTATGCCTCACCTTGATGCAGAATATGATATGGCTTTAGTGTCTGTTGAGCAGACAGAACTAGTTTAGGGCAAATACTGGTGCCTTTGAGGGGTTAAAGAGTAGGCTACACGAGGCAACAGTGCTTATCCTCCTGTAGTCCAGAGTGGTACTGAATATACTTCAGTTGTGTAGACTGATGACTGAGCAGTCTATCACTTCCCTCTGGCAGTATCTTAAATAAATTTAAGTTCACAGGATCAGATCTTTGGGATGTAGGTGCAGTGGATGTGGACATGTAGTCTGAGCGTGTGCAATACTTTGGGTTTTCAGACACCTCCCTCTAGTGGACAAAAGAAACATCGCTTCTATTAACGTCATTTTAAGAGTGAGATCCTATGTAGGGGCTTTTCAAGTGATCTGTCTTTGCTCACTCTCAAGCTTAGTCTGTACCAAAGAATAGAAATTTAAATTTGAAAAATTATCCATCTACAACTATGTATAAATTATTGCACTCACTCATACTTTTTTTTCTCAGAATAAACTCAGAATAAACTATTTTACAAAAACTAACCTACAGAAATGCTTGATATGAATGGCATAAAGTGTTTGCTAAGGTAAGCAGCTTACTTACTGAGCAGGTCATCATTGTCAGCCAGTTATCCAATGTAATTCACACTGAACTGAGCAACACTGGGTAGACAGATTTGCTTTGCATTTAAAGATAGACTATAGTGGTGAGGATCCTGTAGGCCATAGAGAAAGTGATGACCATGCTCACCACCCAGGACAAGCCCCATAGGACATGCTGGAAGTGCAGCAGGGCACTGGAGAGGTCAGGCCCGTCAGACTGCATAGCAGGCTGACCAGCACAAAGGGAACAATGTTCTCCAGGTCATTCTGATGGCAGCTGTAGGTAGAAAGGAAATGTTCAAAATTCAGAAAATGCAATTCTGTGAGCCTGACTGGAAAACTGTTGATCAGTCACCAAACAGAAATACTGCAAATGCTGCAAATACGTGATCATAACTGTTTGCATTGTATAGCCCATATAGCCTACCTTTCATACCCTACCACTGACAAACGGGCTGTACTTTATACCGAAAACCAAAAACAAATGACTGCTGTACCTTCACACATGCTTGACATCAGTGTCCATCATCTTCTTCCTCTCCTTAGCAAAGCCCCCAAAAATAACCTCCATACTGTCAATCACCTGTGGTATTAACCTCCACAAAGGAGCCAAAAAAATATATTTAATTAGTCATAAAACCACCATATAGGCATATAAAGTGCTTGGAGTGTTTGCTCAATTTTGATCAATCAAAACTGAATGCAATAACAAAATATTTAATTGCAAAATGAATGGAGTGTATTCAGGTCATCAACGTGAAGTTGTATTTTTATTTCCTTCTTTTGAAAATGGACCTATGAGGTCATGGGATCCATTAGCATCATTTTGAGGGTGTCTGTTGTTGCACAGGTGGAAAAGGCCATGAAGACCTCGCTGTCAATCATGTGCACGATTTCTGCCATCTTTATTCGGACTGCACTGGCACAATTATGACTGAAATGTTACAAACAAGCTAGACCTGTGCTGCCCAAATCTGGTTTTTGTAATCTACCACCCTGGTAGATTAGCTGCAACCCTAAATCTAGCACACTGGGTTCTAATCTTAAAATGTTACGGAAGAACTTCATTAAATGGATAAATTCTGTTAGATTAGGGTTGGAACTAAACTCCGTAGGGCGGTAGATCACCAAGACCAGATCTAAACATCCCTGATCTAAACAATCTGTCAAACCAAAAACAATTTTACCAAGCCATCATAGCAGAGGACAGCGAAAGTAGAATGTTTTCTACTTTTGTTTAGACACGTGTTATGTCGCGAACAAAACGTATTATTTCTGTTGCCTATTTACCGCCAATGGAATGTGTTTTTGGTATAAAAAAAAATACATGTGCTATACTAGCACAGAGTGATGAACAACTACCACTTTTGCGATTTATAAAGGCAGTTCTTACCTTGTTATAATTAATAATGATATTTAAGTTTATTGGTATTTAATATTGGTATTTAAGTTTCACTGCAGTAGAATGAGTAAATAGCGCGGTTAGACGTCAAAGTACTTTTGTTTCAAGAATGCACGCACTCAAACAACTATTCGAAAAATAAATGGAGTTAAATAATAAAGAGCAACCTGAAACGTTTTTTATGCATACATTCTTACTGAAAATCTGCTCGAACTTTTATTTTAAGCGTTTGGGGAAAGTGTAGAGCGTTTTTGGGCGTGCCACAGAATGCTTTTGGAATTGGTCCACAGGACTGTCTTGCATGTTACGCAATACTCATGCTTGAACGTGTTTAGTGCACAGGGGGCGTGTGGTAGGTAAAGGGGGTCAGTCCATCATTAAAATACGCAAAAAAAATCTTTAATGACTTTTCGACACTTTAAAAATGTGCTTCCCAATCGTAAGTAGCCCATACACTTGAAAACGTATAACCTTTTTTTTTTTAACACAAGTTAAACAGTTTAGCGTTTACTAGGAATTCCGTGTGCACGAATGCCACTAGCGTGGTGTGGCCGTATACTTTATTGCTGAGTCACAGTGAAAACGTAATTGCCAACAGACATTCTTCTTCGTAGACATACGCTGCTTTGCTGTTATAAGTATTTTAGCATGCGAATCTGTATTCTACTATCTAGAGGTATTTCTATGTATAAAAAAAAACAGTTTTGAGTAAACTTGTTTACACTGGATAGAAGGGTGTTTGTTTCTATGCATGTGAACAGCATGCCGTGTTACATTAAAAGTAACACCATGACAAGAATCGGCTCTGGTAATTTCTCACAGTGAATTCTCCCTACAGCAGTAGTATAGTGGTGAGGATCCTGTAGGCCATAGAGAAAGTGGTGACCATGCCCACCACCCAGGACAAGCCCCTGCTGGGCTGGGGCAGTGCCATCACGTAGGCCAGCGTGTGGATGAACCGGGAACCCACAAACAGCCGGAAGTGCAGCAGGGCACTGGAGAGGTCAGGCCCCGTCAGAACATAGAGCAGGCCAATCAGCACAAAGGGAACAATGTTCTCCAGGTCATTCTGATGGCACCTGTGGACATGATCACAAGTGCACTGCTAGCCAGTCACCACACCAGATGGGCACACCAGATGGGGAGACAAGTCATTATATATGAGATATTGCACCTTCTGACACGTTCCACGTCATCATGGGTCCGCAACATCTTTTTCTTCTCCTCTGGAATTGTACCGGGCCAAATATCCTCCAAGTTTGCAAATGTCTGTTGGTGAAAAGACTTCACTTCTTGCAAAGCTCATGCACAACAAGAAATTCATAGCTGTAACTGTCCTGGTTTGTGGAATAATGCAATGTGTACTGAATACCAGTTCAAAATTCCTGTAAAATGTCTTACTAGCAGATTTTTCTCAGCAAATGAAACGTGTGTATACAGATGTCTTAACTACCAGTAAACACTGGTGAGCCACATACCTAAAATACTGTTTCAGAGGTGAACATTCCTGAAAAACCACACCACTGCAAGAGGAGCTGATTGAGCTTGTGATCATTGTTAGCTAACGAATCCGGCTTTATACACCATTGCTAAAGAAAAATTAATTAAATATCCTGTGTTTTGTACAATACCTTTCTGGTGATCCTGAAGTATGCAGTCAGCGGAGCCATTAGCATCATTTTCAGAACGACAATGGTGGCATAAGTGGAGAAGGCCAAGAACACCTCGCTGTCAATTATGCTGGCCATTCCTAAGCTTTAAAACTTTCTGTCAAGAATAAAATTATATTGCAATCACCCAAAGCAAACGCTCTCAGCACTTCAATCTGACCTCAGTTGTAACTTTAGAGAAGCAGGTTTTCTCAGTCACCTGAATAAATTAGCCATTATACAGACTGTCCAGTAGTAATGTCCCTTAACCCAACTCCTAGTCGCACAATCTACCATATTCATTAGTCTTGAGCTATGACTCAAACAATCCAACGATCAAATACATTTTTCTTAAAATTCCTGGAGAGGGCATTATATCCTACACAATGTACGCTGATGTAAACAGTCATTACAGGTCAAAGGTATGGTAGCTAGCAGTAATACTCAACCGGTCCCACCAGTTAAAAGGTAGCTCTAAAATAACTTATGAAAACTGCCATGAAAGCCTGTTGAATCTGTACGAAAGGACACTTCGAATATGACGGGTTGTTATTAAAGAAGAGAATGTATTTATGAAAGAAGAATTTTTCGTAGTTGATTTTGCAGTTGTGTCTTAGACACGAACATCGGGTTTTACAGCAACGTAATCTATATTTGAATAATAAAATGACCTTTATTATCATGCTATTCCACTGTATGAAAACATTTGATTATTAACTTTCCTTTAATCGGGTCACTCCGTTTGGGGGGAGCTATGGTCCGACAGTTTCACTAAGACAGATATCCATATTAAACCTCCCGGTTGAGCGAGTTGTAAAAATGATGAAAGACGTTCTGAGCTGCACCGATTGCGCATACAATATTCAGCGCATGAATTTTAGACCGAAATCGTTTAAATCGAAATCTAGAAAAAATGACCAAACTTACCTTTTTAGTGCAGCAGACCGAGACTGAACCTACGCAAAGACTAAGAATGCCTAGACAAATCAGGGGACAATCTATGGGACTATGCTGACGTTGTTATCGGACAACCTACTTAAAGTGAAGCCAAAAACTTCGACGAAGGAAGTTGTTCCTGAACTTTAGTCTTGTTGCAATGTGAGTTTATCTGTCGGACCATACAGTACAGGGGCGCCAGCTTTAGAGCTCAGCTTGGAGTGAGATTTGTTCCCGGGAGAGGAGTATTTTAGGAGTACTTTTTACACAGTGATATGCTTTTAAAAAGTGTAAAGTGTTCACAAGAAGTGTGCGACGTTCATTTACATTTATTGAGAATGTCAAAACATTTTACTGAACAGTCCTTAAATGTATCCTTAAAACCACCCTAAAACCTACTGAAATCCTTAAACCCAACATCTGAAATTTTGAACAGAAACAGGTTCACAAATTTTCGTGTGCTCTGGTGTAAGAGCTGGAGGATGATTTTGCAGCCTTGATCATTGACTGGAATAGCTCCCACTTGAAGCATGACTTCAAGTCTGCCATCTTAATTGTCAATAGAGATGTGAGTATTCCTTGGAGGGCCAGGTGGTTTCTAGTTATTGTGTTGTTGAAGCCTACCCAACAAAATACCCGCTTTGCATTAGCAGTGAAGTGTAGCAGCACAAAGTTAGCGATGGTGGAGAGAGTTTCAAATCTGCCCACCCCTGTTACCTGGAAAACATGGACAACAGGGTTAAGTTGCACAATTAATACATTGAGACAAGTCACTGAAAATAAGTTCTGGTTTTCGAATGAAACATTGCTGACCTTGTTTTTTAAGTTTGTCATATTGGCCCAGAAGCCCTCAATGTCTGGGTCTGCTGCCAGGCACAGGAATTGTCTCACAGTCTAGGAACTCATTCCCCGTGTGTCATGTTCCTGTGGGCTGAGGTAGGGGAGAAGGTGAAAATACCTTTACTAAAGTACATAGTTAAAATATTCTAGTCACTCCATATGAGATAAGGGAAAGGTGAACAATACTAGCTGTTCAGTACAAGTATCTTTGTTTTTATTTCTTAATTCCTGAAGAAGGAAATATATATACACACACACACTGCTTGGCCAAAAAAAGGTCACCACCTGGATTTAACTAAGCAAATAGGTAAGAGCCTCCAATTGGATAATTACTGCATGGGTGGTTATGTTTCAGCTGGCCACAACTTATTTAACCCTAACTGATGCAGTGAGTAGTTTTTCATTTGTTAAACAACCATGTTGAAAGACACATCCTGTGATTGTGGAAAAGATGTTAATCTGTTTCAGAAGGGTCAAATTATTGGCATGCTTCAGGCAGAGAAAACATCTAAGGAGATGAAACTGCTGAAACTACTAAAATCGGGTTAAGAACTGTCCAACACATTAGTAAAAAGTGGAAGGACAGTGGGGAAACATCACCTTCGAGGAAGGAATGTGGTTGGAAAAAAATCTTGAATGATCGTGATCGGCAATCACTTAAACGTGTGGTGAAATCAAATCGTAGAAAAACAACAGTAGAACTCAGGGATATGTTTAATAGTGAAAGTAAGAGCATATCTACATGCACAATGTGAAGGGAACTCAAGGGATTGGGACTAAACAGCTGCATAGCCTTAAGAAAAACACTCGTCAGTGAGGCTAACTGGCAAAAATGGCTTCAATTTGCTAGGGAGCATAAAGATTGGACTCTGGAGCAGTGGAAGAAGGTCATGTGGTCTGATGAGTCCAGATTTACCCTGTTCCAGAGTGATGGGCGCATCAGGGTAATAAGAGAGGCGGCTGAAGTGATGCACCCATCATGCCTAGTGCCTACCTTACAAGCTTGTGGGGGCAGTGTATGGATCTGGGGTTGCTGCAATTGGTCAGGTCTAGGTTCAGCAACATTATGTGCCCAAAGAATGAGGTCAGATGGCTTCCTGAATATACTGAATGACCAGGTTATTGCATCAATGGATTTTTTCTTCCCTGATGGCACAGGCATATTCCAAGATGACAATGCCAGGATTCATCGGGCTCAAATTGTGAAAGAGGTTCAGGGAGCATGAGACATCATTTTCAGACATGGATTGGCCACCACAGAGTCCAGACCTGAACCCAATTGAGAATCTTTGGGATGTGCTGGAGAAGACTTTGCGCAGTGGTCCAAATCTCCCATCATTAATAGAAGATCTTGGGGGGGGGGGGGGGAAATAAATATTGACATTGCAGAAGCTTGTGGAAATGATGCCACAGCAAATGCGTGCTGTAATCAAAGCTAAAGGCAGTCCAACAAAATATTGGTGTGTGACCTTTTTTTTGGCTAGGCAGTGTATATATATATATAATATATATATGTTGTTGTTGTTTTATTTTTTTTCTTATGTCTCGCTTAAGCAAGGGGTCTCTCAGAGACAACCGCTATAGTGCATACTCTACAGCTGTCACCAGGGCCAGCTGAGTCGCACCCTGGTGGTGTAGGTGACATTCAGTTTATTTCCTGTTAGGCAGATACAGAAAACAATCAAATCAAAAGTATTTTCATAAGAATACATATACTTTTCCTTGAGCTTTATCTTAGTGGTTTACTGATACTAGTCATATAATTCCAAAAGACAGTGTATTACAATCATACATATACAGTGCCAATCCAAAGTCTGCATCTGCCTAGTTGTGGGCAGATTAACGTTTTGTGTGTGTGTGAAATTATGAAACAATCAGACTAATCACATTATTGTATTTATACATAAAGTTCAATATAGTTGAAAAATGACATATCAAGCATGTCCAGGCTTTTGACATTTACTATGCATGCTTTATCTTACTTTACTTTGCACTAAATTACAAATGCCTACATTTCCTAGAATACAAAATGCAGGAATGCAAGTTTCAGTCACTTCTAGATGTAACTAATCTAATAAAAATATAGATGAAGGATTTCTCTTGGGAAGGAGATTCAGAGAGCTGAAGGCTGGCATGAAGTAGTGGTCATGGAGTCAAAAACACCCCCTGTATCCTCCTCAGTCTTGGTTGTTTCTCCTCTTTAAGTGAAAGAAAACAAAGATACTCATACACATACTGTTCATTTCAAGATTGCACATTATAGAATAGATATGGATATTTGTTAACACTCATTGATTTAAAATAGAAAGTGGAATTGGAAAATTGATACCTGCCAGAAAGCCTTAGCAGTTGGTGCTGCCTTTAAACCAAAAGCCCACATTAACCACAACATCCTCTGGATCAAAATTTGACACCTCCAATTACATGTTTATTTAGTGAATTCCTCCTCTGTACATCATCTAAATATTATATATTTTTATTGTACCCTAGAACACTTGATGAAACTGAATTGCGTTATCTGATATTCATAGCTGTATTGTCTACAGAGAGGCCAACACAGGTGCACCATGGAATGATATTTTCTTTTAAAGTGACATCAATATTTTGGAAGATGAGCTCTGCTTGGCTAGATCTGGTACCAGTTGTGGTGCACATACCAAGGAATCGATGGGCCATTTTGTTCACATGAACACACACAGTAAGGGGGTTCATCTTTTCTCTTCCTGTACTGACAAAAGAATTAACCCATTATCTTTGGTCAAATCAAACAAATACATTAAAGTGAGCTCACATTGTTACAAAAATATGGCCAGAATAAAAAAAGAAAAGAATGTTCACTGGATACCAGGATGTAATGGCATTTTCTTCCTACCTGTGTCATTTGAACCATCTATAATGAGGGTGTAAAAACTGTCTCTCATCAGCATTACCAGGATGTTGTCAAAACATGGGGTCACTGCTTTATAATACAGGAGGTTATGGTCCTTGGGCATTTGTACTCCTCTGCAGCAGCTGGATCTCTGAAGCATTCTTTCATGATCAGTGATGATGATGATCATAATATAACCAGTGGTGTATTATGATTTGTCAGCATCACAGCAATGTTTAATTCTGCCCTCCAAGTATATAAGATACATTTGCATTGACATTAGATTTTGAATTACTTAAATGTACACAATTATTTCATTCAATAGATGCCAGCTCCAAGAAGGCAAACCTTTATTTAGGAAAAATGCTTAGGAAAACTAGTGTCATTACCCTCCACTGTATAACCATAACTGCACTGTGCATTACCAAGCTTTAGGTTTTTTGACAGATTTTTTAAAAATATTTCATCATAAATATATATTTTATATAAATAATACAATTTGAGCTCAGCTGTCGTTGACAGTCGTTTCTTTAGAAAACATTAGCATCTTACGTTAACTATATGTCCACATATTTCACTGGGACCGTGTTTTATCACGTTTTAATCTAGAAACGATGTAAATAAGTGCAGCAGTAACTCTGCTAATCTCTACGTGGGCCACCTCTGCAACTTTACACCAAGTAAGTCTTAAAATTAGACGAATGACCGTTACACTTATCATCATGCATTTGTTTCTCGCAATGATGTTGTTGCACGCAATGCTGTTCCTTCACTTAAAAATCACACGTGTAGGTGTGTGTGGCGTGAGACCTGTCTCAATCGTTTACTGCGTGAGAGTTGGCAGCGCCGTGTAGCGCTCAGCTGGCCTTTGAGACACACATTGGCAATGCAGGAAGTGTCGCGAGTTTGTTCAGTGCGAGATGTCTGGAAGATCAGGATGCGTTGATACGCCCCCTGGCAATTATTACCGTTTCTTGTGAATATGTCGCCCGAATTTTGTTTTCTCAGCTGTGTCTTATCGCTATAAGGAACAGTAAATTATGTGTCAAGAGTGCAGTGAATACGTTTTGTGTTTAGGATTTTTTTTGTATGTACGCTCGCAAACTAAGCTCTGTCTGTGGTATCCGCCACTGCAGTTTGGACCGCCGTGCCATTTACACAGACTCACCATGGACACGTTAAAGTAATCTAATCATCTCCAGAGCGGTCAAGTCTTCGTGCTCTATTGAGCATGGTAGTGTGCGGAGTTAGTCCCCTCTCCAGAGGAGTGATAAACAAGGCCTGTCCTTCACGATTGCGCCGTCGCTGCTCTAGACACCGCTCGTCCTGTTGCCATTGTGCCACTTTCTGGAATAGGTTCCAGGTTCTTATCTCACATGGGACATTTTCTCCTCTCCATGTGTATAAGGTGTCGGAGAGAGACGATGCAGCTTGGAGAAGTGTGCGATAACTAGTGCCAGATGGTTGGATACCCCACCGGTAATGCGGCTCTTGCACTTGCTTGGGTATTTAGCATGCTAAAGACTAGCGGGGGGGGCTCCGTTGTCAGAAGAAGACTTGAGAGATGTCAATCAGCAACGGGACAGGAGGTGAGGAGGTGCCTCTTTCTAGCCTGAGGGGCACGAGTGGGAGCGGGGGAGTCGATGTGACGTGTCGATGCGCTCGCCATCACTTCGGTAATACTAGGAGTCGCGTGAGCAGTGCTCGGTTTGATCAGTGGTACTGATAGGGAGATGAAAGCCAGCAGGAGCTCTCGCAGGCCTTGGTGAGTCATACTCTTACGAGCATACGAGATTGCGAAGTTTTGCGTTAGGTTTCAGAGAATTCTGCGTGCGTGTATATTGTTTCCCTGTTCCTCAGTTTAACAAAACGTAAAACACTGCGTATTTAGCCTATACGCCAGGCTGCCGGAGTGAATACAACCGGAGTGAATACAATTTCATGTAATTTTATTAGATAATTTAGTTTATGATTGTTGAAGTCTAATTTTGTTTGTCATATCTGTATGATGTTTAGTTATGCCCATGCGTTTAGCATAGGGAAATGTTGCATGCCTATATATTACAATCCAGCAGCTCCTCTGGGCAGAGTGTGAGAGGGACACCCCCCCCCCCAACACAAATAATGCAATATGATTTTCCTCCAGGACCTGGTAATGGCAAACTCTTCCATTGATCTCTCACCAGACTCACCAGTAATTGGGATGCTGGCTGTGGTGTCACTCTATTGATTTTTAACTGGTATCCAGCTTGTGCTAGAGCTGTTAGGACAACGATGACTAAATAACAGCCCGCCTGATGATCTTAATGCCCGGAGCCAAGCGCAGCTATTGATTTCATTACTGAAAGCCTCCTTGGCTCCCAGCACATACATTTTTTTATCGACCTGGGGTGATGTCCACATTTCTTCCTGCACTGTCACATGCCCTGTGCCCAACCAATCCATGCTTGCGGAATGCTGAGCATGTGCATTAGCACAATCTGAACGCAGGTGTGCACAGGAGTTTTTCCATCATATGGGCACTGTCCAGACTTGGCCTCCACTGGCAGGGCAGATGAGTGTGAAACTGCAGTATGGTGGGAAATGCACAAGCTCTCACTCATGAAGGAATCCTAAAGAATGAAGTTCTCACTTCTGCTCATGTCCTTTATGAGCATGGAGGTAACACTTCCACCTTATGAAGTGTTGCATAAACCTGCATAAACCTACTCAACAGTCTTCCCTTTGCTGTACAGGTTGACTGAGGACCTGGTCTTTAAAAACTAGAAAACTGAAGTAAACTGAAAACTTGAGAACATGTGATCCATTATAATACTGTGAAAAATGTACAGGGGAGAAACAGATCAGAAGAATTATTCAAGCATCATACTAGCCCATAAATTCTCACCAGAAGAGAAAATGTGTACAAAAAGTATAGCTAAATTTGACAGCCTGGCAGTAAGAATGACCCAGAAAGAAGTCTATAATCATAAATGCCACAAACACTTTAATAGAAAAACTTACTTTGCACCTACACCTACTGACCACCTCCTGGTACACTTCTAGGTGTATTATATAAATGTATCATTTAGCGCATCATTCGCTGTGAACAGGTAGGCTCTAACACCTAATGGTTTCAACGGCAGATGATGGTGAGCGAATAAGGGGCATGTATGTTTAAATGAATGGAAAGTCATCCAAATTTAATGCAATCTCTAAGATTAATTAGTTAATATTCTAATTAAGGTAATCAGTAATGCAGTATGCTTTTTGAATGGAGCCTTCTGACTTCCCTTTCTCTACCTGGTCATTGTTCAGTGTCTACACTAAGATGCTGGTCCCAGCTAATCTAAGAGTTCTGTAGCTCCTGTAAAGTAAACCTCAATGTCCTCTTAAACATTATCCACTGACCAGTGACCAGCAGTGAACAAAGCCATGACTGAGCAGCTGGTTGTTTTCCTGTTAATTAAAGGCATCACAGAGTTTCATTGTCCTCTGTCATCAAAGAGCATGTTTTTCATTAGCTTTGGGTGAGACACCACAACTCTCTGTCCAGAAAAGTCGTTGGCAAAGGGGCACAGCTTGTCCTTGTCCTCTTGTTTACTTTATGTCAGCTGAGTGTACTCAACAAAGTTAAGGCATCCATTAATAGGGGGAGGTCATTTTAAACTGGAAAATATTTTTTCGAGCCATTTAGTCACTGTTCAGTTTCAGGATAGTTAACTGAAGTGTGAGGTTATGGTTCAAAAGCATACATTCACACACACAAAAAAAACAACAACAATGGAACGAACAGAACATTTAGGAAGATATACACAGAAATACCTCACTTCCAAAGGTCACACGTGGGTAACAATGAATCCCACTGGCATCCACTCCTGTATAAGATGTCAAAGAATTTATAAGCGAGTTAACTATCTATATCTCCTGCATCTGCGTTCACAAAGAATCCACTCCTTAAGGTTGAGAGGTAAGACAAACACTAGACTTAATAAAAGTGCTGTTCAGCTGAATTTTCCTTCTCTCATGCATATCTAACATAACTAACTGTCCTTGTGTCATTCTTGAGTGGCAGTATGAGTGAAATTGTTGAGTGAATAAAGTGCGGCGTTAGAACGGGATTCATTATGGAGTAGGCCCTCTTCCGTGTCAAGGTAATCTCCTCAGGCATTTGTTAAGGAAAGGGAAAAAAGTGAATGAAGTATCTATTGGGAAAAAAAACAACTACTTTTGGATATAGAGTCACAAGCGCCATATCATTTGTGTTTCTACATAATTCTTCACAAATTATGAGTCAAGGCATAAGATTAATAAGATTCAAAGCCCTTAGCGTGGAGGAAAGTTGGCTAAATGGACTATGCTAAGGAGGCCTGTGCATTGTGAAGTCTTTGTCAAGATTTTAGAGAATGACCCTGAGCATCACTTTAAAATGGGAAGAGCTCCTGAATGCATTAAGTTGGCATATATCACATGTAGAAATCTCTCGTGTAGTTACATTGATTTCTTTTCTATCATAAAGTTTAGCTGTGTTGCATTTCACAACCAGAGCTAAGCCACAAGCATTTTCTTACATAGAGCATATACCAACAAGCATATACATTATAACTTTGGCACCTTTACAGTTTTCACATAAAAATATTAAGTCCAGTAATCCTGTATTATATGAAGGAGAACATTTTGATCACTTTCAACAATCCCAAACAAACACACCCATTCAGCGTCTGAGTTTGCTGGTTATAGAGGATGTCAGTTTGGTGCATAGTGGTCTGTAGAGAACATATTCTAAAGGGATTATCTCGTTTTCTGCAGCAGTGGTACATATATGCCTATGAATAAGGCATAATCCCAATGGGAAGACTTTATATTGGACATGACCTGAGGGTGCAAATTAAGATAATTACAGACAGCAGGGTCCCCCATAAGTGGCCTTCAGTATGCAGGCATTTGTGCATTCGCTTCTTCTTGATGCATGTTAGAACGAAAGTGCGTTTTGCACACTGTAACGCCGAGACCCCACAGCTCTCTATGGGAGCCCGAGGATCATTGGGTTGCTTATTTAACGAGGCATCTCCCCGCTGCAGATCTGTGCACAGCCCCACACATTCTCGCTGCTCCACACAAAGGGAAATAAATCTCTTTTCGGCAGGATAATTACCAAGATAATTTTATCCATAATGATACTTGTCAGTCTGGGGTGCTGATGAAATTAGAGAAGTTCTTGGATAAGAAGCAGAGAAAAAAAATCCCTGCAGATTTGTCTGTCAGAAAAGGAGAACTAGAGAAAGTTGGAACAGAAAAAAATGAAAACTTCTATAGCCTGTCTGACCTTCCCCAGAAACAACTAGTGAAAAAATATGGATCATGTAAAATGTCAAGGTTTAAAAAAAAATACTGCTTAGTGTCCACTTAAGTAGTGAAGACCTGCAGAAATAACATCAGTTAACAGGGCAAATGGGCAGTGTTGACATTATATTAATGTTGCTCTCAGTGATAAAGCTGTAAATGATGAATTCCTGGTCTCCATCTGTGTACGTCATTCAACTTGACACTTCATTTGCTGTACATACATACACCTGGCAGTAAATATGCAGTCAGTCTGTGAATTATGGACAACGCTTTGAGATCCAGGACAACCCTTTAACAAAATTCAACATTTGTTCATCATGTAGAAATTGAGAGAGTCAACATGTACTCCAGTGGCGATGCCACTGTGAGGCTTTGATCTTAGATCTGCATTCTCTCAACTACTCATACTCTTTCAAAAAGGGGCTACTTAAATTATTTCGGATATGCCGACACTCAGCAACATGGCAAAGGTAAACATCTCCTGTGGATCTGGGGAGATAAAAGGGATGCTCAAAAAGACATGACGCCAAGAACGCTATAGTATTTAGCATAAGCAGCGGCAAACACCCTTAAAGGAAGGGGAGCTTTGCTTTAAAAAAAAAATTAATAGGGAGGAATTGGGGTCCCGCTCTGCATTGCATTGTACCACTCAACAAAGGCGCGTGAACAGTCGCTTATTATGTCAAAGTTTGACAATGACAGAATTAGAGCAGGGCTTCCACAGCTCACTGTCCCCCACTGGGAGCCCGCCACACGCACAACTCTGAAAAGAAAGTTTACTTTACTTGTCATTGGAAATTACGCTCATTTGCATTTGCAGGGAGAAGCAGGCCACTTGAGAAGAAGAACACAGTGTGGTGCTAAAAAATAAGATGAGAGTGAGGAAGGGCTCTTTCATACGGACCCTTTTTATGTTGTAAACAAAGCACCTGCGTCCTTGCTATTGGGTCGTCTCTGCTGACCTCAGACGAGTAATTCAGTCGTGACAGACATCACATTACCCAGCAGCAACATGGCTTGGGCCGTAATGAACTTGAGGTGCCTTAATTGGCATCTTACAAATTGTTTATTTTTTATATATTGTATCTGTTTGTATTTTTTCCAGCTCCTGACCTTAATGTGACAAAATAGGCAGAAATCAAGATCTGCTCTAAAGTATGAGGATTTTGAATGACAAATCCCTACTGACTTTATCATTTTGTCCAGGTCTAGGATTAAATGCATGCCATGAAAACCAGATCTTAGAGATAAGTGTTTCAAGTATCCAATCCAGCTTTGACAACTTAGAAACAGTAAGATTTAAAGTGCTGTTGACCTAAGGCCTGCGACAGCTGTCTAAAAGCTTTTAGTATTAAGGAACAGAATTGTGGGCATTGACTTCAGAACAAGTTATGGCATACTGTCAGCACTTTGCAGTTCCTTCATTGCTGGTTAGTTCCTGATGGAGTACAGTGGTTCCAAATGTTGTCATTCTCTCTCCTGTATTTGGTGACCAAAGTCGTCCATATTAATGACTCGTGTCTGTTTTTAGCTATACATAGTAGTTATTCCGTTTTGCTCACATAGCCATAAAACAGCATTCCAAGACTGTGTATGTGTTCTGTGCCATACAAATAAACAGCTGTTTCTGTCTTGTGTTTGATGAACTTATGAACTCTGACCTATACCAAGGGAGACCGACAAAGTCCTTGAAGGTGTTTCCAGGCTGTTCTACTTTACTTGGTTGTCTATAGGAGAATTCTGGCCATGGACTCTTCATAAGGTGCACTATAGTACCAATTATATGAAGACTTCCTACATATGGACAGTTTGGATATGAATGTTTAGTGAAACAAAGATTTTGAAATTATTTTTCATAAAATTTTAGACAGGCAAGTATTGGAAACCTTTTTGGCAAGGCTCTTTGGAACTTTTATTTTGGCATTTCGTGACTCTAGAAACTACTCAAATTTATATTACACAGCTCTGGACCAATTCAGACCTGATTGTTTGCAAGAATATTTCCTGCAGTTGGGTACAATGTGTTCTCATACTTGCCTATGTTCAAATTTAAATGTTTTCATTCCATCAGTCTAAAATTAAAGAACATAATGTAAGAAATGTTGTAAAATGCATAAAAGCAAATATTTTCCCTCGGCATTGCACCAAACTGTCCGTGTCACGGGATGGTTATTATATTAGACTCAAGTCCTAGCACAGTTACAGCGGATATAAGGAATACCATAAAGACTGTGTCCAGTGTTTGATTCTGGTTATAAGTAATGCGATTCGAGTTAAAGGATGCCTGAGTCAATAATTTTTTCAATGTTTCTTATCTCAGACCTTATTAAAACTGCTGTTTTATATAGTTTTATATAAAACATATAATTATAACTATATAATTGTGTGTAGTATAACCACACCATTGGTTTAAGAACTGAGTAACTTACCACTCCTCTACAACTTCCCTTTGGACTTAAACACAAGAGAGAATATGTTCACATTAATGCAATATAAAAACAAACAAACCTGAGTTATACCAGCTGTGACATCCATTTTCAGGTAGAACATCTGAAGACCCATGTGACTATAGTGTGAATTTAACATTTACGAAAAAAGGTTTGTCTAGGATGTTGAAAACATGAAAACTTACTTTACTTAAAGGACTGTTCTTAACTGAGAAGCATAAGTATGGTAGGTCTGTCAGTACTAAAGCTACTATACTGTACTATTGTACTATACTAAACTATAAGTTGTGCTTGCACTGATTATAATTATAGGTAAACGCCATTTTATTAGGGCAAGCGTTGAAAACCACTGAAAATATCCTTTAGCTCACTTACATTCTTTCATTAATAACATGGTATTCATACATCCAACTTCATACATGTACTATATGTAATGTGATCTTCACAACCATTGACAGAACAGGTTAATATGGAGTGATTTCCTATTTTTTTGTTTTGTAAATGAATACAGAAACTACAAAGAATGCATAAGAGAAGACAGTGAGAAGGGGAGAAAATCGATGTGCGAGGATTCGAGAAGGCGCAGTGCAGCATGAGAAGTACGGACGAGGTTTTGGGATGCTGCACACCAGGGCCTCACGCTTGCACTGACCTCCATCCCTTGCACTCACTCCAGGCCCCTGTCATCGACGGGAGAGGCATTGATTGATTAATCAAAGCTAATGTTCTTTTGATCAGCGGGAGCTGCCCTATTAACCAGCGGAGGTGAGGGGAGAGGGGAAAAAGCGCCGTGTTTTATTTACTTGCTCGAGGTCCCCAGTTAGATTCCCCCAACGTTTTCAAAAGAGCTCATCACGGTTCTGTCAGTCATGATTGATAGAAAAAAAAACTTTGCTGTATATTCCCCCTGATGCTAGATTTTGTTTAATCGTTTCCTGTTTAGCTCGTTTTTAAAGTATTGAAGAAGAGAATAAGAAGGTCTCCTTTTTTCCACTACAGCTGCCTTTCTTATCTAGCTGTCTAGTGGGTTGTCCCCTTTGTCACGACGTGCCATTTTACTTGCCTTGCTGGCTGTCATAAGGACACTCGAGGAAACATCTTGCAACTTTTTGTTTTCCATAATTTATCCCCTTGTTTCTGGGTTGAGTCTACACATTTTCACTCTGAAGTGTGTGAGAATAGCACGGCTGCAGCTTTATGTGTAGACTGTGAACTAAATATTTTTTGTTCCTTTGAAATACAACTGTTTGCTTGCAATGACACATGTTTGGCTATTGGGAAAATGTCATACCTCAGGGAGCTTACAATATTGTTAGATTTATATTTTTTAATCATGCTGCCATCTTGAAGCAAGCAACCTCATCATTTATTTGGCCAAATATATTTCTCTTATTTCCAATATATTTAATTGACCATGGCTCTCCTGTTACATGCATGTGATGTGTCATTTCAGATAGACTATACTCAACCCAGAGCTACTGCTGAATACAACTGCTTTAAATGAGGAGAACCAAAGGGAGCTGGGCATCACCCAGTGCAAAGCTTAAGGGCACTGCAGCCTTAATCAGTGTCCCTGCTGCTCGGGCCCAGCGTGCTCCAGCAGTTTGCCAACACAATAAGATGATCGTCCTCGCACATGCTGGAGGGCAGGCTGCCGGGCATTGTGGCGTTTGATAATGTTTTCAAGGTAGTTAAGGGTACAATGGATTCAGATGTGGTCTTTTCTTCATATGTGATGAAGGGCAGCGCACCTGTGTGAAGTCTAGGAGAGTTATCCCTCGCCTCCTCCTTCCTGGTTCTTGTTGGGTGACTCTCAAGGTGATGAGCCGGTGAATTTTTATGTTGATTTTTTTTTTTTTTTTTTTTGGGAGGGGGGGGGGGACGCTCAAGGTCTTACACAGGGTCCTTGAGGTTCACAGGCTTTTGGAGCCTTGCTGAAGTCTCTCAGGGTAACAGTTGTCTCTCATATTTAATGAGAGCAGTGAGCTCAGAACCAGCCCAATCCTGAGCTTTCTCCCTCTTACACACTCACACGCACGCCTACACACACACATAGAGCCTGCTCAGTGTGCAAAGACTGCTTATTTCTCCTCTTGACTTCAAAATAAAATGGCACTTATGACTTTTGAAGTTGACTCACCTCCATCTGTTTTTTTTTTCTTTTTCTGCTTACTTTTCCGGTCTTGTTTGAGAGCCCCTGTTTCCTAACCAGCCTATATCTCTCACCACCCCCCACCCCCCCCGAGTGTTTCCAATGTCAGGGCAAACTTCAAACGCCTGCCAACACGCTCTGAGGAGTCCACTGAGAATCCCAATTCCAAACAATTATTCTATCCCCAACTAACTGGCAGATCTCTTGCACATTTGATTGCAGTGTAGCAAGTGCAATTAAAAGATCCCTCTAGTCAACCTTCACTACAGCATGTGGCTAACATCTTCCCTCATTGGCTGTTACACGTTTAAATATGACCATCAGCACTGATAGCAAATTTTAGAAGCAACTCTCTTTCCTCTTTTTCTCCCTCAAGCTCTGGAACAGATAGGAGATTTCCGCTGCTTCAAATAGTATTAAGCAAACGCCATTCTTCATTCCTGTCAATCTACATCATTCAACATAGATTATAACCCCCATGAGCTTCTCCTGAAACCTCCTTCTACAGTTAACAGGCCTTCATCAGCACTGTCCTGGCGGATCAGGTGCTCGTCAGAAGTGTTTAAACATCATGTGTCCAGTTGCTGATGTTCTTATGAAAGAGGTCTGCACTATGGTGGTGTGTGTTTGTCAGCTGCCTGATAACTGAAAGCACTGAAAGTTCTCAGGCACAGAATCACATAGTATCACTGTCAGGGCCACAGCTGAAGTAATTCAGACTCATCAGTAAGTTCACCAAAGTTTGTCGTTTTGAGCCATCGGCTGTTAAGCTTGAGTTTTTGAAGCATTTCGGGATTGCTCCCACCGGCTCACAGGAGACGGAAGCCAAATCGATAATTATGTTCCCGCCGATTGACAAGGTGGATCAGTAAGGACCACAGCCGTGTTTATGGCGCGTCCATCAAACATTGCATTTTGGGAGTGTGACTCTTAGCACTTCACCTCCACCGGCTGCATTGCATGTATTGGAAGCACAGGGATATTTCCATATTGATTGCTCTGTGATTGTGGCCTTTGTGCTTGGCAAACCCAATTGCAGTGTAAAGCATAGCCTTGCAAATGCAAGTGAAATTGGTAATACCAGACATGCCCATTCCACTGTTGCAGTGAAGATACTCTAACACAGTCAGCTAAGAGATTTTAGCTAGGTAACTCTGGAAATTGATCATCTAATATAGGAATTGTATTTAGCCTCTGTGGAGATAATTGTTATTACTGCAAAATATGCTAATAAATTACCCAAAGAACCAGAAGCCAGAGTCTGATAAAAAAACAAACATGTATCTCATACATTTTTGCTGTGTGCTTATATGTTCCTTTAATATACATGAGTAACCATTTTCTTATATGCATTCACTTTATTGTGTCCATATACTGCTATAAAAATCCGGCTGGCATGTATAAGATGGTAAATACTCCACCGATCTGTCAATGTCAGATCATTTATCTGCTGCAGATTCGAGGGGAACCGAAGCTAATTAACTTTTATCCTTAATTTGCAGCCATGGAGCTCGATGAAACTGCAGCACAGGAGTGAGACTTCAGAGCCAGGTGAGCTCCTGAGCAGAGGGTTTGATCTCCAATACATGCATTCCATCTCTTCTTGGTCGCTGGGGAACTCCACGCCAAGGTCAGCGCTCAAAGACAAGTGCACACGATGGGAGACGCTCAGCAGTGAGGCGTCACCCGGCACCCGCTCCAGTCCCGCTTCCTCTTTTGCTTGTCAGGGTGCTTCAGAAGGTCTAGACTGACACTAGCGAAGTCCCTGGGTAGCAGCCATCACTGCCTGTTTTCCCATCTCCCAGAGAAGCAAGCGGTTGTTTTAATTGCATCATTAATACCATTACAGCTGGAGAGCCAATTATATATATCTGGTCCATGGGTCCAAGGATTGTAGAAAAAAACTGCATGTGACCTTCTTGCTGAGGTAGCAGTCCACAAAGACCCAGGGCTAAGGTCATTCCAGTGACAGGCATTCTACTGACACAGTTCCTTCTGGGAAAAAAGGAAAAGTCAGACAGATAGATTTACAGGCTACCGTAACTCTATGCTTTTTTCTCTAAATGTACGGAAACTTCAGTCAATTTCCATCCATTTTTATTGGTGCTGCTTTGCAGCTCTCTCTCACCAAGGACATTTTCCCCAGGCCAAATGAACTGTGCTGGGCCATATACAGCCACAGGCCTGGCAGCTGTGCATCTTGAAAGAGTTGGCCATAAGAGTAGTCTCGATTCTCTTGGCTCCAGGCGTGAGCTGAGCTCCTGCATATGAGCCAAATTGTCAGTAAGTGTAGACCTCAAATAGCTCCAGCAAAGCAAAATGACTTTCAGCTTGCTTCTGATAGGGCTTTAACTCAGAGCAGTTTATTATGCTTCATATATAATAAGTTCTGTAACTTACAACTTCTATTGATTTTTAACCTGTTAATTAGGGCAGATTTAGGGCAAAGTTGAGTAATGGTGAGTTGAACAAACAAGCTTGCAATATACGCTGGCAATATAGTTTGAATTATATCCACATAAATACAGATCTGATCTTGCACTGGTTGCCTTTACCGATTTTCTCATGTTTGGTCAAAACAGGCCCACCTGTTTAGTCTGTAAACTAGCATATGTCAAAACAAATGTGTCAACACCTGACACCTGCTGTCAGGATATATTGTGAAATATGTCATATAGACAGTGTCAAATAGTGTTAGCAATTGTGCATAGTTACAAAGTCTGATACCATTTTGAAGTGCAGTCATGACATTTTTAGATCATTTCATTTTATACATTTATCATTTTACACTGTATCTCAGTCTTGCGGTATTTTAATGACTTGGCCCAGGCAAGCCAGCCAGTCAGTGGACAAGAATGACATACTCTCAAGGATGCACTAGTTTGACTAGTCCTGCATGTTTTACACCAGATCCTCTTGCTTTTTTAGAAAGAATCTTAGTGTTTTTTGGACTTATTTTCAACATACGTGTTAAATATTTATATATTTTAAGATGGATTTTTCCCTATCAGCCACACAAAGGACTAAAGTGAATCAGTATAAGAAAGCATACAAGAGCACCCAGACTGGATAATTGATGAAAAGTCCACACCTTACATGTCTGTCCCCCACCCCCCATGACTTCGAACTCTACAAATGACATATGCAGGCCCTGGCCTGTAATGAGTGTAGCTGACATGTGACTAGCGTCTCATTACAAACAGTGTGGAAACACCTCCAGGACCATGCCATTTTTCACATCCACTCCCTGGCTAAAAACACTGATGAATAAAACAACAGCAAAGCAATCAGTCTGAGCAAAGGGATGTGTCAGAGAGTGAGTGAGCGCCACTCGGGCCAGCTGACAGATTCAGACACTCTGTTAAAAGGGCCTTCACGCCGCCCCATTCTTTGTCATAATGTGCTACAAAGGCACGTGTATACCAGCCACCTCATTTCCTCTTGACAAACCAGATAAAAAATAGTAGAGCTGGGCTGAGCTCCAGATCTTTACACACTCTATTATGTACAGCGTTTGAAAAGATAGCGTGTCTTAAGTGATACTTGGCCAACTTGTAAAACTCTCATTTAACAATAATCTAAATTATATATAAAGTAGTTGTGCACAAGACTTTTAAGATTTTGTCAGATTATATGTCAAATGTAATGAGTTATGTCAAATGCAAAATTGTGCCCCAAGCATCAAAGTTCCACATTCTAATGAATAATTCAACTGTAATTCAGCTATTCCCCATGGCATCTGTTTCCTGAAAGCTTAATTAATTTACATTTCATTCACTGTGACCTCATAATCAAATTAGACTTTTATGACAAATGAATATATCCATAAAAGCATCAATCTCTCATACAAAGTCTCATTTGGCATACCACATAGCATTACTCTAACCTATATATTTTCTTCCATTTTGATTGTCATTGATCATTAAGGGCTAGATTTACAAGTGACATCACACCAGAAGTCATCGCATGACGGTGGAAATTCGGTAGTAGTACAGTGGTTGTATCTATAGTGTCCTCTTGTTTAAAATGAAAACACATAACCACAGGCCAGAGGGGGTAAAAGAAAGAGTGCTCTCCGTGGAGGGTGGAATCAATCTGGAGGCCGACTCAATCCTTCAGTCTTATCTGGTGCACTGGTGCAGGCGGCAGCTCCAGATTGCAGATGATCTACATGCCTTTATGTAAGTGGAGCTAATCTGTCACGGCCTCAGGGAGGTGGAGAGAGGCAGACAGAGCCGTGACGCTTCATCACTCTCACTCAACCCTTCCACTAAGGGCTTGTGCGCTCCACTACCACAGGTCCTGCTAATGAAACACATCCGTAGGGTGGTCATTCGGTCTACATTACTAATCAACATGTAAAATGTTAATCTGGTTTGTAAGAAACTAGCATGAGTAGTGTATACACCGATGACAGTCCCCTTGTTCCTGATCTAATGCTTATGCTGAAAGGATGATTCATATTAAATCTTTGTTCAATGGGGTACTGCAATGCCAGCATGCTGAAATTCCATTCAGCACAAACCTCCTTCCCATAATGGACTTCTCAAAGTAAGAACCACATTTGTGGGTGAAAGCATTAGGCAGTCATTTATCCATCTTTAGCGTTTAATAACATTCATTTCTGTAGACGGCCCACGCTCGCACAAACCACCTCATGGCCTTTCGAGAGGCTAATGGCAGCTTGCGAACAGGACCTATTAGCGTTTCACTGCGAATTCAGCCCTTATTATTCCTGCGGTCTCCCGGGTCACACTGGCCTGAGTATGCTTCCATTTTGCCATTTTCACCTCCGTTCAACCCTTCTCTTGGCTCATTCTCCATTCCACAATTAATTCACTCATCATTTATCCTCTGTTTGAGGCAAGGGCGGGGCCCAAGATCTCTTAATTAACAAAGAAAGGGAGGAAACAGAAGAAGGTAAGTTCCTCCATCTTCAAATGAAGCCCAAATGGCCACATGGCTCGATCTGATCATTTAAACTCACTTAACCCATCTTAATTAATCCACGGCACACACTCCGCACATTCCGTGCCAAGCTAATGAAATTAGTGCAACTGAAGTCAAATAATATATCCCTCTGACGGCGACCTCACCACCCCCAGTGCGCATGAAGAGGTGCTTAAGGAGAGCAGCTGTCATTGGACACTTGAATTAGAGAAGGCCAACGCAAGGGGCCAGGGCCAAAAGCTGGAACAAGTAATTGGCGACAGTGATCCGGTTCCAGTGAATTATTAAGTGGGAAAATTTAACCACCGCTGCTTTGTCTGAAATGTCTGAAATTAGAACCAACAGCAGAAAAAAATGTAATTTTTTTGTCTAATTAATCTTGTCATGCATTTTTACTTCAGTCATCTTTGACCATGTAAGCAATATGGCCATTTAACGGTACACAGATTATACAATCTATGTTTTCCCCTTAACCTTTATTAAATACATTTTGGTGATTCTTCTTAATAAAGCAAGAGGCAGACATTTTACTGTATTTGGGCAAACTTTAAATTACAACTTTCATTTATACTGATTTTCATCTGCATGAAATGGATGAACTATAAGTTCATTCGCAGGTAGATACTTATGAATTAGCTGCATGTTGGCAGTTTATACACGTAGCCAGTCGTACACCCTGAAGGAGGTTGGTCACAAATTCAGCATCTGGTAACATTACGTTCCCTGAAGGCTGTGAGGTTTTTCTCTGTTGACCAATTGGTGGATTTGAACAGATCCTGGATCTCAATGGTCATTGGCAGTCAGGCCATAGGCAACTCATAATAGGCTGCATAGCATCCAGTTACGTAGTGGTAGATCTGTGAAACAAAGAAATCACACGCACACACACACAAAAAAAATTGTGTTCATTATGGTTTTACTGTGAAGCTCACTAAACTAACCAAAATGAAGATGAAGAATGTGTGCATGCTAACCATTTTCTGTCTCATTTTATCTGGATTATCTACATTTAATAGTTTTCAATGGCTAAATCATTATTGCTCATCGGTTTTGTCCGCTCCTTCGCATACTTCCCAAGGTACATTTTTATTTACTTATTTTAGTTTCCAGATTTATGTTGTCCTTTTCGGTTCAGTGCATTTCTAAAACTTTATGTAATAGTATCAGTTGCATTTCAAGGACAGGGATTTATAATTATTCCAGGAGCATATATAATGGCTTTTACAGCAACAAACTAACTTTCTGAATACTCAGCACTGATGAGTTCAGCAGAAAGGGTGCTAAACAGTGCTTTTATGAGGCAAGTATTTTTTAAAGACCTATGTAAAAAGTTCACATGAGCACGCCATTTTCCCATATTAAGCAGTGTGATTCCTTAAAAGTTCTTTTCACATTCATAACGGTAATAGCTACGTATTAAAAACAAACCAATTTTCCTGGGTTCTTAAGTGCCAGGGGAAAGAGCAGTAAAGGCTTCGATAAGCACTGGGAATCTTAACCTAAATTGAGTGCCTCCCTCCTGTCTGGATGTGCACTGCCACACCAAAGTCACTTGCTAGCTCAAACGACCCCAGGCTCTACTCTCAGCCGTAAAGGCCACTGATTGTCACTCTAGATAGGAGCTGGGATGGAGTGGTGAGGCAGCAGCGCCATGGCAAAACACACACCTGCCGCTCGATGTCTGCGAGCAGGCTGCTGGCTCCCAGGCGGAAGAGAGTAGGAGTCAGCCAATCGTCACCCAGCTCCTCCTTCATCAGGACCAGCCACACCAGGGCCTCCTGCGCTGTTCGGATCCCACCTGCAGGCTTAAAACCGACCTGTGTGCACACGCGCACACACAGTTATGTCACTCAAACAGCATTGCATTTTATAGGTGATGGTTTTGCTCTAGGAAGTGGAATTGGAGTTCTGAATCCTTCTTTAGTTGTATTGGAGATTTGAAGGAAGTGGTTTAAGTAGTTCAGCTGTTTGCTCAGTCTGTACCTTGTGGCCTGTCCTCAAGTAGTAGTCACGGATGGCCCGCACCATTACTATGGCAACAGGATAGGTGGCATTGACAGACTCCTTGCCCGTTGAAGTTTTGATGAAGTCAGATCCTGGGAGTCAACAAGACGACGTGAGTGAGGCTTGTGTTCCGTTGCTGCAACTTATCAATGAAGCTTTGTACACAAATGATATATCATGTCTTGATTATATAGTGATTATCTGGGTTTACATTTAAGCATTGTGCAGGCAAATTTGTCGACCATGAAACCGACCGATTAGCAATAAAGTTAATTTAATTCAGCTGCATGGAATTCCCAAGAACTGAACACTGCGTTATTGCACATGCATGCTTAACTGCTTTTGATGAGCACATTATAGTCTGCTTACTTTGCATTAATAAAGAAGTTCCATAGATTAAGGCTAAGCTTTCTGTTTAGGATCAGAGCTCAAGTTTCTCTGGTTAGAAAAGCAGACCAATGAAACAGCTCCTCTGCTGCAGCTAGATGTTCGGCGGTCGTGGAGGGCAGGACTCGATCGAGCTTCAGGAATAGAAAATCCTGACGCCCAGACGCACATTTTTAGCAGGCGCTTCAGTCTGGGCGCGTCAGAGGCCGCCGGGTTCCGCACACAGACAGGACATTAGTCCTGAGAGCGCGCTGGGCCAGACAAGAACAGATGCTCCCGTCGGCAGAACGCAGAGGGTGCGGGTGCGCTCATCAATAAGAGCGCTCATTTCTCCCTTCCTCTCCTCTGCAGCCTATTATGGTTTATCAGCGTTCCGATAAAAATAGAAGATAAAATGACGTTTTTAATGGATGAACCACAAACTGTGGGCTGGTTTTCGAACTCCCAGTATCCCCTCACCCACCCATCCCACCCCCACCACAACCCCGTCCTGCCCTGCCGTATGCCTAATGACTGTTCATTACTGAACAGGACAAGATGAACATTTTCCAGTTCATTAAAGATGTTCTATGTGTTTTTCCACTCTCCCTACCCCCCCACCTCTTCGCTCTCACCACTCTTTCACTCTCTCGCTCCCCTTCGCCCTCAGACTGGCATAATCCTTGAGATTCGTTCTGGGGAGTCTTAATTACACCATAATAGATAACGGTTATTAAACGCAGCCGACAGTAATGAAGCTCTATTCATTTGCGGCGGCGCAGGGGTACACTGCCGGCGAGCGAGTGGGTAAAATAGCTTCAGCGTTGCAGATTAATAGACGAAATTATCATTCAATTTCAGAAACCTCATACGCAATTCATAGGAACAAGGGGAGATTAAGGAGTGAGCGTGGCGACAAAAGCAATGCATTTTAATAATGATCCCTATCAGAGCCGCTGACAATTGGGTACAGTAATCGGCTTAACACGCAATGGCTATTTAAGCATACAGTCACTGGTTCGCTTTGTGTGTGTGTGTGTGTGTGTGTGTGTGTGTGTGTGTGCGTGCGTGCGCAAGGGCTGGGCAGTATGGTTGGCCATCTGGAAGAAGGGAAGGTGAAGCAACAGTTGTGCAACAGCACCATGCAGTGGGCAATGGAACTCACTGCACATGCGCTGGTCAAAGATGACTCTCGGAACCATGCTGTATAGTGTACGCTGACAGAGCCTTTGATGTTTACCTGTTAGAGCTGGTGGCGTGGCAGCTCGCATTTAAGATGCCCAGATGAATGGAATCAAGTTGTCCTTACATTACTGTAAGGTCTTTGGTGCTCACATGGCAGGCACTGAGGACTGCAGACATACCAGCACTGGTTCTATCTATGATTCCAGTGTTAGAATACACTAATGGACAAAATCAGATGGCACTGCACCAGCCTGAGAGGCTCACTGCAGCCTTTCATGGATCAAGTTATCTTTGCTCTAGACTGGCCTCCCAAACTGCACAGCATTGCACTAGCATATGCTTTAGCACACCTAATTCAAATGATCAACCAAGCATGAGGCTTTTCATAAAGTATATTAGGGTGTAGTGGGGAAAATTCTAAACTGTGCACAACTGTAGCTGTCCAGGGCGAAGTGTTTGAGAGCTTTCTGTTGACTCAGTAGGACCTGTTGTGTGGATTTGAGACTTTACCCGCCATCATTGACACCAGACTGGCTTTGTAGACATTGGTGAAGGTGCCCAGCTCTCCTACTGCCAGGATGGTTTTCATGTGGGCCTCCCCACAAACCTCTCGAAACTGCCGAACTTCATCGTACAACGCTGAAGAGCAGGGAGCAAGAAATGGGATGAAAGCCTTCAGTAAGTCCACCTTGAACGTTTTTCCAAATAAAAGTTTAAATAACTGAAATCACGCTTTAAATTCAAGGAGAGACTTTCATCCAGTCAGCTAGTCATGCAAAATCATGTGGTTGATTTGCACACAGGAAAATGCACACCTGCCCACTGTCCAGTGAGAGCCAGCGTGCGGTTAATGACGATGTCGATTTCGGTGGCTCCATCCTGCACAGCCATGCGGACCTCGTCCAGACGAGTCTTCAGTGGAGTCTGACCAGCAGGGAATCCAGTAGCCACTGCAGCCAGATACAGAAGGTGTGATGTCAGGGCAGAGTGGCTGGGTGCTGCTATAGCAGACTATGGCATACCCTTGTTGGAGGTGTACTCTCAGGATGTCATATGTGCTATGCTCTCACCAGAGGCCACAGGTAGACTAGAGTTGGCTGCTTTCAAAGACTTCACCGCGTCAGCCACACGAGACGGGTAGACGCACACTGCAGCAGTGGTGATGCCTGTAAATATACACATGTAACGTCAAGCAAAGCTCTTGGCAACTTTATTACAACCATCTACACTGTAGGTTCATCTTCTATGGGCACAGTTAGAGACTATTGCCCAGATGTGGGTAGTTACTACCATGTAGTTTAGTTCCAACACAAATCAAAGCCACTTCATGTACTTAATCAAGCCCAAACTGCACAATTTGTATTTTCTAAGGCTTCATCAGTTGTCTGTTCCTTAGTAAAAGACCACTGCTGACCAGGTGTTTTTGGAGGGCAGATAAGTCACCAGTAACACTGATGTGTGTAAAAGCTTTTGCCACACTACTGTGCTTGATCAGCAACTACTACATCACTGCCACCGCTCTGTTGAAACTGTTCTGCCAGCCAAGTAAAGTACAGTCAATCCTGATTTCGTGGTCATGATCTGACCAATGACAGACAGGACATCTATACAAATTTTAAAAATGTACCCAGGAACGCAGGTATTAGGTAGGTGTACCTAATGAAGAGGCCAGTGACCGCATATAGTAATTATATACATTAGCTGCTAGTATGTGACATTTATACAAAGAAATTTGTCTCCCTCTTCTGAGCAATAGTATGGTTGCACATGTAAGGGAATATGAGTAAGCTTATTTTGCAATAATACAGCGAGAAACATCTTGGCCCATACATGAAAGGAAATTCAAGAACTGTTTTATGGACCTTCAGTTTTAGGACTCGTGTGTTTTTATTTTAAGTTTTATACTGTTTATATCAGCAATCTCCAGGCATAATTATAACCCCATTATATAAGTCTTCTTACATCACATCTGCTTTGTGCTCCAAATCAAACTGTTCTTAATTCTACTAGACCCTGATCCAGTTATTCCATTAGCACTCATGCTGGGATTGATCTGTTTATTATACAAGCTCCCTGTGCTGGAATGTCTTCTGAACACAGCGGTGAGGGACCTTTGTCGTGCATGTCCATGTTCTTCAGCAGGTCTCGGCGGACAGGCTGACTGGCTTTCATGCACAGTCGGTGGACATTTGACGGTGTGTCGTCGCCAGAGAGGGTCGTCAGGTCGATGCACGTTACAGCCTTCAGGAGCCAAGCTGCCTGTAGAAGAGGAACGTTACGAGTCGTGAGCTTTCTGGAGGAACCCTAGCGACGTGGTAGAGCTTAGATGTAGCCTTAACCCACCTGCCACTGCTTTTTGGCCACCTTGCGTCCCTGAACCTGCTGGGCCCTTTTCAGCACAGCCTGGGTGTTAACTCTGGCCTTCGACACCCACTCTAGATCTGAAAAGGAAAAAAGCCTATATTGCTGGACAACGTATATCTAAGACACCAATTTAATTATTACTACAGTTATTATTACTAAATAAAAAACTGTATTACTAAATTACTTCAGCAATTACTGTAGCATTGATGTACTAGGTTGTTTAGAAAAACCCCGTTTCGACATTACCACTAGCCTGATAAGATTCCCTCTAGCTCACTCCATGTAGTCGAGTTACGAGCTGACATGAGCTAGCTAATGCAGGCTAAGTTCGGCAAAGAAGTTAGGCTAGAGCGTGATTAAAACTTACCCAGATCTATTCCCGGGTTTTTAACGGACATTGTGATGTGTATAGTATAATATAAATATATATACAAAAAGCAAGCCCAGTCAAGTTTATTATGAAACGTGCCTGCGCATTAACAAACTCACGCAAATCTACTTCCTGCTAGGCGGACGTCACCGCCTTCTATCCTATCACGTCAAAGGTCTGCACGGGCGTAAGTCACATGCTTGGTGGTGTCGCTTGTATTTATCATGCAGAGCTAAACGGTCCGTAATGAGCGTTAAGGGTCACTTAAAGTAATTTAAAGTATTCGTCTGTGTGCGTGGTTTTAAGAGTTATCCCTTACACGCGTCTAAAAAATAGTGAGTACAAAGCAAGCTATTACTTTATTACTTTGAAATATGGCGCAGTGAAATAGAAGTCTTCAATAGTGATAATGCGTTAATAAATTAATAAAGCACGGATTTTTAAAAAAAGTTAATGAATGACATGTAGTTTATTACTGTGCTCCAGTTTACATGTAGCAGACATGTAATCATAAAATAATTCTACAAATAAAATACCTTTCAGATTTCTAAGAATTTACACTTAGAATTAGAAACAAATTATTAAATGTTGAGAAATTGAATGAACTTGGGTTCTGGTCTTCTGCACACATGAAATATAAAGTCCAACATTGTGGGAAGCTCTTTTTTAATGAAGCTTTGTGTTGCTATGAGTAGAGCTTCTACACCGGCAAACCAGACAATAAAATATAGACCACAGTCTTGCAAATCATTATGTGCACTGCATTATTGTTTTTGCACTGATTGGCTGTTGCAAATGAATGTAAAACAAATTCATATGACTTTTTTTTTTTTTTTTAAATCACCCACAACAAAAAATAAATCTTGATTTGTTGTAGTCTAGTGTATCCAGGCAAATGAACACTGGATACTCACTTAACAGTTCAAGAACTTTAACAATAAGATTTGTGCTTTCCCATCTTGAAGTCACTATGACAGTGATGTATGTCTTTATAACTCCAACATTTACTCAACAATTCTGTACGGTATTTGACCAGCTTCAAACTTCTCAAAGCCTTGCAACTTATGCTGGCTTTAAACTTTTTGATGTGGTATAGGTGAAAGGTAAAAATAATCATGAAAATTCCATGGTCTCTCTTAAAAGAATATATGCAACAATAAGAAAACAGAAATATGCCCTCTTAGCAGACAGCTAGATATTTCTGAAGGCAAAAAAAAATTAAAGCAAAAAGCAATATCAACTAATGCTTCAAATCACCTTGACAATCAGACGTTTAGTGCAATTTTTGTCATTACGTCAAACCAATAAAACATACTTTTATTTCATGTATATCCGGTTCGAAATCAACCCATCTGAGTGTGCAAACTGTCCCACAGTCTCCTTTGGTATAATGCTGTGAGTAAAAACATTTGCAGGTTGCTATTGATGTTGGCTTCTACAGTGCCTGGTCCTGGCAGGACTGAGGGTCTTCTGGGAATTGTTGTTTGGGCTGGTTGAGGCCATTCTGAGACAGCAGTCCCAGTCTTGTGCAGCTCAGGGGTGAGGCTGTTGCAGTGGTCTGCAAGAACAGCATTATGCTATTACACTGCTGCTACTCAATTGTATTGAGCCAATGCAACACCAAAACTAACACTACTGGGCACTGGCACCATACTGCATTTTGATGTAATTATTGCTCTTTTAATAGGAGAAATTTGAACTTGTTCTTACCTTTAGGCTTTTGGTTGGTGTAGTGCAGTTGTCAGTGTTGCTCTGTCGCTTGTAGGCAATTGGGCTTCCTAACTGAGATGGGATGCCTGCAGCAAACCCACTACCAGGACTGGTCAAGCTCTGTCCAGCTCTTTCCCTAACAGGGCTTTTTGCATACTGACTCATCATGCTAGAGAAAGCCTGGGACGGACCAGTAGTCGGTTCTGGGTTCAGGAAAGACCCAAAGCTCGACGATTGTTTTGGACTCTGTACCTGAGCCTGGCTGGCCTGGGTGGTCCCATCCCCCCTTGCTGGCCCATGTCTGGCAACCATCTCTGTGACGAGGCCTGCTAGTCGTGTGCACCGTTTGATGACTTTTCCTTTGATAGCGTCCTCTAGACTGCGCTGCTTCGCTATTACGTACACTCGCTTCTGGCCCCGTGTGACAGCGGTGTACACGTGCTTCCATGTTTGACGCTTACTGTCCCCAACAACGTACACGACAGTGTCGGCTTCTGAGCCCTGACAGGAGGGAAAACCATGACAGCTTTAAGAATTGTGCTCGCTGCCTTTCCATACTTGCCATGAACATAAGTAGTACAGGGAAGACCATATGTCCACAAATGTTTTTGTTTTTCTTGTGTATGTTATATATGTACTACTGCATGAAGCATGGGATATTGAGTGTGTGAAAGAGCTCTGTACACAGACAACCTGAAAGGTGTGGATGGTTCGAGCCCAGGCGTGCTGAGGTTTGCACTCTCTGTTCAGCTCTCCAAAGTCAACAGTGAGCTTTCTGCAGCCTGCGCTCTCTTGACTGTCTAGGGTCAGTTCCCGCCTCGTCCTGCCTCTCATACCCCCCTCTTGCACAGTCAAATCCTGCCAAGAACAATCACACAAACCATTCCATGGTCAGCAAATGCTGTGTTACAGATCTAAACCCACATTTGTACTTATTAACAGGTAGGAATGTTGCTGCAGAACATTATGCTGCTACCAATGAAGACCATTCAACTGCCTTTGTATTCAATACTTTGTATTGAAGATATATAAAAAATAAACTGCAAACAAAAACAAAAAGGAACTGCAAAAGTACAAAAAAGAACTAAAAACTCATACATGTGTAATAAAGAAAATCTCTCCATTGCACAGTCTCTCTTTGTCCTCCTTCTGCTCCTCCACATTGTCTTTGTCTTTATGGGTCACATAGCCATTCCTTGTGCAGCAAACTTTATCGCCAATCTGAAAGTCTGTTTTATACTTGTGAGTTCTGAAGTGTGAAAATGAAAGATGAATAGGAAAAATAAATAAGAAAAATACATTTTAATAAAAGTAATGGTATAATGTTACAAAAAGCATATCTGTTGGGAACCGTTTTTTAAGAATCTTGAAATAATGCACGTTACATATCAAAATAGAGATACACTGTTTTATAAAAACATAGATGAGCTAAAATTAAAGGGTGAACATATATCAATAACATATGATTAAAGCACTCACTTACTTTATACAATGTTGGGAGTAATGCTTGCAGCAAAGTTCATTGATCAAAGCACATTCATCCCTGTTAATAAGAACAAATAAGAACTCAATTGCAGGTTAGCAAATCGTTTAACAGCTAATATAAGTTTAATAAAGGAGAGAACAAGGTTGGGATGAACAAGGTTGGGATTAACTTTAAAGCCTATCTGTCTTTTTATCACTTTAGATATGTGGGGAAAAAATTCTACACACAAATTAAGAGTAGGCCTAGGCTTCTGTAAGATTTTCGATTAAGAATCTTGAGTGATGAGATGACACTTTGAACTACTTAGAACTGTGTGACATTACTGAATGTCATTTTACCTCTTGAAGGCAACAAACTGTGAAGTCCTATCATCTTCTAGGCCAGGGGCTGGGCCTTCTAGCAGTAGCTTTATAGCAGTCTGTAGATCTAAAGTAACATTACAATGTTAGTTCAATATAATCACAAATCTTTCAGAGAATTTACTTATTGGTGATTCAGTTTTTCCTTGCCACTGTCGCCCTTAGCTTGCTTACTGGGGGCTTGGACTTGGACATTTGTAAAGCTGTTTGTGACAACATCTGTTCTAAAAAGCACTGTATAAATAAATTTTGAATTTGAATTTGAATTTGAACGATAGTACTGCTACTACCTCAGTATCAGCAGATGATAACCTAAACCTATAATACTGAATCGACTAGTTGTAGTCCATTACCAACATGTGTGACTAATACACTGATGGCATCAGATAGATACACAGCTTATTGCAACTTGAAAATAGGGTGATTTGCTATTTTCCGTGCTGAAGGTGTAAAACCCAAGAGACTGTTGTCCAGATTTACCAAAGCTTGCTAGCATAAAATCACACTTGCGGTAGACATCGATCCAGTGTTCAAAGAGTTGTGTGAATGCTTGATTGTCCATTGCTTTAAAGCATCCATAAGGGTTTGCGTTTTCTACAGATATAACTGATCCATAGACAGATATAAAACAATCAGCACAATATTTTTTTCACTATCATCCAAATGGTGTTACCACTGAATAAAAATGTTTTTTTAGTCAGCCAAGTCCCAAAGGAATCTGCTTTGTATTCCGCTGTCCAGTTCTTTTAACCTCACACTAGTTGGTATTCCCATGTTGAACTGGGAAGGAAAGAGTAACAATGACAATGTTTTCTCTGATGGAGTCTTTGGTTTTGCTGTTCAGGGTATCATTGGTTTGACAGGTCGTTGGCAAGGTACAATGATGTGACCCATTTGATCACGGATAGGTCTTCTCATGATGGGGTGTAGTCTCTGCATGTTTTACAAACATTAGAGCAGTTACAGGGTTTTAGTTTATTGTAGCTTTCAATAACTTTCAATATTACAATCAGAACATACCTCGGTCATCTAGTTAAGAAATACTGTATAAGGAGTTTGTGGAACAGGCTAGAATTCTTTCTTTTTTTACATAAATATATTTGTTGTGTGAATTAACTATTAGTCTAATTACTGAGATGTGTATCTCATAAAGGACCTATTAAAATGGAAACAACTAAATTATTTTTTAAATAAAACAGGAGACACTGTTGCATCACACTTCTCCTGTGTGGTTACTCAAAACAAAAAAAACAGGATTGCTTAAAAGGTTTACAGTATTTGTATGAATCCTTTAAATGTTCTGTAGTTTAACAGTATTTTATTTTTACAATTGAGAGGCCAGTAGATCATTGTATTTACCATCATCTTTTCTGACTCTTGGAAGAAGAATGAGAATGAACTTCTTGTTTGGTGATGGCATAGTGACAGTCTCACTCAGGTCCACAACTGCATCAAAATTTAGGTGACAAATCCTTTTCTTTTCTCCCATATCTGCAATTCTTTTCTTTTCGCCCATATCTGCAATTCTGAGAGATCAGAAAGAGAGTTACTGCTCCAAGATATATATATATATATATATATATTGTGTGTGTGTGTGTGTGTGTGTGGAGGTTGATTACAATCCAGCATTGTTGACGATAAGCTCTGACTCAGCACGGTGATTAGTACGCATTTCAATAGCCCATTTGATTCCCATGAGACTGCTGAAGAGATCATTCAAAACATTCCCTGGGGCAATGCTGGGCAACTGCCTTACATCTCCTTTACAAATAAATAAACACATACATGTAAACACAGACACATACACGCACACACTTTTAAATGTTTAACTTGTCTAATATACATGTTTGCCCACATGATTCACAAAATTCTTATGTTCATTAGTTTGCGGATGTGTTTCACATGAATGGTTACACATGAATGGTTACACTGCTACACTAACACATGAACAAATACACAAAATTTAATTTCTCTCATTCTGTTAATTGCCAAGAGAGCTTCTACTGATACAGGTATTGTGACTTTACCCAGGATGATGAATTTCTGCAGCCGTGCATGTCTAGTAAGCATTGTAAGGATGGATTCAAGGATCTGTACACACACCAGACTGCCCTCATCCACCACCAGCACACATACATTAGCAAACTTCCAGTTCAATGGCTCCCCAATTTCATTCTTTTGTGTATTCCTGAAATTCCACAAGACCTAAAAGAGGAGCAAAAGGCTGTCAAAGTATTGTATATGCAATTAAATGTTGGAAACCCCACACTTAAACAAATGCATCTACAAATAAATAAACAAATACAAAAAAAAAAAAAAAAGTCCACAAACCTGATGCATGGTGTAAGCAGTAAAGCTGGTTCTCTTGGACAGCAGAGATGCAGCTCTACCTGTAGGAGCAGTGAGGAGGACCTCTACCGCATTCTCCCCAGAGGGATCCTCACTCATCCCAGAGGGAACCTCACTCTCCCCATTCTCTTTCTTTTTCTTCAGCTGCTCCATGGCGGCTTTAAAGACAGAGCTGACCACAGCGGTCTTCCCACAGCCTCCCTTCCCACTGATCACAGTCACAGGATTGGAACACATCATCTCTGCTGCTTGAACCTGGTCAGGGTCTAGCACTACAAGTGTGGGGTCCAGATCCTCATCAACAGGGTCACTCCAGTTTGTGGAGGAGCTTGTCGTCGGTATAAGCTTGCTGCCTGGAGTGGCTTTGTGCTCTTCTCCACATTGCACTGAAGCAGACAGCCCCACATCAGCCTCAGCTTCAACTCTATCTCTCGCTCTGTGGTGCTGCATGGAGTGGAGGACCTCCCGCACATCCAGCTCAATCCTCCAGGGTTCCTGCTTCATCAGGATGTTGAGACACTGTGCAATTCCCACCTCATACATATAGAGGTTCTGCAGGGCAACCTTCTGCTTCTCCACTATTAACACACCCTGCCTCCGGAGGAAGTCTACCGTTTCCCACGTACTCTCTTCACGCATCTTATTCCTCATCCTCATTTCCAGATGCTCCCGATCAATATAGGTATGCCCAAACTCTCTACAATAGGTCTTCAAATCCTCGTACAGCAGCAGAAGTTTTTGTTGTTGAGGAGAAAGTTTTTGGAATATCCCACAATCCTTAAAGGCCCCAAGTTTAGCCTCACACCTGACTAAATGTAACTCCTTATGCATGATCTGTGGATGACAAAAGTTAAATGTTTAAAAGTAAACTCAAATAAAAATCAAATGTAGCAAGATTTCAAGTGTATGAAAAATATTAAATTAATTCTGTGACAAGTTTCCCAAGACACTCTCACTCACATAGTTAAAGCCTAACTTCCATACATCCGTCTTAAGGAGTTCCTCCAGTCTAGCTAATATGGCCATTTTCCTTTTATCCTGCACAGCAGTATCAGAGATAGCTGTATCCTGTTGCTTCTTCTGTTCATCTTCTTCTTTTCCTTTATTTAGCAGATCCAAAAACTGCCCTGGTAGCAATGTTGGCAAATACTTCATAACAAGAGGATACATGCTGGCAGCTCTCACGTGAAAACCTGCATCTAATTGACAACACAAGATTAAAAAGAATGTGGCTTTAGGATACTAATTATTTACACAAAGGCATAAATTATATTTGCATTGGGCTTTTACTGTGTCTGCTTCTACATATATCTATCACAATATCTAACACAAATTCATTTATTATCATTTAACCATCCATTAAAAAACATGTGTAACAGATCCCATGAAATCTCATTCTGATGATTACAAGTGTGTGTGTGTGTGTAATGTGTAAAGATGCACTGAATTCATAAGGTGGAGATAGCTGTGGGGATATCTCAAAAGTCACTGAATACAACAAGTGTTTTCTAGCTCAGAGTTAGGAGGCATCACCTATTTCCATGGTACAATACATTCATAACTAATACACAATGAATAATTACTCAATAAATATTTCCACACAATTAAAATTGACTTTAGTACACCTGATCATGAAATAATTATGGCTAGAAAAATAAATATTTCAGCAAATTACTACTGTACCTGATTTAAATACAACAGTCCTAATGTTTTCAGCTACTTTTCTGTTGTCTTCTTTATCCTTCCCAAAATCATTCAGAATGTCTTGCACGTTTATGGGGTCCACATGTATGCTCTCTGGCAACCACTTCATGAATTCAGTGACAGAGTCAGAATGAACACCACAAGCAGTCAGAAACAGAGACACAATAGCCCGCCCTTCTTCTTTTACATCTGTTCTTAAGCTGTAGGAAGGGTTCCCTTTTAACCTAAATTTGCTTCCAATTTTTTTGGCAATGCAGGAGATCTGCCACCACGGATCCTTGAGGGCAAAGCAGCCACGAATCCTGCACTGTTCAGGGGCAGATGCAGATGCCCTGCAGACCATGAAGTTCACTGCAAATGAAGCCATGCACAAAGACAAACAATAACCTTTTGATAAAACAGAACAAATGCTTTCAGGTATGATCACACTCTAAAGCAACTTAATTCAAATTAACTACCAAGGTCTCAGGCCTCAGACCAAAAAAAAAGATTAAAAATGCACAAAACGTAAATCTGCTTTCTGGTGTGTTACTAATTTTTGTTGGTATTCTTGCGGACAAAAGCTGGGCAATTATTTGCATATTCGATGAACGTGTCTCAGTTCAGCTCTTTGTTCGTCTAACTAACATGCGAGTTATCTTGGGACGGCATATTGTTTAGAATAAGTTGCTTGCTAAATCCCATTTCTACCATGTTAGTAATAGCTTATCAAGCTTCTTTTTTTTTCTTTAACAGCTGTCAGAAACTAAAACATTAAAGACTAACGTTACTTCCGTAGTCCCGCTGAAAATTCGAATGAGTCACCAATGTTCAACATTAATATTTTTAACTAACAAAACCTAATTTTTCACCAAAGCTTGTCCAGTGATCTAGTCATGTAAGTGAAGCAAATTAGCTAACGCTAGATAGCAACCTTCTGTTGTCGCAGGTAGCGACGACTGAAAAATGTATCCCCCAGAAAACACAGAATTCATTTCACTCAAGTCCAAAAACTCTGGTTGTTTCTCTGCCTCTTCGTCGTCGATTTCAGCATCTTCAGCTGCGTTTCTCGCATTGTCATCTTCCTTGTCTGGCAAAATGTAACCTACAAAATGTAACAAGTCATCTCGAAACTCCATGTTGCCTTAACCTTCACTTTCGGTAGTTGAATTTACCGCGGACTTGGATATAAACGTCAGCCTTCCGCATTCCCGCAGTCTCAGCTTGGTAGCTGCTTGAAGCCTCTTATAGGTCACGAAATATTGAACTTGTTATACCGTTATAACAATAAATGGTACTAGTTTAACTATTTAAGGTTTAGTCTTTAGTTTTAAAGATCCCCAAACGTATGTAACAAAATAAAGGAGGTTGGTGATTATCTAATTAAGGGTTTCATGGTGACCAGCTTCCCTTTAAAAACATTTTTAGGTCTGAATCAGCTTGGTATAGCCCTTTGTCTAATTTACACATTGTCTTACTCCTTGAACAATATGTGAAAAAAATGCAAGTACAAATACTCAAAATTGTATGACATTAGAATTTTTTTTAGGTATTTATAAAATATTTAATTAATAATATTTTATTAATTGTACAACATACAAGTACACAAATGTTAAATTATTTCAAATTGACTTAAATAGCTGAGTTTGTCTTGGTCTTGGACCGAGTTAAAAAAAAAAATTTAAAAAGATGCACTGAGGTATTCATGAAATCTTTAAGAGTCCGGTCTTGAGTCAACATGTGGTCACAAAATCACTGTGATGTCATTGAGAAAAGTTCCTCTGTCTTTATTATGCCTTGGTTGTATAGCTGGATTTTATCCTTGAGTCTCTCTTTAACTGAGTTCTCGATTGCACTCTGAAAAGACTGGCTCCTGGCCCCTACAACAGGAAGAGGTAATGCAAAGCTGATGAACACTATTGTAGTGCCATTACTTGGCAAATTAAAATGACCTTAATCAACTTTAATGTCATTATAGTCACATGGTTAGTTAACTTATGGATGAAGTGTGCAAAGCATATGATTTCTCTGCAGCCACCTCCACTAAGTACATGCCTTGAGGGATGAACATTGCAGTGTCGCTGAAGCCATTGGCCCAGCAGTCCTCACAGCTCTGGGCTTGTGCTCCGGCCATGCAGCTGCACTCCACTGGCCAGCTCCCGTACAGATCAGGCTCAGGGTCATGGGTCGCCTGCAGGCTCTGCACCAACACAGCCCCTCTCTCGCTGTCCATCAGAGGGGCGCTGGAAGGGCGCATGCCCTGACCCCCAGCATCCAGGAAAATGACCTCTGATTGGCTGCACTCACAGGGCACCGATTGTTCTTTTAGTGGAGGATCCTCTCTTTCGTCATCCTCCATAGGCAGGCTGGAACTCAGCTCCTGGTCATTTAGAAGAAGCAGAGGAGGGGCTGTGTCATGCAGGGTCCTTGGCTGGTCTTCAGGGCAGAAAGGCAGAGGGAGGATTTGGCTTAGCTTCTGTAGCACCTAGGGGACACATGAGAAACAGGAACATCGCAGTTCTCCGTTAGGCTGTATAACATTTATCGATGTACCACACCCATTTTTTGTTACCCAATTGTTCATCTATGATATTTGCCATGAATTCAGGGGTAATATCGTATGCCTGTTGCCTGTGATTACCCTGTTCTGCCACTACTGAGTATGTGCGAGTGTGTCGGCAATACTAACTGTCTCCACACAGGGCCTGGCTCGGGCTCGGCTGCTCGTACAGTCCAGACCCAGGCGAAGCAGACAGAGCACTCCTGCAGTGGGCCACTGTTCTACTTTGACATCCAGGAAGCGCAGACAGGCATCCACACCGCCCTTCTCTTCTGCCTCTAAACTCAGCATGTCCCTCTTGAAGAAGAAAATTACAGTCTGGTATTACAATCTATCGATTGAAAGCAGAGTTCTTATAGAAGTGAAAACCTTTTGATTGCAGAGGGGGTTCTTACCAATAATGTGCGCTTTGGTGTCTCCAGTATCACTTTCTGCCCTGTGCATGTCTCTAGAATGACCTACAGGTATATAAATATTTACAAATCAATTTTATTATGACTTTGTATGAACTGTGCTGTACAGGTAATGTTGTACAGCTTTAAAATAAATATAATCACTGCATCATTGTTCTTTGCCTTCTTTGGTCAAGAAAGGATTTCTAAAAGAGAGAAAATTGGAAACTGCTTTAGATACAGGAAGAATTACAGAGATTCATGGTGGACTCGAGAGAGGAGGTTTGTACTCCCCCACCTGGTGTGGCCATGGTTGAATAAGCATTACTAAAGTGTCCCATGGACTGGCAAAAACAACAGGATGTATCCTACTGGCTGCCCTTCACATGGAAAAATGATTGAGTGCCCTCTAGAGTGCCCGTTCATGCAATGAATGATGATAATGTGCCCTTTACAGCAAGAAAATGTGATAACGAATCTTAATAGTGCCCTTCTGGTGGAGAAAATGTGATGAAGGGTCCTATAAGGTTTCCTTACAACGGCCATTATGAAGTGCCCTCTCTACCACCCATGCATTTCCAGTAGAGAAATGGGATGCAGTGCTGTATAGGGGATTCCTACAGGTACCCATGATGAAGTGCCCCATTAAGTGCTTCTCTAATGGAGAAGTGCTCCCCAGTGGATACAATGTGATGCAATGCTGTAAAGGATGTTCCTACATGCATGGGAATGTGGGGATATTTCCTAATGGATATCCCACTCCAGTGTGGTGCCATATAGGCACCCTCACAATGAGATAAACTTGACGTTCTATACAGGTGCCTCATGAAAAAAGCTCCTGATGTGGCCTCTTAGATGCCATTGAGAAAACGTGATCTTGCAATGGAGAGAAATCAATTCCCGTGAAGTGAATAAGTTCAGTGCCCCCCAGCCTCCCCTACACTGTGACCTCTAGGGCAAGCTGTTCCAAAAGTGGGTGCCATGACTGCAGTCTATGCATGCTGCCAAATACTTTAATAAGATTTTGAATTTACCACCCAAACCATGTTTACATAAATGTGTACTTTTAAAAACAATGTTAATCTTAATAAATGATTTCCTGCATTATGCATCATAGCATTTTGTATGCTGGTGGGGTCCCAAGGCATGTAGTAGGTGCCCTCTTTACTTTTTCTCTTCTGCCGAGTCTGCCACTGAAGAGATGATGCTAGCCTGGGATGATTACATGGTGATTCCTCTTTCAGAAACCTATAGTGCTTTTAATTTAGGTGTACATGTTAAGAACTGGATCTCATTATAAGTAAAATCAATTTGCACAGGCCTGGACAACTACCTGTAGGCCATACTGAGTTCCAAGAGTGAAACGCATAAGTAATATTCAGTAGGCCAAATTCATAAAACATATTGCCAGATTTGACATGAATTTAACATCAAAAAGCATTGCAGTAACACATTTGCTCATGAATAAATGTGGATTACCATCTTGTCTTCAAGCTTACATGATATTTGCTGCTACTGCAATTTGTCTTCATTTGCATATATAACATTGGTTATTAATAACTGAACACAGCTCCATAAAAAATACCTGAACCTGTAAATTTCTCGGTAGGTAGACAAAGCCAGACTTTACAAGTGCAAGAGCAGGAATGCAAATGTAGGTGTTACAGAGGAAGAAATTATAAACAGATATAGACTGAGAAGAGATACAATTTTGCTGGTCTGCCATAGTTTACAAGAACTGAACTCATCAAAACCACAAGTTACACGTGTTAAATTTTTATGCAGCTGGCAGTTTTCAGCATACCACTGGTCTCACGGGGTTACTCATTTGTCTCTTGGTGTGAGTCTTTAATATGTATGGCCTCATTTATATGTCGATTTTGACTGGCTTTCACCTTGGGCACAGGTGAATTTACAACGGCAGTAGGGTGACATTGGTGTGCTAATTTTCACTATGGTGACTTTATGAATAGGAATTAAATACAGTGTCACACAGTTACTGTCAAGTTTTCTGAATATGGCCTGTTGTGTTCAATTCTAATTTATCTGTATAGTAATGCCAGTCTTCAGTGATCATAATAATAACCTCTGATCATAATAATTTAACATAGTTTATTTTACTGTGTAGGTATAGTGACTAGATTTACAGTATAAACACATGAATCATGGACTTACCATCCCAAGGCTGTAAACATCTAACTTGACAGACAGTTTGCCATCACGTATATACTCCTCTGGCAGATAGCCCAGGTTGCTGCAGGAGGGCATGCCCATGGTGATGGTGCAGCTCTGGTTAATGGAGTGTGGTCTCAGTCGAGCCATCCCAAAGTCAGACAGCTTAGGCTGCAAATGCTCATCTAGTAATATGTTTGAACTGTCAACAGAACATAGGGTGTGGGTTCATCCTTAAAGTCAAACAATATTCACAGGACTTAACATATAGGAGCTTCTTGGTACGATATACAGTGTAGCTGCCACAAGCCTGGTGATGCAGCACTGATACCTTGTGATGTTAGCACAGATAACCATACAGGGCTGTGCGGTGTGCAGATGGTGCACAGCCTTTGCTGTGCCTTTAATGACATCAAGTCTCTCCTGCCATGTCAGGGGCCTCTCAGTTTCCTGTGTGAAAAGAGCCATTCATGCTCATGCTCACCAGTCATAAGACCCAGCCCATGAAGCTCTCCATTGCTGCAGAGCTCAATAAGAATTGTGACTATACTGTTGCATACATTGGCAGGCAGTTACTTGAAAAAAATATTTCACCTCGTGCAGCCTTTGAAACAGTGATCCATTAGAAAGGAATGGACAGACCAAACAGTAATGCTCCCGCTCTGAAAAGCTGCCCCAAAGTTCCAAGATGTTGGGATGCTGGTAGCTGGGAAAGGACAATATAATACACAAAAACCTCTTTCAGTACTAACATGAATTACAGAGAAAAGAGGATTGGTATATGAATAAATGAAAAAAAGTATATATTTATATATATATATATATTTAACTATATTTATATATTTAAGTATAACAAACCATCAAACCTGGCTGAACTCACAGTTGTAGTACTTCAATCTCTGTTTTGAACTTCTCCCACAAAGTCTTCCATGATCCCTTGTTCACCTGTGCTCAAAATGGTTGAGAGGGTGGGTGAGTTGAATCTAAAATGTACATTAAGCAAACTCAAAACTAAAAGTATTTAAAATTGTTTAAATATAGGAAAAGTAATTCAGTCATTCAGCTGAACTGTCTCACTAGTGCAAATTTTCTGTAGAGCAGAACTTTTTTTCATTTTGAAAAAAATTGCTTTTTTCAGGGTTGACTATTTTGAATGTTTGGCCAACATATTTCAATCAGTTATGGGCTTATTCAGAGGACTTATGGAAATCACATTTCTAATGTAAATAAATAATGACCCTATTTGAATGAACTGTTTAATAATTATATAAAGTTTTGTAACTAGATTAAGCAGCTACAACTCAGTAAAGTCCGAAGGCTAAAGACAGCAACCACACCCAGTCTTGGACCCAAGTCCTGTAGGTGGCAAACACGTGCCTTGAGCATCGGACCAAGGAACCAGCTCTCTGGTAGGGCAGCCAGAGCACCCAATTCACCTTCCTGAATGACGATCTACGTTACACTGCCTTGAGCCTTCGCTACAATCCAGATGGACAGCTGCCTTTGGATATCACTGAGGTATTATCCAATTTCAGGTTTTATTCTCAGACACTGCTAACAAATAGACTTTCGGTCTGATGAAGAAGTAAAGAAAAATTGAAGGTACATTTTTGGAATATCCCTTCCAGATGTTGATTTGTCCCACTTGTTGCCAAGCAACACAATACCTGCTTGAAAACCTTCACAATAAAGCTCTCATTTCCCCGTATTCCACGGTAAACATCCGCAAACGTGTTCTCCCCGATTTTCAAATCCTGATGGAAGTTTCTAGTTCCCTCTATGACTTCTGAGTAAGTGATCAAAGCTTTCTGTCTTCTGGCTATGAATAGAGGGAAAGAAAAATGCTGTGATACAAAACATCCTGTGCTTAAACATGTTGAACCTATTTGAAAATAAAAAAGTAACCCATGAAGCCGCAGTATAAAAGGCCATAGTCATAAACCTTTCATGGGAGGATCCTGTTACAGAGGTGTTAATAAATTCTGTTCAGTGAATTACCTTCATTAAAAACACAGTCAGAATGGGGGACTGATGCTTTTTCTGGTTCTTCATTGTAAGGGTGAGGCTGATTTTAAATCACATGTGAAAAAGATATTGTGTCTTTAAGCCATAACATTTCAGTAAGAATTTTTGGTTGGAATTGTGCCAAAATGTGTAAAATGGGAATAAGTTGCCACATTACCATAGAAAATGTAGGAGTTGAAGAGAGATTTGAGGTTTTTCTACTAAAGTCTAAAAAAGATCAAAACAGACAAATGAGTCATTTGTTATTTACATCACAAAGTTGCTGTGCATTAACATAAATATTCCTAGATCATAATTTGTTGGGGATTTTTATAGCCACAATGTTACAACATTGGACTGATGACTAAGAGTAGGCTTTTGATCTTACTTTAGGCACCCAAGATTAAAGATTAAATCCTCATAGACTTTATCAGTTTGAGATTTTAGTGCTTTCTGTGTTAAAATGCTGAAGCATTATCTAATATTCCTCAAAACATCAAAGCTAACTGATAAATAAAAGTAAATAAAAAATAAATAAAAGAAGTACTGTAGAAAGGAATGATACAGCACTGCTATGACAGATACCACAGATGTATAGCATAGTTTGCTGACATTTAAAGGTTCTAGTAGTGAAAAGAGGAAGCGGGAGGTTTAGAAGTATACAGGAACTGAAACACATATCAAAATAATAAGAAGGAAAGCACAACATGCTCAAATTTTTTATGCTTCTAAAATGCACAGGTGTTAAGTAAACAAACAAATGCATTACACTAATTTAGTGATGTGTTTTAATGGCCCAATAGTCAGGTCCAAAGAAATATACATCATATATACTCCTCCTCATGCAATACTGCAAGAGGTGCCTATTGAATTACTTGGAGATATCACCGCTGATGAAGGATCTCTGTCCAAAAAATTGTTTCTCTTGAACCAGCAACCTTCCTATTACAAGTCAAGTACCTTAACCACTGAGCTACTAAATATATGACAGTTTGCATATGACAAAAAGGTAAATGACAGTTTACCTTTTTGAATGAAATTATGAACAAAAATGAACTTTTTCAACCTTTTCAAAAAGGTAAACTGTCATTTTATATTCATTACACTTAGTGTCTTATTCCAAGCCTTTTTTCTTTGTTTTTTAGCATTGTAGCTCACCATATAGCTTCATGATATTCTAATTTTTAGATGTACCTACAATACACACACACACACACACACACACACACACACACACACACACACACACACACACACACACACACACACACAGGATTCATTCATTAATCCTAACCCACCCCATACATACACACACACACACACACACACACACACACACACACACACACACACACACACACACACACACACAAAAAACGCTTAGAGTTAAATTACTATTAACATATTAATATTTAGACTTAATAGTAGATGAACTGAAGTGCCAACAGCGTACTAACCTTGAGACTGAAAAAGATTGAGCGCTCGATAATGACCCATATCTTCCAAAACCCGAAGCAGGTCTCCCACGGTTTTATTCTGCTGTGCCCAGGACCAAACAAGTTCATGGGTGGGACTTCGTCCAGCAGCTGCACACATCTCGGTACACCTTACATCTAGCCAGCTGGGCAGGATACGCGCAGCTGGCGAGAGGTGTTTAAGATAATTGAAAACAAAATGAGATCTTCAAATAGAACATCTATCTCAGCAGATGTACTCTAGTACAATTAAAATAAACACTATTTTAGAGCGCGCGCAACAGTTTCTTACCCAAACCTCTCCATCCAAGACTGTCAGAACAGCTGTCCATTACTTTACAAAACATCTCCATTAACAAAGGTGGTATGTCGAAAAGATACGTCGACGGATCCAGCTTGCCCGCCATTGTTCTAATGAATGTATCTGTGAAGTAAAGTCACGCGTAGCTGATATTGCAGTAAGTTGGAAATGCCCAGGCTCCACCCACTTCCTTTGACTCCACGGGGGTGGACGTGGGTTCTTTGCTTTTAAGCGCCAAATACAGAAGGTGAACGTAAAAGGTATTTACACACACGTAAGAAAAATCCTCTCACCCTCATTTTTGCATGATCGTATTCTCCTGTGAAGAATGGAATTTTCTGCATTAAGCAAAAATCTTAATATCTTAAATTTGTATGTGTTCAATTGCATCACAGCAAAAAACTTTAAAGAGAATATGTAAGAGTGTATGGCTCAATTTGTGAATCAACAGACAATACAACAAATCATGCAATAAACTATACAAACAAGTTTAGCAGTACAATAAACTATAAGATGGAGGAACAGTGTATTTAATGTAATGTTAGAAGTTTATTGGTGTCTAAAGCAGTTTTTAATGTAAAGAGAACAGACAATGTAAATGGACTGTTAGGCATTTAACATTTTGAACTTATTTTTCACATTTGGAATGTTGGAGGACATACTGTACAGGATCGTTGATTTGGAACTCTTTTGAATTTAATGGGTTAAAAATAGTCCAAAAGCAATGTAAAATGATCAGATTATGTTTATAGGTCAGTCTGTTATCACACATTACATTTTAACAATTTAAACCTTACTCTTCATTAGCTTCCACATCCATCATATGAGTCCTTGAGAACATCAAAGTGCTTTGTATGATTAATACCTTTTGTAGTAGCCAAATAGCAACATTTGAGTATGTGAGGAGGTTACTATTATAGATGTTGATTTACTACAGAACACCTATGTAAAAGGAATAAACGTAAGATATATTTGGAATGAAAGAGAATATAAACATGCCTTGAGCAGTTTTATTACCTTTATTTATCATTACATGAAATGAGTCATGGCATATTTAGTGCAGATTTACATATTTGAAAGAAAATATTAATCATTGTTTGTCACAATCCTCCCAGCCTCTATTTTTTAAGTGCAGTAGACAAACTTGTTGCTTCTTTTATAAAGTGCTTAATCTATCAAGAGAGACATCCACAATTCCATTTTAGCAATCAAATCCAGGAAATCCACCACAATCTGACATAAAGCATTTAACAAAAATGAATGATGATCTAAGAAACAGTAAAATAATCTTCCATCATTCAATAGTATTATCACAAAAAAAGATACAGTGTATGTTTCAAACATCTGGCAAATCAGTAAGAGGAAATATGAAATTCACTTTTTAATGATTACAAATCTCTCATTTAAATGTAACTTTTGAGTTTCAGTTCACAGTAGTCTTTAGAATATCTAGGGGCCATCAAGGTGTTTTAACTGATTCGCATTCAAGCATTTTTACATATGCAACAACCTAATATATATCTGCCTAATAAATCAAGGTTATATAAACTATTAAATGACCTGTGACACATTTCAGTGTACAGGTGGTAAGGCATAAGGCGCAGGCATTCTAAATTAAATTAATTTGCTTACATCTCTTCAGTGGGCTTCATCTCTAACTCAAGATAACTGAACCTCAGATTAATTGCTTGGACCTTCTGGAAAGTGCTTAGAAAGAGTTCTATAAATAAACTTAGAGAACCAGTTAATGCAGTCTTTTTTTATGTTCTCAAACAACATTTCTTGTTCAGGTAATTTTTGCAATTAGAATGGTTTATAAAACACGAAGATCTTCGTGGCTTACATGTCTGGCTCTGTAAAAAGAATAGGAAAAAGAGTGTCATGTTAGATACGCATGGAGAGGGATATAATTAGATAGACTAGATTTGTTTATCAACGCTACACAAAATATTTGCCATGCATGCTTTTCTTACCCCATGTGAAGAATCTGGTGTTTTCCATGTGTCTGACTCTGCATGTGTACTCTTCGCCTTTTCTTGGTTTGAAGTGCACGCTCTTGGTAAGCTGGAACATCCAGCCCTTCTCAAAGGACAAGTCCGTCTGTCGGGCATAAGGAATCTGGATTCCATCCCTCAGAAGCTCAATGCTGATGTGAAAGGGTGAAAGCCACTGACATGGCAGATCAGGACGTTGTCCTTGTCAAACTCGCCAGGGCTATAGCTGTACACCTGCACCTTGGGCACAGCTACACAAAGCACAGAGAAGGATTCAAACTTGTGTTGTGTCATGTAACATGGCAAGATTGCACTTTAATTCTAGTACTGGCATTTTGGCATTAGAATTATGTAGCATGTACTAACTTGACTGAACAGACAACAGAATCTAAGTGCAGAAGACAAATACATCCTGTGCATGTGTGTGAGCAGTAATTATGGGTATTGTTTAGGCTTTGGTATTAACATAAATTTAGACATTATCTTCTTCAGAATTATAGTGATAAGTGACATTGTGGTGAAATGTGAGTGATGAAAAATAATTTAAAAATTATTGCTTTAAAACTTGACAACACAGACTGCTTCAGACACGAACATACTGCTATCATCTACACAAGTTATCTGTGCTCATTTGGTTGGAAACAAAAATTCTGGCATATTGACACCCTCCAGCTGGACAAGTTCATTTGTATGTACCCCAGCATTCTTTGCCATACTGAAAATCTACATCATAATCTTTCCAAATGGCATTTTACAATATATATTAGTATTTAATTAGTGATGCGTTCCTGTGGCCTGTAATTAAATGCAGTCTTTTGTATTGTATACATTGTGAGCTAACCATAGCACAGAACACTTGTACAAAGGGAATAGTTAAATAAAGGCGAAGCCATGATAATAAGGCATATGGTAATTGTTTGAAAGCAATAAAACCATAATTTACTTACTATACTCATTTTAATTGTGGCAATATAATTATGTATAATTTAATATAAAATTAAAAATCGTTAATGGAAGCATTGTTATTTTTATCTGCAATGACATGGCACCAGCTCTGCCTAATCATGCCTCTGTAAGCAGTTTCAGTTATTAATATTGATTTTTAAAAGAAAAATGCTTAAATTTGCATTGAAAATTAAGTTTAACTTAACCTGTTTACTTTACAAATAACTCAACAGTTAAGTCTGAATTTAAGTCCGAATCATCGATAACATTTCCATTATAGATTGCCCTTTGTCAAGCAGTCAAAAGCAGCAAGCTAACAAAATGTGTAAAGCATTCAAAACATATAGGCTACTTACATTGTTTTGCCAGAGAGCTTGAACCCAGGATAACAGAAATGACAATAAGAAGAAGAAACTTCATATTTTCAGAGTAATTCTAAGACAATATACATAAAAACCTTCTGTCAACGAAAGCTTGTTCAGCCAAGACGAAACTGAAAGCAAAAACTCCGGTGTTGTGCCAAATTCAGCTCCCCGCTGTGAGATGCGTCCACTTATCGGGAGCGGGTGCGGATTTCGCGTGAAAGTAGTACAGCGCGCTCCCGAGAAGGGGATGCATCTTGCGGCGGGGTGCTGAATTCGGCACAACACCAGCTCTGCATTCGAAGTCAAACTCCTCCTCCTGAATGTGTACGTCCAATGACAAAATTCGTTTTACTATTGCCAAGCACACTATAGATCTGTAGGTTTCCAGCCAGCAGGGACCGCTTAGAAGTAACGTTCAGAACTATGGATAGTAGTTGCTTGGAATTAGAACAAAGCTTGTCAAATACTACTATATAGCAGCTTAATATGCTTTACTTCAAAATGTGGCAAACAATGAAGTTAAATCCAGTACACACACAATTTGATTCAATTTCCGTACGTAACCTTTTAATCTTTAAACTTTCAAAAATAACAATAGGTGTCAAACCTTCATAAGCAAAGTCAAAGGGCAAAGCCAACAGTTACATTTTCTTTGTATTGCTTCATTTGACTGAACAAATCAGCTATTTACGGAACCGATTGTAGTTTAAATTTAATCACTTAGAGCAGTAAAAAATGTTAATTATGAGATAACTAGTTCCACAAAATAAAGAAGCTAAGGGCACAATACCAACAAGTTTATGAGTAATTTTTAATGTAAAAATATCAAGATCATCCCCACACACACAGTCTAGTCAATCTTTTCATCCATTGACAAAATTTGTTCTATTGTTGCCAAGCACATTATGGCTCTTGAGGTTTCCAGCCACCAATGACTGCATGGAAGTAACGTTCAGAACTATGGATATTAGTTGTTTGGAGTTAAAACAAAGAATTAGAAGATTTGAATTTGAGCAAAGCTTGCAAATACTACTTTATAGCTTAATATCTTTTACTTGAAAATAATGCAAACAATGAAGTTAAATCCCGTACACACACAATTTTATTCCATTTCTTATAAATGTTGCTATATATTTTTCACTGTGTTCTGTGACCTTTAAACTTTCTGTGATCTTTAAACCTTCAAAAATAATAATAGGTATCAAACCTATTTCATAGTTCATAGTGACTAATACTGTTGGGTTGTTTGTGTGTGTGCACGTGTCTGTGTGTGTGTGTGTGTGTGTGTGTGTGTAAGTAATTGAAATTATCATAATTTTTAGGAACAGTGAAAAACAACAGGACCTTACACTCAATTTATCTAATAAGCAAAGCCAAAGGGCAAAGCTAACCATTACATTTTCTTTACATTTCTTCATTTCACTGAACAAATCAGCTATTTATTGAGCCCTTTGTGGTTTAATCACTTAGAGCAGTAAAACCTTTTAATTATCAGATAACTAGTCACCCAAAATAAAAAAGCTAAGGCCAGAACAAGTTTATTTTTAAGAATTTTTAATGTACAAACATCAGATCAGCCTCTACTACACAATCTCAAAAACAGAGCCAAATCATCATATCACCATAAAGCAGGCTTCAAAGGATTGGTAGAAAACATCATTCTGTTTAAAGAATGCAACAGCTCTACATTTAATTTATAAGAGTTTATATTATACAGTGCATTGTGCATTGTTTCAAGTGTTGCATCAAATACATTATTTTTACACCCTGGTGTGAAGAATATAAAAGATTTCCATCCCTATTGTACATTTATATAATGGAATGATAAAGGTAAAGCCAAACTATATCTTTAAAAGATTTGTTTTCAAAACACAAACTATCTGCAGCAATTGACAATAATCAGTTAAGAAGAGAAACAGAAAGACCTGTCCAACACATAAGGCGGCGCCTCAGGCGCATCATGTCATGTGGTACATGAGGGTCATTTCTATTAGAATCATAGAAGTGTATAACAAGGTCCTGTGACAAAAGCAAGGAGGAAAAAGAATTAGCATGCAGAAGCCTCTGACAATCAGTACTTTAAAACAGGACCGTGCATCAGTCTTCCCTGCATGACAACTCACAATGAGTATTCTACTCATTTGTGCATTTCAGAACACACATTAGAGTTTTATGAATGTCTCGAAAGATGATATCACGCACCTTTTGTCATTCCCCTTCAGTTTCACATATCGGGCTCTGTTAAATAGATAAACAAATAATCAAGTTATACAAATATACACTATATGTTGCAGACTTTGTCTTACTTTGAAATTTAAGTAATACACACCCCACAAATAATCCCAATAATACTAACCCCTCAAATAATCCTAATAATACTTGCCCAATCGAATAATCCTAATAATACTTACCCAATCGAATAATCCTAATAATACTTGCCCAATCAAATAATCCTAATAATACTTACCCCACATATACTTCTTCGCCTCACTCATATGTTTCACTTTGCAGCAGTAATCATCGCTCTTTTTTGGTTTGAAGGGCACGCTCTTGGTAAGGTAGAACTTCCAACCCTGGCTGAAGGACAAGTCTGTCTGGTTGGCATTAGGGATCACAATGCCATTCTTTAGAAGGTCAATTTCGATGTCTGCAGGGTGGAAGTCACTGACATGGCAGATCAGGACGTTTTCTTTGTCAAACTCGCCAGGGCTATAGCTGTACACCTGGACTTTTGGAGGGGCTGGGGGACAAAGAAAATGCGGAGATAAAAAATACCTTAAGGTTAACACATCGCATTAGCTCGCTCATCTTTGGCAAGATGTCAAACCTAATCATTTCATTTATCAAATTTGCTGCTTCTCTTTAGTAAATAAATAGCAAGCAGGCCTAAACAAATATGATTTTGATAGTAGAGAACTTTAAGAATATTAGTTTACAATAATCTGTAAAAATGTAACTAAGTTCCACCCTTGCTAACTATATTTCATATAATTTACTGTATTTTTATCATAAAAATCACAAATCTAAAGACATTATAGTTCCTCGATTTTGTAGGTTAGGCCTAAAAAACAAATTTACAGCAATAAATACAAAAGCGGTTTTATATACTTACACGATTTTGCCTGTACACTGATGTAGAAAGCGCAGACAACCGCAAAAAACAAGAGAGGCTTCATTTTTTGAGAGATTAAATGGAGACTTGTCACAAAGCTCTGCAGCGTGTAGCGTGTAGCGCGTTTTTACCGAAAGTAAGACAACTGTTCTTATTTAATATGAGCATTTACCGCCCCCTCCACAGTTCAGTAGCCAATTACAAAAACAAACGCTACAGTTGCTAGGTAGAATGTCCTGAAAAAGGTTACGACCGTGATAATGGTGTGGTAGAGCGTCCACTCACATGGAAATACCCCAAAATTCCATAATATATTAACCCCTCCCATCTGTTGTTTTTTGTTACTGTTTGATAGGGAATCGAAAGCGAAAACAAACATAAACGTTATTATGGTGTAATACGTGGGAAATAAAAGAAGGATATATTTTGTTACTTTTGATTAAACAATACAATTATACACATGTTAAGATGTCCCTTACGTATGCCAAGATATTAGGGATTGCATAAAGGCCTAGCTCAACTTCCTCCTCCTGTTATCTGTACTTGCCATATTAATATATAAACTAACTTAGAGAAAATCACATCACATGCTTTTAATTGGGATTGTAGGCACCCTCTTTCCCTCGTGTTTCATTTAATTAAGCCTACTACATCTCCAGAAAACTCAAGAGTGAGATCTAGCACCCAGATCAACCACCCGCCAAGCCCAAGAACCACATCCATACAAATAAATTCTTAAACACAATGTGAAGCATTAATTTTTAAACTAAAACAGTTCTGTAGATGCATCACCCCAAAACTTGGGAGTCTTCACCATACACCCCTCTGTGCTTTGTCAACAGGCCCTCAGTGACCATTATCACACAGCCCCTCCTCAAGGGTCTGCCATTCCCAGTGACCCACATAGCCCAAACATGGTCCCTGTAATGTACAGGCATGCATTGCTCATGCTGGAGTCTCCCCATAGTCATAGTCCTGGTCTGCCTGCTGCCTAGGCCAGAAAAAGTGGTGTGATTGCCAGCAATTCAGCAGTGGGTGCCTCAGCAGTCTCTTGATCAGTTACAGGGCCAAAACCAGTCCGATGCCCTGCCAGTATTCCACCTCCCTCAGACGCTCGCTTACCACAGCGGGGCCCTCCCTCTCACATCACTGTCTGTCCCAGGCAGCGTGTGCTATAATTCTCACTTCTGGCAAGTGCTCGCATCACTATGGTGGCTCCTAGTAAGCTGATGCATGGTGCGGAGGCAGTGGTGGAGTTCCTTACTCTGGGTACAATGTCCTCCTTGGTTCCTGGTGGACAGTTCCAGTTTTTTTTTTTTAACTCTCCATGAAGATGTAACTCTGGAGGTGAAATGGAACAGTTAGTCTCCTGGAGACACAGCAGGTTGCAGGCTTCAGCTATGTCTGCCGTCACAAAGTTGCACCTCTAATAACTGTAGAGCTCCTTTGATAGCCCAAACCAGCAGAAATCTGCTATGATGGCCACACCCTCATCTGAGACCGCATATGCCCCAGGCCACTTTGAGAAGAAGTCCATAGCCATGATGTCACAACAGTTCCCTGAACTACAAGTCCAGGGCAACCCTCTTCATGGGCAGGCTGGAATGGAGGGACTGAAGCAGTGCATGTGACTGCTGCAGCGGTCCCTTTTTGGTCATGCTCTGGTCATAACCATTCACATAAAGCTATGTCTATGTGGATGCCACAGCCCGTCCGGTAGAATCGCCATGCTGAAGTGTAAATGCCAACTGGCCTGTGTACCACACCGGCATAGTCTTCCTCAGTGCGTGTGACATTAGCAACTGGCACACACACTGTCCAGGCACCTGCTCCTCCCACACATAGTACAGCAGCTTGTTGTGCAGCCAGAAATATATTAGTTGTGAGCCCACTTAGCATAACATCTGCCCAACTTGGGTTTTGTCCTGCTTGGAGCCATTCATGCACCCAAAGGAGCAAAACATCCTCCTCCTGGCCACAGAGGTATTCCTCAGCTCATAGCATGACAGCTGCTATACATCCATGCCAAGTGACCAATTGTAGCTGTGCAGAGTACAGCTCCCAGGCACCTTCACTGTTGAAGTGTGGTGTCTTCTCTCCCTCACCGGTCACCTGCTGGCTCTGCTGTTGATCCCTTCTGCGCTGTTTCCTTCATTGTCTTCCCCAGCCAGTCACCTTGCTCTCAGCTAGATGTAACTGTCTCTTATGGACCAGGCAGGCATAAGAGTTTGTACTCCCTTCCATCTTCTTTGTCACCCACCTTCGAAGTCAAGCTTGTTCTCCTCAAGCTCTCTTCAAGCTATATTACAGTTAACACAACTGAAGAATATCCAAAAAATGCATAAATAATGCATAAATAAATTCAGTAATAGAGAAGAAATGACCAGTATGGTGGGGAAAATGGGGGGCAGGTTATGACGAAGACGGCAACGACTAACATGGCACAACTAAACCATACAACGACCTACACATAAATACAGCTCCTCAGTAACTGTCATCACAGTACAGTCCAGGCCCATATTAGGAGTAAAACCAAATTCATTTGAGATCACAAGCTACATAAAATAGAGGAGAAAAACAAATAAAGTAAATCATTCACATGATTTGTGATTCCTGATCTTTTTTGAAGGCCTCATTAACCACATTAACTTCATCTGTGTGCACAGTTTAGTACATAGTGCACACAAAATAAAAATAGTTTTTTTCTGTGGTATCTTGAGGGTTCCAAACTAATATCCTGTACAATATTTTTTGGTTCCAGTAAGTTTGATCAAACACAGAATTTGATTACAAGGGGAGAGCAGCTTAATTCAAGTAAACCCAATGAAATATTTACAGAGATGTGATCAGGCTTGACTTTCTGCCTACATACAGAGCATGTGTAAGCAGTTCTTCCTTAAATTCCACAGTAGGATTGAGTAGGATCACACAGTGGAGCTCAATAGCACAGGTCCTGAGCTGAATTGGAATTCTCAGAACATGGAAAAGTGCTGCATGTCCCTAGGAATGAGCTTGGGAGCCACTGGATTATATCAATGTAATATAGGCAGGGGGAGAATGTAACCCGGTTCCAGGCCTGTTGCCAATCTGAGCTACAGAAGGTGCAGATCTACTTTAAGAAAAGTGGAGCCAAATGTCCCTTCACCTTTTCCCAATAACAGCAGCAGTTGTTGGACTGTCACATGGATCCTGTACTCTCCTGTGTGCCTCAGACTTCGGCACTGTGGGCTTCAGTGCTTTGAACTCTGTGGTGTACTAAAGGGGCAGCTAAACACAGCTTAGCTTGGAGGCTTCATCCTTTTGCCACAAACATTCCATCCCCCCCCAGTTTCCATGGATACCCAGAACAATATTATGGCACCATACTTTGGGGAAGCCTTGTAATGTTTTATGGTGTTTGTAGGGAACTATAAAATGGCAGCATAGGTTGCCTGTTTGTCTGCTCCTGCCACTATAAACGTATAAAAGAAACATATACATTTTTGATACAGTTTGTTGCAAAACCATATGTACCTGACAGGTTATGCTGCAGTTCGACAACAATAAGAAACAGAAAGTAATGTGCCATTCATGATGATAATGGTATATTTGTATTTTTCAAACAGTACACATCATCAGAGTCATAGGTCAGAGTTCCGGACTTTGAAACAGAAAGGTAGTGACACTGGTGTTGTCATGGTCGCGTAATTAAATAGTCCATGAAGCTTTCAAAATGGCGAATCCATCAAGACGGTTTGTACATTTTTGTCCACATGATGGTAGTGTTGCGCCACTTTATGTACGTTCCTCATATATTTTGTGTTTACAAGCAGGGGCTTTTTTAACCAACAGCGAAAATGTCAGCACTTTGACAGCTACAACTCTTTAATTATACCAAATTTTAGGATAGATTACTGTGTTCCTCATCCAGATAATAAATTGTTTCACTCTGTATAACCTGTGTGTGTGTGTGTGTGCGTGTGTGTGTGTGTGTGTGTGTGTGTGTGTGTGTGTGTGCGTGTGCGTGCGTGTGCGCGTGCGTGTGCGCGTGCGTGTGCGCGCGCGCGTGTGTGTGTAAACCTATCCAAACCTCAGATAGGACATTTCCAACATTAGTCCCTTCACCTGTAAGGGTAAGTGTCTGCCCACTCTTAGCAAGGTTAAGAAACACAACCCACCTTGTGCACACTTTACATATTAGGTGCAAATACAAACTGTGATGGAATATGATATAATTGATCATCACTCCACACTTCTGTACTTCTGTCCAATAGCACAAAAGAGAACTCTCAACAAAGACTGCTGGCAGATGAGAGAGTGGGGGAGAAAGAGAGAGAGAGAGAGAGAGAGAGAGAGAGAGAGAGAGAGAGAGAGAGAGAGCAAGAGAAAGAACGCACCTGTTTCACTTTTCATGTCTATATCTACAGTGGGCCACAAATCTTCTAGCTGACAGGGTTGGAGGTTTAGTCTGCTGGGGCAGCGCATGTGGTAACATTCACCTCCCCATAAAGGCTTCAGCAGGGACCATAACAAAGGCTTCAAAGTCTGGAAGAACGGATCCTCTCTGCAGACGCAGCAGGTGTGCCGGTCACTGGTTTGTTTGACCCTGCACAAGAACAGCCCTGTACTGTGAATTAACCACTTAACAACAAATAACCAGACATTTACAGAACAGCTGGGCTGGACTGCTGTGCTCCCCAGAAGAAGCAGGAGAGCAAGCAGACAGCTCACATTTTCAGTGTATGGAAAAATGCATAAATGCTATACTTATTTTTTTGTAGTTTATGATACAGTGTCATGCTGCAATGCAAGAAAAAAAAGTACTTTTATGCACAGTATTATTGCGGCGTGATGTAGACCATGTTCAAACATTTGTTGTGAAACTTCAGAGCCGTTCAGCTCCATGGGTGTCGTGTTGGAGCTCGGACGAGAGACAGCTCCCCAAGCGCAAGACAGTGGAGAATGCAGAGGAGAGGGAGGCTACAGCCCTGCGGTGTGCTCTCGTTGCCAAGTCTGGGCTTCGTTAAAATGAGGTCATTTACAAAGCCAGGAAGGAAAGGGAAAAAATGGGGGCGGGGTGGAGGAGGATGGCAAAATGAAACCAAAATGAGTCACAGAGTGTGTGATCCAAAGAAAGGAGTAAGAGAGAAAAAGAGAGAGAGAGAGGAAGGGAGAGGAGGATGAGGAGGAAATCGTTCCTCGATGACTGTGCAGATGTGGCTGGGTTGTGTGCGGTGGCACGCGAGCCCACAGCCGGTGATGGCGGGATGAGTCAGGACCACGTGTGTGACTCACAGGGGTGCTACATCCCAGAGCGAAGCAGACAGCCAGACATACCCTCGAACAGGAGCATTCACACAGCTCACACATAGACAGGCATGCGTGTGCGCTCACAGTGCAAACACGGAACCAAGTGTGAGTCATAAACGTTTCATAAATAGTCTTATTCATAAACATTGCACTGACATCCAGCCACTGTACAGCAGTACTGGTGCACATTTGTCTGGGATCAAAAGCAATACTACCCCCTCGTTCAGTGTGGTGAAGCGACTCTGAATCAGCCATGCCCTGCTTCCACCCCCATCCCTACCAACCACGTGTGAGCCACAGCCCACACACTTGAGCTCCGCCTTCCTCTGACTCAGCTGCACGCCTCCACATTCCCAAGCCCACACTGCCCCCTCCTTCACACCTCTCCATGGCTGACACACCCACACAGGGCGTTGTCCCGGAGAGCCTGTGACATGCCGTGGGGGGTTGTTGGGGGGGAACCAGACCTGCTCCCACCATGCACATCTTTGAATTATTGATATGCTGTGATTCACCTGCACCACTAGGATACAAGACAATGGCATGGCATCAGATTATGCAGAGCCGTTGGAGGGACTAGGAGACTCCATCACTAGGCTACTGTTTGCTGTGTATACCTGCAAGTGACTCATCTGTTGTTATACACATTTCAGTCCACACCAGGTTGATCTATCTTCTGTTTGTACTGAGGGTGTTCACGTACATCAGTATGGCTTTAACTTGTTATGTAGTCCTCAGAGCAAGCTTGCTCAAATGCTTAGAATCCGAGGAACAGGCTCAATTGTCCTCAACTCAGCATTTTTCTATTCTTTTAATTTTTTGGTTTATTTTTTCCTTTTTTCATCTCCATATTTGACTGAGAATCAGACATCCTTTTTCCTGTGTTAGGCAGGGAGTGTATATGCCTGTGTGTGTGTGTGTGTGTGTGTGTGTGTGTGTGTGTGTGTGTGTATTATGGAGAGGAAGGAAGAGCTTTTGCCATTTTATTTTGATGAGGAAATGGATGAAGAAAGGGTGACATCCTCTCTCAGATATAAGAAAAACCCACACGCCTCTTCTCCCATCGATCTCCCACAGATGTCTGTTCAGTCTTGCATTCTGATACCGGGATGATAAGATCTGATATTGGGGTGATAAGGACTGCACTTGGAACTGTGAGGAAGGGTGTTCTAACGTGCACTGAGTCTTCATGTAACCCTGTAAGGCCTGTAATGCCAGTGAGTCTTTCTGTAACCCTTTGACACTGTGCAAGTTCATAGGATTTAAGGGGTGGCCCTACACCTGTTTGCAGAAAGGGAATCACCCAGATTCAGAATGGCATCGGAAGGGAACTCGGTCTCCAAGCTTCTCTCTAGTGGAGCCCCATCTTTCCCTTGCAAAACAGAAGCAAGCGAGCAGACACCCGTGACCTATCAAGCAGCCACTACAAAGCGCTATTCCTAATCAGACCTCAGATGGGGAAAATGCACTTTCGCACTGCTCGCCAAAAGATCTCTATCATCGCAACAGTTCAGGGGCCCCACGAGTTACTGAAGCCACTCTCCTCTGCCGGAAAGAGCTGGAAACAATAAAACATTTGGAGGAATTTTTGTCCTAAGTGATCTTTCCCTCTACTGATAGCTCCTACTGGGCCCTTTTAGGTCTTAGTATTTCATCTGTGCTACCCAGGCCTTAAATAGAGATCGAGTGCTTTGACTGTACGTGTAATTTTAAACTTGGACATCGGAAAGCTGTGCACAACCAAAATCTCATGCATCTGGAAGTTAAATGTGTGTGAAGGATGGAGTAGGGTGCAGAGTGTGTCAGGCCACACTCCTCATTGTCTTTTTCTGTCCTCCCACAAGGAGATACAGAACTTCCTGAACGTCCAGAGAGGGATATTGAGGTTAAATATTTACTCAAGAGGCTGGGAAGTGGCTGTAGAGGAGTGTGTGCATGTGTGTGTGTGTGTGCATGTGTGTGTGTACATCTGAGTGCGAGTGGAGGAGGTTGGATCCTATTTTTACACTACCAACCTCAGACACTGTTTATCAAGTGGCAAAGACCCCTGCTCACTGTTACTGTCAGTATCACTGTCAGTGAGACAGAGACTCCCAGCGTATGAGGATTAATAGTCTGTGCAGCCTCTTCTCTATACACCCTGTCTACGGAGGCCCACTTGCAACACCTGGTGAGGTGCCTTCCTACCCAAACCAGCATATTCCCTTGCCAAAATCTTTGACTATGACCTGCAATTGTTTGGTCACACACATTTGTTTATTCGTGGTATGCCCTGATGTGTTTCCTTTGCACTCTATGCTTTGGAGCTGCGGAGGGAGCTAATCACCGGGGAAGGCCTCCTTGCCCCGCCAACTCACTCTTTGGGTCCACTGGGGCACCTGACAGGGCATAAGGAGCGTATGGCAGGCATGCAGTAACGATCGACACCAGCAGCAGCACAGAGACATGCAGAGGAGCAAGCATGTTTTATTTGCTCAGCAGAGAGGACAGACATCCTTTAGTGAGGAAGATACAGGAAACAGCCAATTATGTCTGTGAGCAGCTCACCTCACAGAGAGAGAAAGAGAGGGACTGCATAGTTTACGTGCTGATGCAAACATACATTTACCACTATAGAAAAGCCTGCAGTAACACCTTGTATATAGTAGGGATTGGCACTGACAACTACTGTATATAAATTGGAATATTCAGTGTTTAATCAAGTAAACAGTACAGATTGAATACACATCACATAATATTGCATTTAGTTATCTATCTAGATTTATATTTAAAAGTGTTTTTTTTTTGTTTGTTTGTTTTTTTTTTACATTTCCTTAATTTGAAGGGCATTGTCATGGCTTGTGGAAGAGGTGGAGTCTTTCAGAGTGTTTGGGGGTGACTGGGTATGGAACTGCAGTAGAGTGGCAGGCAGTAGGGCCTCTTGAAGGTGTGAAGTTGCAGGCTGATGAGGGTGTTGAAGGCATAAAGCAGAGGACTGAGGTGTAGGGCTACTATGAGCAGGATTACTGGAAGCCCTTTGTGATCTAAATCTCATGGGAAATGTGTCTGGGAAGAGATTTGACAAGATGCGTCTGAGGGAATAGCCTTTTAGAATGTGTTTGTCAGGTCTGAAATACCCAATACTTTTCACAAGTCTTAATGGTCATTAAAAATGCAACTAAAAAGGCAGCTTCCTACATTTACATTTATATTAACATTTATGGCATTTAGCTTCCTACCTAAGGAGAACCAATACACTGGAGTGGGTATCTACCTCTCAGCCTGGGAATCGATCAGCACAGATGCATCACAAGTCTGGCTGTGCCCACCTATACTCTGCACTCTATACACCAATGATTGCACTTCCAGTAACCCACTCAGTAAAATTACTCAAGTTTGCAGATGACACCTCTCTTATTGGTGTAAGCCTAAACAGAGTAAGAACTGAACAGAAGTGGATGGTCTGATAAAAGGATGTGCCTCAAACATCCTGAACCTCAAAACCACAAACACTGTGGAAATGATAATAGACTTCAGGAATCCTTTCATCTCCAGCACTTTTTCGGTTGGGATGAAAATATCACTTCTGTCACTAATAAAGCACAGAAGCACATGTATTCTTGCCCCTGTCTAATGTACAGCAAACTGCATTCAAAATGTGTGCTTGCCTTTAGGAGCCCTTATTATTGAGCGGCTGGAGCTGAGGAAAAAAGCCTGGATTTCACCTCTCCCTGAATGCCCAGAGCCGGAGGCTGTTTTCGTAGAAAAGAGGAAGAGCTGGAAAGATCACCTCAAAGCAGGGAGCTCTCTCTGCGCAGACGGCAAGCCCACTTCCCTCTGCCACACACCCCCTCCCTTGCCCCCATCTCTCTGTTGCCCCCACCCTCTCTATGGGTCGCTGAGAGAGGAATTAGCAGCTATATGATGTGTGGTGCCACTGACGTGGGACTCCATGAAGGGGGTGGGGGGGGTTGCTGCATGCGTACGAGGGGAGAGGGGTCGTCAGGGGTTTGAGTGAATGACGGATCTTGTCATTGTGTAGGGAGTTGTGGAGCTTTGAAGTGCAGCCTGCTCTCCCATTCAGAGGGGCCACCGCAGGGCAAAGGTCAGAGGCTCAGGGGTGGGCTCAATCTCCCCAATGAGGGTGCCGTACAGCGGGCGTTTGGGATGTTTCTGAAATGGAATGTGGGGGGAAAGAAGTGGAAAACAGTGGGGGGGGGGGGGGGGGGCAAGGTAGAGGAACAATTAAAACACTACATATTGCCCATCCCTGCACCTCCTCTAGAGGGGGTGGAGGGTATGTGGACCTGGAGCTCCTTTTGGTCAGCACTGAAATGTGCTCATGAAAGGTGACCTTGTTTTCCAGACATGTGTCATTAGTACATAAATGTAACATTTTTTCAAGGACATATTAGTCATCTCTTAGCAAATCCAGTAGTAAAGAGGCAGTATTTAATGCTGAACTGAATAGTCCTTTGCCATAACATTATTTATTTGGTCATTTGTTAAGTTACATTTAAGCACAATAGGATGTCTCAAAACAAAGTAACATTTGAACAGCTCCTCTTATTTGTTAGAACTGCTTATTATTGATTTCAATGAGTTAATTACCTATTATTAATTACCTAATTTTAAAATATGCATAAACTGTCTATATATGTCATTTCAATTTGAAGTAGTATCAACAATCCTATATAGTGTAGATTACATATGTTGACTTTAACAGAATGTAACATACTTAACAGATTTTTGCATGGCAAACTTGGACTTTGACCTTGATTACATGCAATATTGTTTTTATTCCTACTCTGTGAAAAGCTTTGTATATCACTCTAGCCATTGTCTCACTAGAAATAAGCAGGATGAATAATTATTACTAAAGAAAATAATGGTGCAAGCTGTCACGAATGAAGTTTAAGTAAGTAAAATCAAAGCAATCCAGATCACAGAGTCAACCATGGATCCTTTGTTTTACAGTGCAAGTGAAGAAATTGAAAAGTCTATGGACTAACAGAGGCTGAACATTAACAATTGGTTATCTGTGAAAAGACTAATTTACAAAGGACTTCTCAGACGACAAGATTCACAAGCACCCATTTTTATTGTGCTGAATAAGGCGGTGAATATCTATGAAGGGATTTTTTTTATTTACGTTTTAACAGGCAAGCCATTTGAAGTGTAATCATAGACAGCAATACTAGGTGACATACAGAAAGCCATAAATGTTAGAAAACATTTGAAGTTATATATTAGGTAGAAGAGGCCATGAAAGCAAATATAAAGAGCCTTTTTTCAGCCTCCCCTCCCCACAGCTAATAGAACTACACAACATTGCATAATGAGAAGAGAAATGCTTTAAAACTACTCAAATGTCCAGTCCAACTGTGTCTGAGAGGCAAAGAGGAACAGTCTTATAAAATGTATGTATCCCTGGCAAAAATAAACTATTCATATGCATAAAAATAAACTATATATATATATATATATATATATATATATATATATATATATATATATATATATATATATATATATATATATATGATGTTCTCCCTACACTCAGCCACCTGAATTTAAGCAGATATTAAGTGAATAATGAGGTAAAAAGAGGCCCTCTTAGAGGTAGTAATTTGTATTCGATTGTACTAGAACATGTTATCATGAAAATACAAAGTGAACTTCATTAAGACACCCACAGCTGAAAGAATGAACAGTGGCTCCTTTGGATACCCATTCAAACCAATAAAATGAAGTCATGAATGTACTTGAATGTTTCAAGAAAATAACAACATTTCTTCAGCAACACACAAAGTCAATGTGCATTACAGTGAATTGCCCTTTCAAAATAATTTTTCTTTTGTAAAGGAGTGACCATACTTCCTGTAATCAGATGTTCGTCAGGATTACCTGAAGTTAAAACAAACTAAATACAAACTGCCTAAACAAACATCCAATACATAATGTGGTGTTTACAAGCAACAAATTGTTTTAAGGGTATTACAACAACAACAAAAATGCAAATGCAGACAAATCAGAAACCGTTTGCCATGTTTCAGTTGCAGCTACACCATTATTAAGATCTGCGGGAGCTCTACAGATTGGTTTATAATGTAGATGGGTGAGCAGAATGGTGCTCCAGTCCACTTGGTGGCGATAAAAGCACCAGAAGTGAAAGAGGAAGTAAAAGTCATGAGTCCTCCTCCACACCCATAGAGGTTTTGACTACGATTATCTCAAGATTAGCTACTGTGTGGAGCTCACAATGCGTCCAAATGGCAAGAAGCCTGAAGCACTTTTGAGAGAACCATTTTTGAGAGCAATATGAGAGAAAGAGTAGACAATAAACAGCATGAAGACCATAGGTCAGCCTTATGATGTGAATACTTATACAGTGAATAGACATTTGCGAAAGTTGACCAAAACTAAAAATATCCTTTTTTTTCTGTGTTGTTTTAGGTTAGTTTGCCAGTAGCAGTTAACTCATGTGCAGGCCTTTTCCTTTCGACCAATTGCTATCAGTGCTTTGTCTTGTTCATAAGGTTTGTCTAGCTACCATACACAATACATTATTAGTACATAATTTTGTTCATATGACATAAATGAACATCGATTCCACAAGAAACGTGCTCCCTGTGCTTGGTCTGGCTGTGCAGTGTATGTTAGCGTAGACCGCAGTTGGCTTTTTTTTCTTTTCTTTTTTTATAACCAACTTCACGCATCCTAAATAAAACTACCATACAAGAAACAACAATTGTCCACATTCAGCGACAAAGTGCAATGTCTCCCAACGCCGTGGAAGAGCCCCACACTAAGTTACATTCATGTAAACTTCTGCTGTTGCACTGCAAACCTGAAAACCCCTCCAGGGAGTTGCCCTTGCTAGTGAACAGGCAGCTAGCTGCCTGCAGAGATGTGCGATGTTGGATTGTTCAACTGTAAAATGCACAAATGAAACTCAATGTTTAAAGCGGTATAGGCCACTTTGCCCAATTTAGTGTTGCTTTTTTAAATATACTTCATTGAAAGCATTGAACATGTGAATGGTTACGAGATGCCAAAAAGCAATGTTTCAATCCCTGCTCTCAGACAGAAGCTGTTCATTCAACCAGCACAGATGTGAAAGCTACTGATGAAGTGTGGCTAACTTTTGAATTCTGCCGCACACTAAACTGTACTTTGTATCCAATTATGTAGCATTACAGTGTTTGAGAAGTGTAGCATTACAGTGTTTGAAAAAGGTTCAATGTTGGTTTGCAGCTGCCACTGTAAATTTGTAAATTCAAGAAGCATGTCCACAGTTCCATTTGCTTTCTTTGAGGCTCTACCTCAGGCCCCGTTGAGAATATCAGTTAACTTTCCAAAGGTGATAGGTTGAAAATGCCGTAATATTTCACTAAGAAGCATTACATATACACCTGTTTGAACCATATTACAAGAACAGAAAATCACATTTGTGTAAAAGACACAAAACTCGCTAATCAAGTATATCTCAGTATCTACTAATTTTTCAAAAAACATATTCATGTATGCAATATACAAAACCCAAACATATATATTTTTTTTAAACCTGAAAAAAGTTTCAAGTTTTTTTTGTAGGCTGTCTTCTCCCCCAGGTGAATTAAAATGAACTTGAATCAAATTTAACATTTGTACAGCACATTTGTGCAGTCCTCTTGTTTTTCAGCACAGATCATTTGAAATCATACTGAAACAGACCAGGCAAAATCATTCATTTTTCAGGACTGGAGGTAGGTATTTGTCAATTGATTATTAGTCCATTTTGATCTCTTTTTTTGAGGTACATATCTGAATAGCACATAGTTCAGAATAAATCTAGTCTAAAAATAGAGAAATGAAGAGCAGAAAGAAATCTGTTCGCAATAATATCATCTAGTGTCATACAAGCACTTGATCCTTAGAAACTGTTGAGTAAATCAGTACAAAACATATTCAAGTTAAAAATGTAAATCAGATGTCCCAGTCACAGAGAAAGAGAAGTGTGTTGTTACAAATGTCAGATAAATGATAATGTTAAAATAAGGAAACAAACAATAATAAAACAGTACTTATTCCCTTAGCTGCTTGTTGAGTTCAGCACAGAACACAAACAGACCTTGGCTCTCAGACATCACCCGCCCGGCTCCCACAGAGATTCGTGCCTTTTGCGTGACACTATAACAAACTGTCAAAGGCTATTACAAAGGTTCTTTTTTTTACGTTGGCACTCACTGCCATCCCCTGCTTGTGTAACGAGTAGTTTATAGCAGCGTGGGTCCCACGAGCTAGTATGCTGGGTGAAGAAATCAGAGGTAGCTTTGAAACGGTGTGGGGGGGAGGTATTGCATGGGTGACAGTGCGGATGCTCAGGGCTGGCAGAATGCCGTCAACGGGCTCGCACTCCCAGGGTCATCTCCAAGGTCATGCCCTCACTGTGGTTCAGGTATCTCATGTGTCTTGAGGTATAGTGTGGTTTTGTTCCTGGGGTTGCTGCTTCTTGAGGTTCAGTTCTTGAGTTGAGTATTCTTCCCTTTAATTGAAATGGTTGGAAATTATGTCTTAAAGCTATGTTTTAGAAAAACAAACAAACAAATAAAAAGAGACTGAAAAGACAAACAAAAACAGAAAAAAATAGACAATAAAAAACCCCACAATTGAATGATTATGTACATGTAAGATGGTTAAGAAGATGTCAGGGTTATGTAAAATATGTACAGTAGATTGCTGCATATTGGGGTTATGGTATTGCTGGGTAATTTGTCTCAGAGCAAATAGAATTTATAATTCATACAACTCACCACAGAGGATAGGAAGGTACTAAAGATACAATACCTATACTAAAACATCTCAGGCATTTAATCTCCTAACACAAAAGTGGCCTGCCAGTTTATTTATAATTGGCTATAATGGAACAAACCTGGGGTACATTATAGGACAAATATATTAAAGCTCATTTGTGTTTTTGGTGAAGATGCCTATGCATCTGCATTAAATGCTATTGACTATTTGACTATCACAGGATCATTCTGTCAAGGTTGTAGACCTCATGTTCTCCCTTTTTTAAAATTTGGGGCACAAAATGGGGGACATTATTAGAAATAAACGTTAGAGCTCATAGGCGATTTTAGTGTATGTAGAACAGGGGTCAGGAACCTTGTAAAAAAGAAAAACAAAAGAAGAAAAATGAAAAAATAGAACCTTTGAGAACTTTTGTTTTTTCAAAAGCGTCAAAGCAATGCCTCACACAGATGTATGTGGAATTAAAACTTGTTAGAAGTAAACAGCACTGCAGCACCTGATCATAATAAGACAGTCTAGGTATCTGTACACTTTCTCGTTGTCTGGTTTTGTTCTGCACAACGACATTTTCAAACCTCCACTTCTAAGAAGGGTTTATGCTATAGCACAGCACACAACCACCCCCACACCACCCCCTTCTCTTTTCTTACTGAAACAAGATTTTTAGCACCACAAAATTACATTAAGCTGCTCAGACTTTAAATGATTACTCCAGCATGTTTTTAACCTAATCTCTATCTATTGCATTTATAGTGTATGGTCAATTACTACGGACAGTCATTTATTACATCTCCCTGTCATTAGAACGGAATGGGAAAACCCAATGACTTGAAACACTTAAAGCCTCAGGTCCTCTGCTGATATCTTGGTTAACAACTGGCCTTAGGTTTTCCCGTTATTTCCTTTATTATATTGACTTATTGCATTGAAATTACTGTCTGGGGTAACTGACCAGGTGTGAGAGAGAAAAATTAGGTTGACAATCCTGAGGTTTTCCTTTTGTCTTGTCCAAAAATACTAACACAATGCATTTGCCTTTTAATATATTTGAATAGACGTGAAAAAAATATGATGGCAATATTGATCTCCTCCACAAGCATATTTATGATGGCCGACGTAGAGAGTCAAAACAGGATTATAGAGTCGAATTAGAATGTCAGTGTTTCAGTGTCATTTGACTTTTAGGAATGCTAGGTTCTGTGGATAACTACAGGTCATATCTGTTCACAGCTCATTCTAGTGAATGAACCCTTCTATTGTAATGAGTCCTAGCACATTACCTTTGTCAGCTGTTGAATATTGGAGACCCACATAAATCCTGGTGTTATAGGTTCCTGACCCTTGCTATAGGGGAATATAACTGAGAACAAAATCCCAGAATCATCTGTTTCTCCTGTCTTTGGTGGGATGACATGAAGTAAAGGGTTTCTCTGTGTGTGAGTGTATTTTTGTGTGTGTGTGTGTGTGTGTGTGAGTGTGTTTTGTGTGTGTGTGTGTGTGTGTGTGTGTGTGTGTGTGTGTGTGTGTACTTCTGATGTTTTAGGCTCCACCACAAAAATAGAAAGAGCCCCATGGTCTGACTTTTTGAATGACAAAACCAGACAGTTTTGTTTTCTTCTTTGCCAGTGTAGCCTGGAATATCAGTCAACGGCACAATGTGTGTATATGTGTGTGTGTATGTGTGTGTGTGTGTGTAAAGTAGGAGCAACAGCAGCAGCACATCCCATGCGGCTAACCCCTGCGCCTCAGTGTTACAGCAGTCTGGAACGCCGAGGTGGACAATAGCAACGTGGCTCCGACTGTCATCGGCACAATGTGTGCGGTTTGCTCCTCCCCCACTCCCCCACCCCAGGATCATGCTCTGAGGTTTTCTGTGTACTGATCACAAAAAAGGAGAGAAAAAAAAGAAAGAAACTAAAACAAAAACAAGCAAACAAAAATAAACAAAAATAACCAAATAAAAATTATAAACGAAAGTAGAAAGTCAACAATAAGTGGTCAAGGCAGTCTTTTCCCTTGGAAAGAGCTGACAGCTGGATGAGGTAGAGGTAGAATGCTGTGGTTGTTTAGTCCTCCTCTGGCGAGCCCTCAGCCTCCTCCTCTTCCTACAAGACACAAAAACGGCTTCCTGTCAGTTACTACCATTTTAAACAGTCACCAGGGGCATTTCCCAACTACGCTCTAGAGGCATCACAAAAAATGCAGGTAGCTTCACTGTACACACCCAACAAATTTTAGAACTCCACAACAAACCTTCTAAAATAAGGGGGGGGGGGGGGATATAATAAAATAGGAACTAGTAAGCTCTAAAGTTTCCTAATTAGAAGGAGATTTTATATATATATATATAGAGAGAGAGAGAGAGAGAGAGAGAGAGAAAGAGAGAGAGAGAGAGAGAGAGAGAAAGAAAGAGAGAGAGAGAGCACAGGATTCAAGTCCCTCTGTGGAGTCTTTACACGGAAGAAGGAGCCTGCTAGGCTTTTGTCTGCCTGCAGTCATACACTTCTCCACTGTTTTGGTTTCCTTTTTTTTCTCTCTATTTTTTCCCTCATATATTCAACATTCCCCAGCTGCTGCTGAGATGACTACCACTGAAAAGGAGAGCCAGAAAGAGAGAGAAAGAAGAAGAGGAAGAAGGAGAAAGCAGAGAAAGAGGGGGCACACTCTGGGCACTTCTCAGAATGAAATGGATTTCATTTTCCACATGGCTTCATTTTATTTGGGGAGGCCGACTGACACAATTTATAACGTCCTTCCTTTCCCGAGTCAGCGTGCAGCTTCCTTTCAGAGTGAGAGGCGCGGTGAAAGGCTGTCTGCATTAGAAGAGCCAGCCCTCATTCATTAGCACAACGCACACTCAAGCTGGGAAGAAGCAGCTAAATGCAGAGGAGACGGGAGAGGAGGAGAGAGAAAACCTCTTTAATCCTACTGGACCGGCCCGCCCATGCCACCAACAGCAGCAGAGGCGAGAACCAGAGTGAGGAATAGATGCCAGTAAAGGAATATATTCCATAACCATAACAATGCCACCAAAAATGCACGAACATGTTGACGAACAAGCTACAACTTCAAAGCACAGCATGCAGATGGACCTCCGGACTCAAACCACAGCAGCAGATCAAGTGCTGTGTGGCTGGTTCGTGGTGTTCAGTGCTTTACACACTAGCTCCGCCTCCTGTCGGTTATGAGGAGGATTTCCTAAAGTAAGTCAGGATGTGTGGAACAGATGGAGGGGAAAGGCCAATCAGTACAGCAGTGCAGGGAGGATTTAGCTCATTGTGGGACCCAAATTTGACCTGCTCCGCCTTCCTTCTTCAGCCCCGTCACTGTTAGTCTCTGCCTCTACCTCCAGCCGAGTAGCAAAATACTGAGAAGTGTCACTGGTCATCTGTTGCTACTCCTCTGTGATTGAATGCATTTTTTAAGCTATTTTAGAGGATTTTAAGTTTGTTAAATTTTCCTGAGAGACAGAAAGGAGGGAAAAGGAGAGAGAGCCAGAAAGAGAGAGAGAGAGACAGAGAGAGTCTGAGAGAGAAACACCAGCAGAGTTTCAGATGACTAGCTACCTAGATAATGCAGTTTTCTCATCAAAGTAGCACATTTTTGAACTTCTATTCTATATTCATTGATTTATTTTTCAAAAATATTGACAGGGTGTAACGCTGGTATTTTATTTGAGCAAAAACCAACAAAACCCAAATCCTCCAAAAATGGCCCTTTGTGATTTTTGACTGAAAATGGTAGAACATTTCTTAAATGCCTCCAATATAATTAAAAAACAAATTTAACATTTGTCTGATTCTCATGTGAAATTTTTTTTCACAATGATGCAACTTGAAAAATCTAAAAGCCAAAAGATTTCTTTTTGGTTACTGAGTTTAAGGTCACCATTAGGCTTAGGGGTTAAGCATTCATTATTTATATATAGCAATATCAATGGAAAACATGTCTATGTGTGTGTGTGTGTGTGTTCATGTGTGTATTTGTGTGTGTGTATGTGTGTGTGTGTGCGTGTATGTGTGTGTGTGTGTGTGTGTGTGTGTGTGCGCGTGTGTGTGCATGTGTGTGTGTTCTGTGCATGTATGCGTGCACGTGCATGTGTAAGAGAGAGTGGCTGCAACATTTTTACAGGCTCCTGGCATTTGTCCGAGCCCCCATGTCCCGCATGTTCCCACACAGCGACAAATCAGACCACAGTTATGCATTCCCACCACAAACTGGTCTGCACCAGCAAACAGAGAGAGAGCAAGAGAATTCCTTACCTATTCATTACTTTCCACAGGGACCTTTCCACACTAATCGAGATGGCCTTTGTTGGTACAGTCCGTGTCGGAATTTTTGATACGCCTTAGCTGAGCTCTGGGGTATGTGCATTTTAGGCATGTGATTTTTCCATTTTAGCAAATGTCCACCAATAAACAAATGCTATTACTAAAAATGTAAACAAGTCATGTTTTATTCTGATCATTTAATGGCACTCCATGACCACATCAAATGATGCCCTACGATGATTTCTTTAACTTTCTTGGCTTAACAACAGAGTTCAAGATGAACTGTGCACAGAAACTATGGAATGAGACCTATTGTGAATGCACTGAAGGAATGTAGTCCAATAGAAAAAAAGGGTGAGGGAGACTTAAAATTGCATATCCATCTGTGAGGGCATGTGAAGAAGACAAGATGGCAGAAAGCAGGAATTCTGTACACAAGATTTATTTTAGCCTTAAAATCCACCATGCAGGTCTCTCATCAGACAAGAATTATGCTTTCTCCTCAAAGATCTTTGAAACCTTGACAGCTCAAAGTGGGAGTGCCTCTCCTGAACATCTACTCTGACAAACACAGGCACACTTACACACACACATATACGCACGCACACGGACATGCATACACAGACACACATGCATGCTGCTGCCTCCCACTTCAACCATCATTTCCTGATGGACTGTGTGCACCTGGATTTTGCATCACAGCAAAGCACGCCGACCACCTCCTTTTTTGAAATATGGGCTGCTCACATGTGTCTGGGTCTCAGAACCGGGCGCACACAAGTCCACACGGGCCCCTGCCCTCTCAGCAATGCTTGAAACACCACTGCTTGTGGAAGGCAGAAGTAGTACGGTTTGTGGTCCACTATTAATCACCATGCTGTATTCTACCTTCACCTGCTGACCTGACAGCAGGGGACAGTGTGAAGGCCATCGGTGAGCATGTGCACACATGGACACAAGCTCGTGAGCTACATGGGTGTCGGGGTTGCCAGACTTGGGCTTACATACCTGAGCAGGCTTTTCCTGGACCACCCTCTGGGGCTGTAAGAAAGAAAGAACAAGAAAGCCAGTTAGGACCTTTAGGATTCCTGCACCTGATGGCCCCGCTTTCATTCAGGCCACATGACATGTTGGAGCGCGGCGTGGAACATTGCCCCAGTGATGGCCGCAAGGATCGATACCTGCCTCCCCCCCAGCTGCCACTCTCGAGGCCCTCGTTGGCCTTCCAGAGAGCCCCCGCACTAGAGATGGAGACAGAATGGGGCCAGAACATAGCACTGCTTTCCCATCCTGGCGGGGGTGGGGATGGGGGCGATTGGGAGCATGGGGCGGAGGGTTGGCTCGGGGGGACAAACAAAGCCCAGATTGTGCCCTCCTAGCATTACATCACACCAGCTAAGCGCTGCCACCCCACAGGAAGTGATTCTAAAACCCCAGCCGGACAGCTGAGGAGCCTTCTGCTCCTCCAAGAATCAGGCCGGGGGAAAATAAGCCCCGACAGTCCCCTGTGTTTGCAACCAAAACCAGCCACTGAGAGGAGAATACACACACACACACAACGCTGGATTGTTGGGAACAGCTGGTGTTTTTTGGTGCCAGCTCCTGCTGGAATGCTAGCAGACTGTTAACACAGTAAATGTCAGCACCGGATGGACCTGGGAGAAGACTGCATGTGCAGATAAAGGGAGGAACGGCACACACATTCAGCAGTAGCTGAGGTAATCTGCTTGCCCTGGGAACCATCAGCCGATGACACCCAGCGACGGCCCGGTGGACGTGCGACACGGACACCCTGCAGGAACCTCACCCCCGCCGACTCACCCCCCACCCATCCCTGACCCATCCCCAACTCAACCCATCCATGTAGGCCATCGATCGCCTCTGCCTTTGTGAGAATTATATGCAAGGCTAGCTGTCTATGAAGGCTTGTGGGTGAGATTATACCGGCGCTGTCTTCATTTAGGCCACTTCTCAACCAAGGTGACGGCCCTTATTAGCTCTGTGGCCGAGGACGTCACAAGGCTACTACGCCCCACTGAGCACAACGAACCTTCCCAGATGAACTTTCTTTTCAGGGTTACCTTATACCATCCTCTCAGACTTTTGTGGATTCACCGTTCACTCAAACAGCCCACAGACTCCAAAACATTGCACCACTATTTGGCCTTGCCTGCCTGTTTTCCTTTACTGAAAAGAATTCTCTCCCTGATAATAAATCTGGCCCCCTCTGCTAAATTTTCAAATCTATCTACAGGACCAGAGACATTTCACTGGAGCAGCAGAATCCAAAAATCTGTGAGGGCTTGTTGAAATGAAATGACTTGCATTCTAATACTTTGGACCAGAAAAAAAAAAAAAAAAAAGTCTTGAATACATTACAGGTGTTTTATGTTTTCTCACCTCCAGGATCTTACAATGGCAAAGTTAAATGTGAGGGAGCAACCTTCCCTCAGCTCTCTTCCCCATCGCTGAGGAATGGAGCCTAGGACAAACAGTATTTGAAACTGGAGCTCTATAGGTAGAGAGGCCCCTTTCTCTACTGCTCAGGACATTCCCCGCTTCTCCACTCAGATCCTAACCGCTCCCACCCCCTCCCTCAGAAGCACAAAGGGCCAAATCTCAACATTGTGCTTCACAGTGCATAGGCTCCACTTTGAAGTCACTCGGCACTGACACTCCGAATCACTTCTGGGCGCTGTGTTAAGACATGGGCCTGGGTGGGGCCGGCCAACCCCGGGACCCCCTCCGTGTCTCACCCCCACCCCCATACTCCGTGTGCGGGCAACACTAAAGCAGCCAGAGGTATGTTCCCAGGGAAGCGGGAGATGGGCAGAAAGGACCCTGGAGGCGACCGGCCCACCATTGCTGAAACCCAACCCCCGAGCTGGAATGCAGCCTGTCGCCTCCCTCCCCTCAACACCCGCTCACCCACCTCTGTTTGCAAGTCCCCCCCAGGTCGACTTCCGCCCATTATAATGCGGGACAAATCAATATGGCTCTCGAGCATGCACACTTGTCTTGAGGGCATGAGGCATCTACCCAGCTAAGCTGCACTACATATCCCACCACTTTAGTACTGGTGAGTGACACCCTTGATAGAACAGGTTGGGCTATTTCCATCCTATCAGATGACACCTGAAAAAAGCTTCCTCACAGGCTATTTCTACCCTGCTTGTGTGATTATGGGTTTTTAGAGGTACACCAAACAACCAGACCTGATTTCAGAGGTCTTAATTACACATTTCTGGAGGAACTCTTTGGATCATGACAAATAAGGAACCCTTACTCTCCTCTGTAATGGGTCACAACCTCAGTTTAAAAATTGAGAACAACAGAGGTATCCTATCAAGTGCTAGTCAATGAATGCTCAACAGTGTTACAGTAACACATTTTCCCTTTCACAGCTCCACACCCCCACTGACTGATAATGGGACCTGCCGATTAACCAGAGGAAACCATGCTCACTGATCAAAGAGGGAGTAATGGGAGGGAGATAAAAGCTAATTATCTTGTGAGAAAATGCACTCCTATCATTAAACTGGCTTAATCTGTGTCAGCTCTTAATGTGACCGGTGGCCTTTAACCCCCCCTATGGAAGGACACACAGAACTTTGCTCTACAAGTTCAATCATGCCTCTCTAGGAAACTATCAGCAAACTGATGTAATGTTCGACTTAAGCTCCCATTATCAGTGATTAAAAAATTGGCAGAGAAAAACAAATCCCACTGAAAAAAAATCGAACCACTTACACTGTTAAATTTGAACAATATTGCCTATGAGTAGGTGAGCATGTCATTTGTCTCATGTAAATACTTGTGTCCACAAGTGTGCAAAGCAGCTTATCTGAAAGCTAGTAAAAGCTTTAAAGTTACAACCCGAGAACAGAGAACACTGCAAGTACATGAACATGTCTATACAAAAGGTATATCACAGGTAGCCCAAAAACAACTGTAAATAAATTTATTGTGTTCAATATAATGAATGCTCAATATAACAAAATCTGACCTAAGCAGGCAACCTCTCTTTTTATCGATGTGTCACGTGACATGCACATGTTGCTTACTGAATGGAAAAATCCAAAACAAATGACAAAATCTTATAAGCAGTAGCACCACTGCTAGCTTTATAGACTGAGTGCTAATGGACTCTCCCCTATAGTCACAGTGACCGAAATTTCACCCAGCGATGTGTAGTAGGATGTTACACCAGTGTTTTGCAACACTTGGGGCGACATCACAGCCTTCCTCAGGGCCAATTGGCTTGCCACAACCTGCTGCCCTGGAAATAAGCACTACAGTGAACGATTCCCAGCCCACAGGGTTGTACATGCCTCGCAACAACTGCTTGGAGGAAGACACACACACACACATACACACACACACACACACACACACACATACACACTGTGCTCGGGAATGAAAACATCAAAGAATGCTACCTGGGGGAAAGTGGGGGTTAGGGAAAAGGAAATGACAGTCATGGCCACGATGTTGCCCTCCGAGCCCCACTGGGTGACATGATATGTTATCATTACCATGTGAAATCATGAGGATAGTGCAGATATCATCAGTACTCCGAGAACCCTGACCACCTACATGTGCAACCTACTAGAGCTTGTTAACAGCACCAAGTGGTGTCACACAAATGAAAACCATATATTGTTAGATGGCAGGTTCTCACTGCATCTCAGTTACCTCGGGAAGTTCCCAGAAGACGCCAGCACTATGTAGATTAATGGTGAAATCTGTTTCCTTGCAGATACGATTGGCCAATGAAGAGAAGAGCAACAACATGTCAGCAAACATTGGACTATTCTCTGCTCGCTAACCACCAGTAGACAACTTTATACTAAGCTGAACTGTAGGCTGAGACACATGTGTGAAAGGTGTGAACTGTGTCTGGGACATGGAGCTGCAGGTGCTGAAGGGCTCCAAATGGTGATCTTAATATGAATTAACACACTACGGTGAATATCTGTCTATTTAATCTATCTTTAACAGGGTGGTTTGTTTTTCACCTATTCTGTGTTTTTATTTTTGTATAACAACAACATTAATAATAATAATAATAATAATAATAATAATAATAATAATAATAATAATAATAATAATAATAATAATGGCGATAACAATGCTAATATTTTATCAATCATTTTTATTTTAAGAACATTTGTATTAATATTTTTTTTTTCTTCCCATTTTGCAAGCCCTGCTGAATGAACCTACTGATACGAACCTTCAATGTGGTCAACACTTCCTCCAAAGTTCTCTGCCAAGACTTTAGGTTTACCAAAAGATAACATGATAAGCAAGCTCTTTGATAACCAGTTAAGTCTTGTCTGGAACATAGGCCCCTTTTCAAGTTCTGACAACATGGAGTAATCAATTTTGTTTCCCTCAACCCAAACCCCCCAGGACCATTTGAGACAGGTGTGAACTTTTCCAGCTGCAAGCTGTGTGGGTGTTTCTTTGCAGGCAAAGAAAAGCAACACCTGTCCCTGACTCGGACTTTGGCACCCTGTCCTGCATCCACAGTGCAAAAGCAGGACCAGTGAGAAAAGAGCCAGGCTCCAACTGCTCTTTCTACTCTGTGTGGGCTGAAAGGGTCAAAAGCTCTTCTGCTCCATTTAAGAGGTAGCGTGTTTCTGCAGCATGTCTCTTGAATTTTGAAGAATTTACAAGTCACGACTGTTGTGAGATTTCTCCACAGCCCCTCACCTGCCCATATATGAATATGTGACAACTTAAAATTCATTGCTTCCTTGCAGACACCTTGCGATTTGTGCGTGCGCTACACTACTACTGATTCTTGTCTTACAAACTATGAAGTTGGAGATGCGTAAATCTATGGAGAAAAAGTGATACGGAGATGATGTAATGGTTGGAAGGCAGCTTCTGGTGTAGGTACCTGGGAGAACAGTCACGAAACATGCACCCGCAAGTCTTAGCACCTCCAGAGCAGAGCATGCTGGGACAATGCAAAGGCTCGCATAGCACAGAGAAGGCTCCTGCACTCGGAACGGGGCACAGCTAGCACGGCTCTCATCGCGTGCCATGTTTCATTTACTGAAAGCCGCCCGCTGAGGGGAAATCCCCAAGTTGGAAGGTGGTGGATGAAATGTTTTTTCTGCCCCTCTCTTTTCAAACTTTGTGTGGCGTCATGCACCACAGAACGTAGGAAAGGACTCATCTTACAAACACTGTCTAATTTACTTTTTTTTCTTCTGATATCTTTTAAAAACAATTCATTTTACAGCCATTCTGAGACCGATGTGTTGTTAACAGCAGGGATATAAATCTGCGGCCAGGGTCGTATTTGCTGGGATGGGTCGCGACCTTGCTCTCTGACCCCGATTCTGCATTTGTGTAAAGCACCTAGAGCCTGTCAGACCAAAGCTCCCCTGAATCATTAAACCTGACCCAGCAAGATGCCTCCTACTTCAGCCAGGGCTTCTCCGCTTAAACGGCTAGCCGAGCAAAGCATGGCTAAGATTCCTAAATTACGACTAAAGCTGTAAATACGCCATGGCTTCGATTCAGACTGGTTCTATACCCAACTGTGATGGTGGGTTTTGACATGAAGTTCTGTTTGGCATTGTATTTTTCGATTTTTGAATGCCCTACCATACTTGAAATGAGCATGAATTGTGCATAATAAGAGCAATATTACACCACTACTGAGGCATTGCCAAAAGGCTAAGCCCAACAGACCTTTTTGTTTTGCCCACAAGCCATTTTCTTTTTACCTTGCTAGTAAAACAGAAGAAAATGTCTAAAACACGAGAGCACTACTCACGTTCGCATTCTGCGAACACATGGTTTGTGTTTGAGAGAAAGAAGTTCTCAAACATAGTCTCCTTAGGGCTGCTGACATGAATTCCACATAGACAGGAAAAATAAAAAACACTCGGTATGATTTGATGTAGCAAACCTATCCAAGGACTCCCTCACTGAGGGCAGACCCCACAGACAAGCCACCCAGCAACTGCACCCCTCCCCCGCCCCCAGCACTCCCGTGAATACAGGCCACATGCTCTGTTCAACTGGAGGTGGAAGTGCGGAAAAGGAACCAGACATCTCCAGGGTGCAGGTTCATGGCACAGGTTTGGTGATCTCTCTTGGAATGCCTACTCCAGTGAAAAGATTCAACAGCCAGGATCCCCAGACACCCCCCCTCCCCCGCCCCACTGTCCACACCTCATACGCCTGCTCCTCATCTCTCAGTTTCTCAATCATCTCCACCCTCCCCTACCAAACTGTGCTCTGAATGGCACCTATCAGAGCTGGGCTAAACCCTCCGATTAGGGGAGATTTGCCGAAGGGCTCTTTGTAGAGCAGAAAAATGTCTGCCAGAGAGAGGAATGTGGAAAATTCCTGGCAGGACAAGCAGCCTTTTGTTAGGAGTTTTTTCTTTTCCTTTTTCTTTTTTTGGGGGGTGTTGTAGAAGGAAAGAAAGGCGCAGACAAATTGGATCTGCTCCGTTTAGGAGCCTCTGCTGTTTGAAGTGAAATCAGTTCCCAGAGTTTCTCAAAGGACAGAGGAAGAGAAGGGAGAGGGACTGTGGGCAAGGCTATAATTCAGATTTTAGCTCTGTTCCACACAACTTTCTAGTTTGAGTTTTTCTAGTCCTGAGGGTCTGTAACATATGCTGTGGGAACTATGTCAATACTTTAGTAGGTCTTACGGGATGATATAGAGACTCAAAAATGCACATTTATAGTTCCCAGACTTTTTGTTCCGTTTTGCTGTACTAAATGTCCTAACATGTCGATAATAAAACCGAAGTTCATAGGTTCTTCCTCTCTCTCTCTCTCTCTCTCTCTCTCAAACTGTAGGTTAACCACAAAATCATTATTGTTATTGATAGCTTCTTAAGTTATTCATGGGCATTTAATGCACACATACCATACAAGGGGCAGTTGTGGTTTTGTTCGTCTAAGAGCTAAACAGGAATGAATCTGCACAGTGCTCCTCCACCCCAGTAAACTGAGCGATGCAGATGTTGTGGATTAACCTGTATTGCCAGGAACTTCCTGTATCCTGACGGTAGTTACAGTGTGAAGAACAGCAGAAGGGTGGACCAAAAATCCCACAATAAGACAGGTGAACTATGTAACGAAAGCCCATGTGCTCACTTTCTCTGTGCAGCGTGGTCCTGAACAAATGGAAAGTGAGCACATGCGGACCAACCCATCAGCCCAAACAGAGATGTATGCCCCCAGCGTGCAGAGCGGCGATGACAGCACTGCCCACTGGCTGCTTTTCTACTCCTCACTATTTATTTCGCTCTTTCCTCCAGCATGCTGCAAATACACTGTCACCTCCCTCCTTCGCCCCATTTCTCGCTGTCTGTGGCCCCCACATTCCCTTTTTGTTTGTCCGATTACACCACACTCTGGTCTCCAGACATGCAGAAATCTAACCAACGTAGATGCGATCACTCCCCCCATTAATTACGCTAGTCAACTGTGGCAAATTGACGGCACTCGTGCGAGCGTGTCACAGGAGAGCCACGGGAGGGGTCTCACCCTTTGAATGTCCTCCACAAGAATGCGTGCAATCGAACACAGAATTCATCCATACTTCTACAGACCTGCGCTGGCCTCATGCTCTTCAAAAATATCGCTAAAAAAAATTAAAAACCAAAAGACAGGAATCCATATCAAACTGGCTCCAGTGACGTTAAACATCACATCTGTTACTCTTCCAGATTTATGTAAGTTGTTCCAATGTATGTTTGCACGGAAACACCATGGATGGGTCCAGCCCCTCGCTGAAAGCCACCAGTGAAGGAATTCACAACTGCGGCACTGTGTAGGTCCTCCCTGCCACCACCCCCCACAGGAAGCGGGCAGCTCATTTGGGGCTGGAGCTAGATAGAGGCCTTGGCTCGCGTAAAGGCCTTCCCATCAATAACAGGCGTCACATACCTTTCCCCACTCCCACAAACACACTTCTCACTCCTGCCATCTCTCGCTCTTCCTCTCTTCCTTTTTCTCATGTCAACGCTGCCCTGAACTAGGGCTGGCGCACTTCCATTAGGTGAGCGACTGCCGATAATAATAACCGCACGGGTCGCGTCCGATTACAGAGAGAGCGACAGCCGTGGGGCCTGGCTGGTTTGGCGGCGATCGCAAATACCAATTGGTCTGCACACATCCCGCCTCCCCTGTGCCGTGCCTTGTTCATCCTATCCTCTCGAGTAAGTAGTCGGAATTCTCATTTAGCTCAGTGAGGTGATTAGAGCTCTTTCAGAAAGTGGCGCAGAAAGTGGAGTTGGGGAGTGGGGGTAATGGGACAGGGTCAGGGGCTGACAGGGAGGTTGCAGAGGTGCGCACTGGAAAACCACCAAGGTGAGCCCTGGGAATTGGCACGGCTGGGGAGCCTGGGTGTGGACGCACACCTTTTTTAGCAGGAATTTAGGCTGCGGAGCTATGACAAGAAAGTAGGCGGGGCGAGAAAACATGGGGAGCTGGGGGGGGGGCAGATGGAGCAGGAGGGGGGAAGGGCAGAGAGAATGCCGGGTATGAGGTTGAGATGTACTGAGCGGAGTGGAGATGTACTGAACCTGTGCTGCTTTTCACAAAATGCCCTTAAGTACTGATAATTAGCAGCACTTTGCCAAAGGAATCCACAGCCACAGACTAAACTGGATGGAGGCTTTAATTACACGCTGAAGTACCTCCACTTCTCTGGATGCCAGGTAAAAACGGCCAAGAAGCAATGAGACACAAGGCTGAAAAATAAGAGGCTGTTTGAACTCAGTCACCATGATACAGTAAACAAAGCGTATGTGACTCAACACGCCGTAACATCCTTTGCACGTTGGTGTTTGTTTATGTTTGTTCTAATAAGGCTAACAGCACAGAGCGCGGGTCTGTACATCTCCATTCAGTATGCAAGTGCAAACACGAAAAGTAGCTGAAACAAAGTGAAAGAGAGGGAGAGTGGGGCGGAGAGAGAAGGAGAGAGTGAAAGGGAAGGAGGCAGGGAGAGAGAGATGGAGAGAGTGAGAGGGAGAGGGAGAAGGAGAGAGGGAAGGAGAGAGTGACAGGGAGAGAGAGAGGGAGAGAGGAGAGCAAAATGGGGGTAAAGGGGAGAGTGAGAGGAGAGAGAGAAGGAGGCGAGCACCAGCCAAGCCTGCCGATTCCTGCTCTCAGAGTCTCAGAGCAGCAGAGGCACTCGGCTGACTGCAGAATCTGCTGGTCAGAAAGGCCTGGGGGGTCGAGTTCCATATTTCGCCTGAGAGGGTTGCTGAAGCTAGAAAAAGGTTTTGATGTTTGATCTCCCGTCACAACACCCTCCTCCAACCTTACACATGCACGTGGTACCAAAAAAGGGAAGAGGAAAAAAGAAAAAAGGGAAAAAATCTTTTCACACTGGCAGAGGTGGAGGTTTTTCCGAGCCTCTCCACCACAGTTTGAGACTGCTGGATGTTTCCCAACTGCGGTGCTCATCCCCTCCCCCTCCCACCCGTGTCCCCCCTGCCAGACTCTCCCTCCCGCCTCCCCGAGCGCCGATTCCGCTCTGCACCACCTGCCAACATTGTTTGTCCCATGGCCAAGAGCAGCACAGCCTTGTGTGAGATGAGAGAACTTCCTCTACGACCCCTCCCCTGCTCATTCATTTACTCGTTGCCTTGCCTCTCAAAGGTGTTAGGCCTGCACTGATTAATCCCCCCCACAGCTGAACTGACAGTGAACTGACAGACACTCATTTTAAGGTACGCAGGAGATGAGGCTAGATGTTTGGGGCAGCGGGGGTGGGGGGGGTAAATTTTCAGCTCCTCCTGCCTACACACTTGGTCTGCTGTTTGGGAACTCCACTGAAGCAGGGGCAGGGGAGGTTCGTGGCCACGATGACCATGGCCTAGGGCGCCAACCGAGGGGAGGTGGGGCATGGCGCTTGGGACTGCCACACATCAAGACCTTCGAAAGGAATTCTCGACCCCAGAGAGTGTGGAGGACTCTCGGCCCTGGCCTTGGCCTGGCTCGTGACTTGGAGAGCCTCTTTCGGCTGCTCTCATGGGCTGACTTCTATGGGAAGGCACAGCGAGGCATAAATCTGCCGTCCTCGCCAGCATTCCAGTTTATTTCCGTGGCAACAAATAGGCAGGGTTGGTGGCCAGGGAGCCAAGTGCCAAAAAACTCGGATTTGACGGTGATGTCGCCGGAGGGGGGTGGCAGTGGGGGTTGGTGGTGTTGGTGCAAACTGCACAGGAAAGAGCGGGAGCAGATAGAGAGCTTCTCTCACCACTATAGTCCTGCTTGCTTGGTTTGGACCATAAAACTCAGTGGACACCAGCCAGTTGGCAGCACGAAAGGGGAACTGCAGTGCACAACTGATTAATGCGAGCTGTTCAGGGACAAAGATCCCCCCTTCCAATACCCCCACACTCGCACACGCGCGCAAACACACAGACACACACACACACACACACACACACACACACACCCTGCCAACAGTGAAGCTTGTCCACTTGGCACAGTGGACCCCGTCTGTCTCAGCACCTGTGCAGGGTGCACACTGGGAAAAGGAAGAGGGCGACTGTAAATCAGATCTTGGAGCTGCTGCTACAGAACCGAGCAGCACCGAAGTGGGTTTACAGGACTTACGACATGTCACTAATAGCATGAGTCCCGAAATGATGGATTTTTAGCATTAATTGTGCTAAGTAATAAATGAAGGAGAAAAAAAAATCCAATTATGACGTCAATTAAAGGAGTTTTTATGGATTAAAAGTGAATCAAGCAGGACACCTGCCATACCAGTGTAACCTGGGACCATTTGTTCATAAAAAGAAATAAAGCAAAACATGGGTCTCAACACCGCAACACTTTCTAGGGATGCTATTTACATATGGAGGAAGACATGGTGGAACACAGGCTAAAAAAGCATTGCTGAAGAAGAGAGAATCCCTCCGTGTCAACATTCTGTGCCAAATCAGCCTCCCAAGACCTTCGCCTGACACAGCTCTCTTTTCTTATCACTCTGGGGGAGGACGACTGCAAATGCGGCTAAAAACATCTCAGGATATTATCCGCACCACCTGTGGAACATGACGTCAATTCCCCAAGGACCGAAAACAACAACAGACATCACTTATATGTGGCTTTCTGTCCAAAATCTAAACTCGCCTTGGTACAGATACTTTCTACAATATGTTGTAGTAAAGCATATTGTTTCAAGTACACTGGTACACACAGCGTCACTTTTCAAAAAACTAGCAATCTGCACAGAGAACAAAATGTTTATTTTAATTTCAAATCTATAAATGGAAATACAGACAATCTGAACCTCCCAGAATGTTTGAGTAGAAAGACAGTGACTAGTGTGAAAGGGCAGTGGCTAATATGGAAATAGAGTGGCTAGTGTGGAAATAGAGTGGGTAGTGTGTGGTCAACATGGTGCCACATATGGTGGTCCCCCATACGATAGTTTCCATCTCCAAACGTTTTTCATCTCTCCGGTGAGACTTGTTACATGGCACAGTCCCCTCTGGGACTGATATGGTTAAACACTACTGTCTTTCCCTCCTGGTGGCCATAGCCACCTTCTCATTCTTCCATTAACCATTTGGGGGGGGCGGAGTGTGAGGTGGCATGGTTAGTGGGGGGTGGGGTAGGGGCTGTGAGGCAAAGGAAAACATTCCAGTGGCCCCTTGTAGCCAAAAAGGATATGCTATAATTAGTTCCAGGAGGGTGATCGGTAGCTGAATGAAGAAAGCTGGCCTGTTTATCCAGGAGAGGGACGACAAGGCTCTTGACAAGTGCCCTCCATACTACTGGAGGCAGCCATGTGGCTCTAGTGGGCTCCTGGGCCTTGCCAGTTCATCTGTGACAAACCAAAGCCACCAAACGGATCAGAACCAGAGCTTTCAAAGCCCTACAAAGCTACCAAACAGATTGTAACCTGGTCTTTCACAGCCCCTCAGAGTCTCATGTGCACGGGGACAGGCCAGTGGATACACTCATCTGCCTGGTCCATTCATAAAAAAAAATAGGCAGGGAGGTTAGGGGTAGTGGAGAAGGGGGAGAAAAAGTTGGTGTTCTGCCCTTGACCACGCTGGCTGCGTTAACATGTAGTCCCTGGTCTGCGTCACACTACTTGGATAAATGGCAAGCAGAGAGAGCCTTGGACCTTTCGGGGTTCCGGGAGGGGACACCCTCGTGCTCCGATGGCACGCTGCCTCTCTGACTCACCCTCATTCATAAAGCCGGCCGCAGCCTCGCCTCTGACGCATGACTCCCTGTGCGCTGTGACTCCCTCTGCGTCACAGGATATATTTAGACCAATGGTGCTACAGTCACTGCCTCTACACACACACCTAAGCGATAATGTTATCAGTAATATATTTATTGTTTAATCTCTTTTCCTGTATGGCTGATGCCCTTTAAGTGTGTTGTTCTCTTTATGTGCAGTTAAATGTGTTAGAAAACCACGACTCACCTCTCAGTCACACTGACAGATTTTGCCCTGGCTGAACTCTTCACCTTTGTTTCATAATGTTTCAGTTCACAGGTGAACTTGCCTGGTCAAGAAACGCTTCACTTGCAAGAACAGAATCCCATCTTCCTGTTGTTAGTTATGAAGACAAGCAATTACTTTCATTCCAATTCTGACACATCGTTTTGAGAAACATCATCTATAACTCACTACATTTTGTCCTTTCCAGTACTCAGTGGAATTAGTGTGTGGGAGAACAAACAGAGTGTCCGTGTGTGTGTGTGTGTGTGTGTGCGTTTGTTTGTGTGTGTGTGTGTGTGTGTGTGTGCGCGTTTGTGTGTGTGTGCGTCTGTGTGTGTGTGCGTTTGTTTGTGTGTGTGTGCGTGTGTGTGTGTGTGTGTGTGTGTGTGTGTGTGTGTGTGTGTGGATAGGGGACGGGGGCGGGGACAGGGGATATGTGCGTAGGTGTGTGTACCTGCGACATGCAGGCAGCATTAAAGAGTGGGAGGGTGCAGGCATCAAGGCAGAAGGATGGTGCAATAAAGATGGCCTTCATTATCAGAGCAGTCCAAAGAACCCTGGGCGTGAGGCAGAGCTGCTCTGACAGCCCTGTGTGCCTCTCAGCCCCACTCCTCCTCTTGCGCGCAACCCACTGCGGCTCCTGGACCCAGGAGAACCACCCGGAGCAGACCACCCTGCGGGACCTCCAGATCCCATAGCCAAGCACCTTCACCTTTTCAGTTCATACCAAAGTTACGACACACACAGAAAGCTGAAGGGGGGAGCAGCGGGTGTTTTGGAACTGCTCAGCTCACATATGACCCAAATCGCATTCCTGGATGATATAGTAAGCCGGGTCATGTTTTCATCCAATACAAACGCAGTCATTTCTCTGCTGAATACATCATCCCAGCAACAAGTCCAAGATTCTGTAATAGATATAAATGCGTAGAGACGCAAAGTGCTCAAATTACTATTAATGACAGAAATACCACAGAAGTGTTAAAAACTGTAGTACTTGTAATTAATAATGGTTTAATAGTTGTTTAACTGTGTCCTGATAAAAATACGAAACACAGCTCCTTTTAAAGGAAAACAGGCTTCCATATTAACTCAGAATCATCAGAAATGGATCCCATGACAGTCACCAGCAGATAAAACATAGCATAAAACAGTGCACTTTGTTGTAATTGAAAAACATTATCAACAGTCTCATAAATTACACTAAAAACAGCACCTTCTTCCCGATTTTCACTTACTGCACAAACAAATTTATAAAATCACAAAAACGCACCCGTACACCTGAACAGCCTAACTGACACATCTGAGTCTCAACCCAATTTGCTGTTCTTGTCGCAGCTCTACCAAAAACCACCATCCAAAGTATATCAAAAGCACATCAAGCACACCCAAACATGTTTCAGCACACTTTTCAATTGCTCAAGTCAGTTTGGAGGTCTGCTGGCCTGAGAAGAAAAACCACAAGGACACGCACGCACACGCGCACACACACGCACACACACACACCCGCGCACGCGCACACACATGCGCACGCGCACAAATGCGCACACACACACACAGAGAGAGAGAGAGAGAGAGAGAGAGAGAGAGAGAGAGAGAGAGAGAGAGAGAGAAAGAGAGAGAAAGCAGGCTGCATTCATATTCCCTCTATCTCCTTGCAGCTTTCCTGGTGGCATTTTTAACTGCCCCATGGCTTCCTCCACTGCCCCAGGCTATCAATCAAACATGCCACTTATGGACCAATAAACACACATGGTTTTAAAGCCGCCTACAGAATTACTGCAGTGGAGCTGTGGTCAGTGCGAAGTCTAAACATTTTCTTTAACTGATAACACAAACATTTGCACAATCTCGTTAAGCACGTGCTGGCGAACATGGGGGCCACAGCAGAGCTGAACGGGAGGCCGTCCCCCAGCCGCTGCCTTAAGCCCAGTTTGGGATTAAAGAGCAGTGATTGATGGAGATTTGCCACTGAAGAACATCCATTTAGTTCATGAGCAGGCCTAATCTGGGCCCCTAAACAGGCCCAAAGTGCACGTAAAAGCACGTAATCCATGTATCTGCCGACATACACTGGTATTTGACGTGAGAGGGTGCAGGTGAATAAAGTGATGAATTGCTCAAAATGAAAAACGTGTAGACAGGTATGCCTAGAGAAAACATCTGTGCAATTCTGTGTATGTTCATAGTCTTTGCCTGACATAACTTAACAACCATCCACAGTAGCTCAAACAAGCGCATTTTGCTGAACAGTAAAATCTTGGTTCTGAAATGAATGTTGTTCATTGTTAGTGAGTTAAAGCTAAACTGACTCTGTGCCAGTTCTATAATTATAACAGATAATTACTCTGTGATTGCTGCCAGCTCTACAACTAGAAAAGCGAGGTGAGAGGTGAGAGTGAGGTGAGACCTACCCATTTCCTTGGCCTTCCTCTGGGCCGCTTCTCCCCTGTGCTCTCAGCTTTCTGTGAACATCAGTGATTATGAATTAGCCGCATTCACCTTTTATCAAGCACCAAACTGCATAACATGTCAGAAAGCAAGATAGTCAGGGCATTTTACACTGTACAGAGTCATTTTTACCAAAGCACAGTGAATAAGGGGACTTGTCTTTTAGCATAGTGGCACGGCTGATGCGCGGCTGTGTAAGGTATATCCAGGTCTCTGACAAGGAGTCATCTATGCTTCTCTGAGCGCATGCGGGCTGCCCCCAGTCTGGACAGCATAATATTTCACTGGAGGAATTTTATGCCATTCACATGTAAATGAGAGGAGCACTATCAGCACACTCACGGCTCAGATAAGGGCTGTGACGAAGAGTTATGGGATTTGGATCAGGCTATGGACCGCTCGGTAACAGCCAGCTTCCCATAGGGAATATCTAGAGTTTCTAAGATTTCTTTTATCAGTTTAAAGTTTATATAAACACACAGTTTAACTGTCTCATTTGTCTCATATCATTTTTTGGAATTGCAAAATCACGGATGCTCAAATTGGGCATGTGAAAATTTTTCATCAGTTAAAAATTATTAGCTACCACAATTGGTCAATTGTTATCTGAAATTCAAATTTGAAATTCACATTGATGTTTTATGTTCATTTTGATTAAATTAAACTACTTACATTCTGTATATCACCACCTTAATCAAGATACTGACCTAGTGCTTCACTGACCTAGTGCAAAAGCTCACAGGTACAGAAAAAAAACAATGCAGAGGACAGTCTTTTTTAAATAATATTATAGATTTCTAAACAATATCTATAGCAATTTCTATGAAGTGCATGTATTGGTCTCCTTTACTCGACGTCAGAACTAAAGCATTTAAGGTGCTGTGGGGAGCAGAGGCCTCCTGCCCTACAAGGTGACCTGGGGGTCGGTGCCCTGGAACAAGGTGCCCTGTCATGGCAGCTTAAACCAACTGCCAAATGAAGATGCATCTCAATAATTGATAAGATATAAAGTGCTTTTCTAGGTTGTAGGCTGTTGTTGTGCAGAGGCCTAAAAGAAACCTTATCTAAATCATAAAACATCGATGGGTTCTGTGAATGGATGGGCACATGGCAACAGTACTGTTCCTGCAAGCGCCATTCCGGAGCTGCAAGACACACGCTTTGAACAGTCACTGGATCACGGGAGAACCGTGTACAGTCTAAAAGTCTGCCAAACCTTCACGTAGCTGTTCCACCATGGTGAACGTCACTTCCCTTCATTGACCACAACAGTAACACACTGTTCATAGAAGCTTATAGCATGACGGAATGGAATGTCAGGCAATAAGAGAAGGTTCACAAAGACTGAATCTTGTATAGGTGCCAATGTTTCAGAGATTCCTCCCATATGCTTTTGGGTAGCATGGAGACAGACATAAGCAAAGCATCTCTCTTCCTCCCTAACTCCTTCCCTCTCTCCCTCTTTCATTCTCTCTCTTTCTGCCTCTGTGCCTCTCTCTTTTTCTCTGCCCCTGTCTGCAGAAAGAGGGATCTGTGTGTGTGTGTGTGTGTGTGTGTGTGTGTGTGTGTGTGTGTGTGTGTGTGTGTGTGTGTGTGTGCGTATGCGTGGTGATTTCAGGCCTGCACGGTTCAGTCCGCTTGCCCTGAATAGGTAACAGCACTATTGTCGAGGCTTGCGTTACCACTCCCCCAACAAGTGCAGTTTGTTTTAAATACCCCAAGGACGCCTTATCCGATTCTCCAGCAAAGCACCAGCTTACAGGCAAAATGCTAGCCTCAGCGCCACAGGAGCCTCTGCAGCAATGGCCTCCTCCAGCTCAGCCCCGCTCTGACCACAACCACCACTCACCTCAGTGCTTCACTTTACATTCGACTGCTTCGCCAACTCATGCAACTTGCATGGCTCAGACACATATCACATTCTGAAGTGGGAGTGTAGGTTGCATCATTTTGAGACATAACCACTGTGTTCAACACTAGGCTGATATGGTTCAGCTCTGCCCCTAAGCCTGTGTCAGCACCCTAGAATCACCAAGGCATCGCTGGGTGTCTCTTTCCTTTTCTTTTAGCTCTGATCACTCTCTGTCTCTGGGTCTGCCTGACTCACGAGCCAGTCTGTGTCTTCTTACCCAGTTCTCGGTTTGGGTGCTGCATTTTTAATTGGGATATTTAATGGTCTGTAAACCAACACCCTAATCAATTAATCATGGCCTGCTTTTGTGCGCTTTGGTTCCCTGTGCTCTTGTGTCGCCTGCTTGTGGCACGCCCGGCCAGCAGCTGCGGCAGACCCAAGCCCACACTCTGACCTCCTCTCTGACATGAGCGTGCGCTGGCAGGTGTGTGCGTGTGTGTGTGTGTGTGAGAGGCAGTGGACAAGGCCACAGCTCATTAAGGGGCAAAGGTTTTTTTAAGAGACAAATGGGGGAAAGATGAGCAAGGCTCATTCTGCCAGACCCAATTTGGCAAAAGGAGAATTTAAAATTAGCCCCCGAGCCCATTGTATCAAGTTCAACAATGACTGCACTATGGAAAATATTCCAGCTCTTCATTATTGCCAATGAATCGAGCAGACGAACAGAGTGCGTAGTAACTGATGACTTTTAAATGTGGATAATAACTAATGGGGTCATCCTTCCAGTTTTAGCCTGGCCTGTTCATATGATACAGCTACAGAGGTTTCTATATTTTGGAGCAGCATTTTGGTGAGTATACGCTGCACAAAGCAGACTTAAATGAGTGAAGTTAACTGCATTTCAAACACCTTGAAAACTTTGAAAAATACTCACTGTAAGAAGACTCATTGTAAGGTGTCGTAAAGAAGCACTATTTTTGCACTGTTTTAAAATGTTTGCAGGAATCCTGAATACTGACCATGCATTCCACTGCTTCACAGGGACTCAGTTCAGTCACTGCAGACAAGCTCTGATTTTTCCCTATGCTTGCAGTTTGAAACACTTTAGGATCATAGTGGAATCTTCTCAGACCCAATAGCCCACTTGTGTGCAGACTCCCATGAAGACGAATCTGTGCTTTGCCCTTTTATCCATATCAAGCCTTGAACCACACTAAAGGTAGGGTGTTTCCCCGGTGTTTGGGTTAGGCAGCACGGATGCTGTGTGGGGGTCAGAGGGAAGAGCAGAGCTTTTTAAACAGGGTGGATGAACACTTCATTTCAATCAGTGAAGTCGTCGGAGCTGGTGAGGATGATTGATTTGGGGTGGGAGAGCGATCCTTGTGAACAGTGTTCCTAGTCAGGCGCCTCGGTGATTCAGACTCCTTTCATCTTAGCAGATTTATCTGCCCACTGTTTATCATAACAAGGCCAAATGAGATGAAACAGGATTACGGCAGTAGAAAAGTGCCCGGGCTTTTCAAAGCAGGCCCATGACTGTTTACAGTCATACCTTAATGCGGAAGAGAGCAAGCTTAGCTGTCAGCGAGTCATTAACCGACCCCAATCTCTCCCTCCCCCTGCAATGCCAGCAGATAAATGGAGACATCTAAACTCCCCCATGGCATGGGAATGAGAATCACACTGCAATACTTTTAAATGGGGGGGGGGGCTTTCCAAATATGACAAACCATACCAGACCACACACACAAAAAGGGGGGAAATGTTAACGATTGCATCCTTAAGATAGATTAGTGCTGTTAGTGTTGTTCCCTGCCTAAACAAACAGGTGTCGTGTGTGTGCTGTCTGTGTATGGGGTTGTTTAACAGGTGTGTAGGACAGTAGGAGGAGACATGCATTGGTGGGCTCTGCTCCCTGTGCACTGCCCGTTCACACTGAAGCTCTGAGACACTAAGCAGACATCTTCCTACCACACACACAGCTTGCTAACGTTCCCTACATGCATTTAAATTGTCTGGGAAGCACTGATTGATTTATTGATTTGTCAAATCCCTTCTTTTGGAAAGTTGAGCTTTACTTTTTGATTGCTAAGACCATCAGAATGTGAGAATGTGGTGAAGAGTTAGCATGAAGACAGAGAGAATGGGAGAAATTGCATGCCTACATGTGTGTCTGGACGTACATTTCTGAGTGTGTGCATGTGTGTGCATGTGTGTTTTCACACTCTACCACCAGTGAATGAGTGTGTGTGTGTGTGTGTGTGTGTGTGTGTGTGTGTGTGTGTGTGTGTGTGTGTGTGTGTGTGTGTGTGTGTGTGTGTGTGTGTGTGTGTGTGTGTGTGCACGTGTGCCCATGTGGGTGTGCGTGCTCGGGGCTGTGGAGGTGTGCAGTAGTAGGCTGCTTCTCACCTTCTTGGCTGCTTTGGAGGGGCCCTTGTTCTTGCTTCCTTTGGGGCGACCCCTCGGTCGTTTGGGGACAGGCTCACCCGTGGGCTCCTGGAGAGGAGAGGAGGTGAATGCGGGCCATGAGGACAGGAAACAAAGCTGAGGCCCATTCTATTCCCCCCTCTCCTAAACACCCTGCACTCCCCCACTCACTACCCCCTGTTCAGAGAAGGCACAGCCATTTCCAACAATGCATGCATTTACTGGTGGTCTGCCATTTATAAGTCAAGACCAAAGGACAAGGTTTTGTGTGTGTGTGTGTGTGTGTGTGTGCGCGCACGCGCGCGTGCATATGTGTGAGAATGTAATTCAAATTAATTTATGGATGAATCAATTAGAATAAATGCTATGTAATAATGTGCCATTATTTCTTGCATAAAATATACGTACAATAATCTACTGGTACAGAGCAGCTTTGAATACACACAAAGCACAAAGCTATTTTTGAATTCTGTATTTTGCCTCAGTGTAACAATATCCAGTTAAAAGAAAGATCATATAGCCAGTCAGATTAAATGAACTGATTTAAATGCCCAGATTAAACTAAAAATTATATGCAGGCCTTGAACCATGTGTTATATATAGCCCTATATGTAGTAGACTATATCGGAAACCTATTCATTGTCGGAAATACCAAGGAAAGAATCACGTGATGCTGATGTCTGTGTAGTACGGAGGAAATCCGAAGCGGTTGAGAAGTAAGTTTTGATTGATAAGGCTTGGAATTCGAAATGCTTAGAAAATACCATCTTAAATGTAAATACACGTTGCTTTTATTGCGACAAATTTTACGCACTCGCTTCCACAAGCCTAAGCGACGAACCACATTGTTATTTAACTCCTCATTTCTCCAGTGTGTAATTACAAGTAACTAGAGGACTGAGTCACTCTGGACTTCCTTATGACAATGAATCATGTCTTTTAATCCATAAACACACTCCCAAAGTGTCCCGCGTGTAGAATGTGGTCGTGACCTAGCTGCTGGAGCCGTCTTCAACCTAATTACATCTGAAAACATCAAAAGGAAGCAACGAGCAGTTTTTCAGTTCGAATGACGAGCGTCAGCATCAATTTAAAGCAAAGTGCCAAATGCAACAGGTATAATCAAATGGCGTGAAGTGCAACTAGCATCCAGCCAACACCGATTACTCTCTGCCCCTTTTATCTGTACTACATAACAGCGGAGGTCGTGGCTTGGTCAAAGGCGGCGCAAAAAAGCTACATAGCCCAACTGTTAAGAGGCAACTTACAACATAAGGTTTGTAAACAGTGAAACATAATAACAAACGACCAGCGTCCAGCAGCAAAACTCAGATAGTTGTTATTCCAGCCAACCACCAGGGAACATACACAGCCGAAAATCACTGGTAGGCTATGCACCATTTAATAACATCATTTAGATATCCATTGGCATGTTTGCATTCGGTTAACACATAGCAATTTTGATATGCATAGCAGAACATTTCCACAACAAACGTGTTGATAATTGTCAGTTACAGCTCATCACCTCCGTTTGCGAATCGTCTGTAAATTATGGAATATGCCCTACTCGTACACCTCTTCCCGCACAAAGTAAGTTGCACACAAAATGCCACCATCACGCGCAAACCTTATCTTAAAGTATACATTTCAGCATAGAGTCAGTGGTTTTGTGCAGAATGTTGTGAATGCATATTCCGTATTTAAATAATTACATTTCCCAGTATACCATAAAACGCGACAGTTGCATAGACAGTTTCATCCCGGTGATGGTATGCTTTGCGAAAAAAAAAAAATCATACTGACTTGCGGCAGCTTCCTGGGTCTTCCCGGTCCTCTCTTCGGAGGATCAGCCGGGGCGGGCTGCTCTTGGGATCCTGAAGCTTCGCCGGCTTCCTCACCGCGTGCACTCATTGTGACTTGTACCAAACAGTAATCTCCTGCACCTTCTGTTCCTGCAGCACGGGCTCAGACTCGCGCACCGGACGTCCTGCTGCGGAATACGAGAGGGGATCCGCTGTGGTTGAATAAGGACCAGCGAGGTCTGTGAAAAAAAAACTAATTAAAAAGGAGTTTGTGAAGTGGGAAACAAAATAAAATCTCCAAAGTGTGCCACAGAAGTATTGTGAAAAGCACGTGCTGCCCGGTTGAGTATTTGGCACAGAAAAATGCCTCCTCTTTAGAACTGGGTGGGGGTGGCTTTAGTAATAAAATAAGCCAGTGATCGATAGGAATTTCAGTCTTGTCTGTACAAACGAGTGCGATACATTTGCAGAGGAACTGTAACAGTGCACTGTCAAATCCACGCGCTGTGTTTGGCGTACAGCGTAGGCTACCAGAGCGGAGTTTCAAGAATTTGCGGGGAAAGATTTTCTACACGGATTGGTTTAAAAATGTTGGTATTTTAAATGCATCCTTGCTGCCCACACGGAAATAGTCCACTGACTGGACGAGGCCGAGGTATATACATTAAAAAAAGACGAAAATCACTTTTCCCGTGGGTGGATAACAGGGGGAGGGAGGGGGCAATGAGAAGCGCAAGGGGGGGGGGGGGGGTTGGGCAGCTGCCATAGAAAACATGAGAAATTCTGCGACGCTAAGAGGAGAGACCACATTGAGACAAACTCACGTGTCCAGCACCATTCATGTTACTGGAAACAATCCAACAAGTTTAAAGGGACAGGGAGCGAAAACGCACATTTCATAATAGGCAATTACTTAAGTCGTTAGTAATAGCTGCTCAGGACAGAATTTGTTTTACACAAAATAAGGCTACGTCAGGTTTACATAAATGTGACTTATGTGACATCTTCATGTCAAACATGTTTTGTTAAAAGGCAAAGCGCTCACAACATATATGACTTAGTTAAAATAAGTTATAATAATTCTGTCTGCAAGATAAGTTCTTTATTTTGACCAATTAACTGTAATTAATTTAGAAATTAAAATACATTCATTCAGACATCACGGCTTAACAAAACCGACCATTCAAAAAATGTATTTAAATTTTGCTATTAAACAGAATAATTATGCATCTGCCTTTTTGCCTCTCCAGAGTGAGAACACAAGCTGTGTGATTGTGGCTAAAACGCGTGCTTGCAGACCGACCTCCAACAGTCGCTCGGCTTTGAAGTGTTCCGCCCATCGACGTGGAGTGAGATCAATTACACAAGAACAACAGAGACAAAGAAAAAACTGCTTTACGTGAAGGCCCTTTCCCACGATCTGACCAAGCCTGCTCAACAACGGAATGGCAAGTCCGCGCCTACCCTTTTCCACTCAATACAATTCAGTTAGAGATAGACTTTAGAACCAACGCGAGCTTGCTTACGCCGTGAACACTTGGCGCAAGAGACAACCAAAGAAGGGTGGAAACAACTTTTAAAAATAATTTTTCAAAGAAAAATCTAAATAAAACCTAAACTCAATGGAAAGATTTTCGCTTGCCTGTGTAAGTTAGTGTTTTTATATAGAAGGGCATCGTTTTTCTTTATTCTTCGATTTAGTCAACAATGGGCTAATCTTTAAAATTAAACACATTTATAATTTGAATACTTTATTACCGGTGGAAACATATTGTTGACTTCGCGTTCGAAATTCCGCTTTTCCTGTGAAAGAAAGTGGTTAATTTGTCGTTGGTATTCGGTTCATTCATAAAAAAACAGCTCTCAGACCCCCAAAGAAGGTGGACCAGAAAGGAATTTCGCCGTTTTCTTCCCTAGGCCACTCCCCCGTAGACAGAGCGGCGTCAGGACCGCGAGCGTATGAAACCAGTACAATCAATAGCCACAGCCACAAATTACTGGCGAAAATACTACGGAGATCGATTACGCCCGACCCTCAGCGTTTGTTAAGGCATCGGGGCAGACATAAATGTACACATTGTGCGAAAGTGTGTAATTTAAAAAATCCAAACAAACAAAAACTCCATTAATAGCCACACAATGCCATTTTTGTTCCATCAATCATTTTCAGACCAACAGAAGCATAAATGCCGAAAAAGCATATAATTGTTTGTTTTTTAATGCTGTAACTGGTTACTGCATTTTTATTTTTATTTTTTGTGTAATGGCTTCCCCCCCCCCCCCTTCTGCCACCCAGATCTGTGGAAATGTAAAGAGGGGGATAAAGCATTCATTGGGCGTAAAAAAGAAGGAGCATGTGCATCTCAAAAGACATTCTTTGGGTTGAACACAGATTTTGCCCTCTTCTTCTTCTTCTTCTTCTTCTTCTTCTTCTTCTTCTTCTTCTTCTTCTGCTTTTTTTCATAGGATAGAGGAGGGGAGCGCTTTGGGCAAATTGTGGGAGAACTCTTCCACAGCGGCACACTAAAAAGATTTGAGACCAACCACAGCCCCTCGCCACCCGATGTCAATGTTAACCGTTTCACCCCCAGCCAGCATGCCTCCTGGGCTACGTCAAGGCAGCCCCACATATGAGATACATTTATGGATCTGCGGCTGCCAGGGTCCTATAGCCACACATCGGAGGCGAGCTGTTACAGCCTTTTCCCTGCGTTTCAGCCTCAGAGCTCTAGAAGCAAGGAGAGGAAACGGAAGAAAGCCCTGCACATGGGCCACGGTGCTTATCAAACACTCTCGAGCTGCCACAGACAATGAAATGCAATATTTGTTCCTGTCCAACAACATGTCGTTTTGCTTGCGTTTAACCTTAATTTAGAGTCGCAGCTTTGCCCCTTGGAGAAGATGGTGCTTCTTGGCTATTCAAATACACACATCCCCTGTCTTTGCATAGGAAATTAACAAATTAAATATAGAAGCTTGAAGGGAGATAGAAAATGCATCCAGATGGCTGGCCACCCTCTGGCCTTGGGTGGGGGACGAAGGGAAGTGGCACTGGGTCTGTACTGACCACAAAGCATTACTGTCTGTTTAGGAACAAGTCAGTGGGTTATCTAGGGCCATTTGCCCATCCGGGGGTGTTGGAGGTCACCTAAGACCAGCGAGACAAATTATCATCCTGAGCTGCTTTTCCCGTCCACTCCCTTCTGGGACATCTGACCAAATCCCAGGCCACCTCGGAGAGACAGAGGGCGGCGTGGGCAAACTCCCACCCGTTCTGACAGCTCGGGTCCGCAAGCGGTGCGGGTGGCTGTGCAGTACGCACCCTGCAGGCTCCCATGTGTCTAATGGAGCGGAGAAGGGCAGGGTGAAGGGAGCTGGACGAAGTGCAAATTAACCTCCGCCAGCTCATCCTGTAATTTAGGAAGAGCTCCAGAAAGGAAGTGGGTACGATGAGCCATTCTAGGGTCGGCCAGAAGGTGTCATTTGAGCGGCGCGCACACATTCACACTCACACACACAGGTCTCTATGTCAAGATTCTTCTCATCCTCTCACTAAGACGTGGGAATAACACCCTTCCCAGGCTCATAGAAAGGGAGAGGACTGCAGTGAGGTTAAGGAGCATAAAGTTGCCATAACCAGGTAATGACACTCCACTTGTTCTACTTGTTAGCAGTCATATCTCCGTTAATTGTGATCCTCCCTCCTTCACCAGGCATTTGGGAGTCTGGAATCATTGATCCAAAGTTAGGAAACAGGTGAAACCACCCCTCATAAATTCCTGGCATGCGCAGACCCCTGCCACAGACCAGTGCATCTAATCCAGACCAGTGCAGACCTCCCAGAGACTCATGTTTGTGCACAAACACAGGGCACACTGGCCCACAGGGGGATGCTGGAAGCAGCCTCTTTCAGTCAGGTGAGGGGTCAGGCTGCAGGTAAAGCTAGAGTGCTATCTGCCGTTTCAGTTCCATCAATCTCTCCCATTCACTGTGTGTGTGCTCTTCCGATATGATTGTGTATGTTGGGGCGGAGGGCCTGGGGCCTCAGGTTCATACCATGATGTCATTTGATTGATTACTCTGTTTGGAGTAGAGGAGCCTAACCAATATTTACTATACCAGAGGTTTGGGATTCAAGTAAGGGAGTGCTGAACTTTCTTTGAGAGCATAGAAGCAGATCACTCATGGGATCCAGTAGAACTTTGTAGAGAAACACAACTGGTCAATAATTATTGGACTTTCAAATGAATGGCCTGAAGAAGTGTGCTGAATTTAACTGACAAATCAACATTTTCTTTTTTTTTTTCTTCATCTGGCATACTTATGTTCTACATCAATAACAACATCTCAATGTCCAAATTGTCATTTAGTAAATATTGTTTGCTATATGTCATCATATTCACTAAGTGAGTGGCAAATATTAGTGATTCTTCAAATTAACTTTAATTTATTTTCTGAATCTGAATGGGTCCCTGAATAGGTATTACGATCATATAGAGGTCACCATTGACTGCCACTAATTTCTGTGCATTTTCCAACTAACTTTGCCTGTGTTTGCCACCATCCAACCTCATTTAGTGCTGCATATTTCTAATTTAGCGTGGTAAATCAGTCAGTTGTCTAATGGGTCAAAAGTGGGCCAGATTAATTGTACAGTGGTTCTTGACCCTGAGATCAGGTCAGCTGTAAGGCTGCGCTGTGCTAGCTAAGTCTGTATGGGTCGCGTTCTTCAGGGTGCTAGTCAGACTGGGAAGTAGATATCATGCTGGCATGCAGGGGTAAAACACCTGAAGTGTTCAGGGCTTTTCTCTGTATTCTGGTGTCATGACTGAGTGCATGGTTCAGTTTCACTTCCAGTTCTTCAACATCCTTACTGAACAGACATCATGCACATTAAATTGCAGTATATAGCCTGTGACTATATGGTTATGACAACGAAGTAACAGTGATTTTAATAAATTGCTAAATATATTTTACTAATATTTAATCATTTGTTGTAGGGCAAAACACATTGTTTTTATCTAATCACAGCAATTTCCCCAAAACGCTAAGGGTCAGCAGGCACATAAAGATCTGGGCTCTCTCGTACTGTTTCTGTGGGACATGGATCTGGGATATCTCACTGTGTTTATTCCCTGTGATGGAGGTATTTAGGAAACCACTAGCAGAAAAAAAAACAACAAAACCTACTGACCTTTGAACCTTGGTCTGCCAGATGCCTTAGGGCTAGAATTCAGTCTTACATCCCATTGGGATAAAAGTGTTTGTAATACAAAGGATTTACCTCCCTCCTAGAGCAAAGCAAACTGGGGAACTACTGTTGTTTAACCCGGTAAAGAAGAGTGCCCTTTCTTTTTGTCTTCTGTAGGCTTGAGGATGACACTTCCTTAAATCAGAGTAAAATAACTGATAGTAAACAGGAGATGGATGTGGATGTGGAATTTTATTACTTATTAATAATAAGCTTTGTTAGGCAATATACACTATATCTATCTATCTATCTATCTATCTATCTATCTATCTATCTATCTATCTATCTATCTATCTATCTATCTATCTATCTATCTATCTATCTATCTATACGTGTGTGTGTGTGTGTGTGTGTGTGTGTGTGTGTGTGTGTGTGTGTGTGTGTGTGTGTGTGTGAGTAATTGCAGTGTACTGTAGTAAGAGATGTAGAGATATTCAAAATTGTAGTAAAGTACATAGAGTTTCCAGAGAAACAGATCGTTTCAGACAGAGGTCCTTCATCAGCACTTTGCTTGGACAGCAGCTGAAGGACCTCTGTCTAAAATGTTCTGTTTCTCTGGAAACTCTGTGAACTTTACTACAATTTACTTGGGCCTACCTGGATCAAGTATGTGTTTCTATCCGGTGGCCGTGTTTGGGCCTCCGTGGACCAGGTTCATGTGTTTTGCTCTTGTGGGAGCTGGCAGGCAAAAGGCTCCATCTACTGGCATAAATGAGAGGCTGACACTTCCGGAAGAGCTCTGGACAGCTCACGTCATCTGATGGTTCTTGCCTTGTTGCCTTTGTCCTGAGGTCTGAGGGTTCTCTCAAAGTTTCAGAGACAATGTAGTCATTGCCCTGTGTTTGAATCTACATACAGCTCCTAACTAATAAGGTGAGGAATGTGGACTGCTCCTAACCTGAGAATGAAGAAAGTGGCAGCTTGCAAGCAGGACAAATATTGTACTAAATGCTTCAATGTGCCTCACTGTTTGAATTAATTAATTTGCACTCTAAAAACTGGAGTGCCAGTGTGTCAGTGCACTGCTCCACAATCTGCTTTCAAATGGATAAAGAGATGTATAAAAGCGCCTTAAATATTTTAAACCCCACAAATGAGGAGCAGCTGTAGTGAACCTCCATTTTGTTTTGTTCAAAGTCAACACCAGAAAAGTCTCTTGAGGAAACCTTTAGTTCCACGTTAGGAAACCTTTAAAGGAAACTTTAGTTCCACGTTAGGAAATCTTTAAAGGAAACCTTCAGTTCCACGTTAGGAAACCTTTAAAGGAAACTTCAGTTCCACATTAGGAAACCTTTAAAGGAAACCTTCAGTTCCACGTTAGGAAACCTTTAAAGGAAGCTTTAGTTCCATGTTAGGAAACCTTTACAGGAAATTTTAATTCCATGTTAGGAAACCTTTAAAGGAAACCTTCAGTTCCACGTTAGGAAACCTTTAAAGGAAACCTTCAGTTCCACGTTAGGAAACCTTTAAAGGAAACTTTAGTTCCACGTTAGGAAACCTTTAAAGGAAACCTTCAGTTCCATGTTAGGAATCCTTTAAAGGAAACCTTCAGTTCCATGTTAGGAAACCTTTAAGGGAAACCTTCAGTTCCACGTTAGGAAACCTTTACAGGAAACCTTCAGTTCCACGTTAGGAAACCTTTAAAGGAAACCTTCAGTTCCACCTTAGGAAACCTTTAAAGGAAACCTTCAGTTCCATGTTAGGAAACCTTTAAAGGAAACTTTAGTTCCACATTAGGAAACCTTTAAAGGAAACTTTAGTTCCACGTTAGGAAACCTTTAAAGGAAACCTTCAGTTCCATGTTAGGAATCCTTTAAAGGAAACCTTCAGTTCCACGTTAGGAAACCTTTACAGGAAATTTTAATTCCATGTTAGGAAATCTTTAAAGGAAACCTTCAGTTCCACATTAGGAAACCTTTAAAGGAAACCTTCAGTTCCACGTTAGGAAACCTTTAAAGGAAACCTTCAGTTCCACGTTAGGAAACCTTTAAAGGAAACTTCAGTTCCACGTTAGGAAACCTTTAAAGGAAACCTTCAGTTCCACGTTAGAAAACCTTTAAAGGAAACCTTCAGTTCCACGTTAGGAAACCTTTAAAGGAAACCTTCAGTTCCAGGTTAGGAAACCTTTAAAGGAAAGTTCAGCTCCATGTTAGGAAACCTTTAAAGGAAACCTTCAGTTCCACATTAGAAAACCTTTAAAGGAAACCTTCAGTTCCACGTTAGGAAACCTTTAAAGGAAACCTTCAGTTCCACGTTAGGAAACCTTTAAGGGAAACCTTCAGTTCCACGTTAGGAAACCTTTAAAGGAAACCTTCAGTTCCACGTTAGGAAACCTTAAAAGGAAACTTTAGTTCCACATTAGGAAACCTTTAAAGGAAACTTTAGTTCCACGTTAGCAAACCTTTAAAGGAAACCTTCAGTTCCATGTTAGGAAACCTTTAAAGGAAACCTTCAGTTCCACGTTACCTTTTTTAAAAGTCTCGTTTTCCTCCCCCTTCTTTCTTTCTTGAAAAGGGGGCTTTGACACATTGGGCCGTTTGCTTACTTTGTGAGCTTTGTGAGCTAAAGGAGCAGGAGTGGAGTGGGGTGGGGTTGGGTGGAGGCAATACAGCAGCAGCTGCTGTCAGGTTGCTCTCCATGTTCCACAGACTTCAAAAGCGGGCAGTCTAGGTGTCTCTTCTCTCTCCTGCCCCACACTCGTCTGCACCAGCGGATGTTTACATTTACGTTAATCCACATTAAGAGCACTGGGGTCAGTACCATCACTCATTTACCCTTTGGATTGCTTTTTCTCTCAAAACTACAACAATCGTGTCTTATAATACTACCGGCGCATCTGTGTGTGATACAACCATTTTATTTGCTTGTGATTCCTTGGTTTTAGTTTGAATTTTGCTTGTAGCCTTCTAAAGATGATTATGGTAGCATGGGATCATATGAATAGGAACAGATTTTATTTATAGCTGGACAAGGGATCTGTTTGACCTTCTGGAAAAAAAACAAAATAAACTTTTATTTTGGTGGAAGTTACATTAAAGCCTTTGATTAAACCAATTTCTGACCAAACTGACTTTGTCTGTCCCACTTTGACTGATATTGTATATTGGATTTGAGAACTTGATGCTATTCATGGCTCTGATTCCTCTCTGCTTCTCTCTCTCTCTCTCTCTCTCTCTCTCTCTCTCTCTCTCTCTCTCTCTCTCTCTCTCTCTCTCTCTCTCTCTGTCTCTGTCTCTGTCTCTGTGTGTGTGTGTCTATCTGTGATTCAGGCCTTGTCTGAGCACCCATTGCTCCCCTAAATCCATCAAGAAATCCTTTACCTGGGCCCGAGGCCATGGACTACAGCACCCACTTTGCCTGGTGGCAGTTTTGGTGATGTCAAGCATCCCGAAAAGTGCAGCCAAACCACCTTTTCTGACAGCGCCACCTAGTGCTCTGGAAGGTCCTGCTCCATGTCTAACACTCTCCCTATCCCTGCTGAGCCCAACAGAGGACTGTATCTCCACTAAAACTGGCATCATCACCTTGGTGGATTGGTGCCTATCACATGCTCCATACTATTTTGGTAAGTTGCCCGTGCTACCAGTAGCAACATCTACGACTCCCGATGTCTCCTGGTGTCTTCCAACTGCAGCCAAAGTTAACAGTGCCACCAGAAGGCCTGGAGGGTATCATCATGCAGGGGTGTCTTATGTCACAGGTGCCTTCACTACAGGCATAGATGATCCTGTGTCTTGCTGACTGTCCTGCAATCTGTATATAGTCCCTGTAATTCCCCGTGTGCTGTTATCACCAGTAACTCCTACCAACAGAGCCCTCACAAAATCGTTGTTCTTTATACCATTTTGAAAATTAAAACTGCATACAGAATAAGTGGTGAAAGAAGTGAACACTGTTATAGTGACCACTATCTATGGCTGTAAACCAAAGCACACATTTCTGGGTAATGTGTTTATTTTTCTTTCTTAGAGTTGCTATAAAGAAATTATTTTCCTCCACATGCTGTTCTATCACATGGCGACAGCTATCCCAATTTGCTAAGTGCAGACATATGTAAAGTTTATGAATGGAGCGAATTATGGTTAGAACAAAATAGCTATTCTTCTGTAGGCTGTGCCGAATGCAACAGCGTGCAGGAAACCGCAGCTCTGTGAGTTTTTCCTCAAAGGCGAATGTTTTGCAGAAGATGAAATATTTTTGAAGGTACAACATCTCTGTGACACATGCAAACATAAACATACATGTACCCATTCTATCTCTAGCCCATCTCTTTAATGTTTCTCTTTAACATACCACACACACAGACACACACACACGCACGCACGCATGCACACACACACAAACACACACACACACACACATATATTAGTGTGGTCCTAGTAAGGTCTGCTCTGTTCTACAATTAACTAACTTTCACTGACAAATGTATGGAAGCTCAGTCTCAGAGACAGGAAGTGTTCTAAAGAAAGTGAATGTCCCACTGCACATTCCTGACCACCCCAAAACCATCTCAAGTGAGTTTGCCACTGGGAGCTTGAACTGGCAACGCATGTAACAGATTCTCATCTAGTGAGAAAAAGAGACAAATAGAAACATCGGCGTTAACAGCAACGACAGTGAGCCCCCAGGTTAGGATATCACTATATGTGCACCATAGACATCCTGATTTGATTGCTGCATTGTATGTTTATTTTCATCCAAATGCTTCGTAGCAATTGAATGCTTCCTTTAAATGGTGCAAATTCCCTAAAGGTTTCAGAGAATGCCACCTATTTCTTCACCACTTCCCTGTCACTTTTTCCCCCTCTTGTCTGTTTTTTTGTGAATTATTGGCAATACCTAAGAAATCAATATCCTTTGCTTTAGGGCTCCGAGTATGCCTAGGATGCAAGCATAATGAGTCTATAATCTGTCTACCGATCCCTCTAGTTCACACAAGAATGCCATTGTGTCCATGGAGACGAGAGTCATGCAGGTCATTAGCCTGATTTATTGATCAGTTATAGGACCAGAGTTAGGGTGACACTAAATATATCTGTATTTACATATTTATGTGAGAGCATGGACATTTATATGCCCATGCTGGATTTTGCTCATCATACCTGTATATTTATGATACAGACAAGACTGTGACAAAGTGCTTTTGCTTGGCCAAGAAGGAGAGTTGAGGCCTGAGTGTTGTTGAAGTTAACACTGGCCCAGACAGCGGGAATGCCTGGAATCTGACAGCATATTAAAGAACTAAAGGAAGGCCTGGATGGCTGCAGCGGGGTCACTACCTGCATGCCACCGTAACTCACGTTAACCCCAGATCTCAACAATCAATACCTGCTGTCATTCACAGCAGAGCGTTTCTATCAGCTAGCTAAGCAAAAGAAACAAAGAGTCTAAGAAGAGTGTAATGGAACAGAATATGGACTAATGTTGTTGGCTTGGAATCATCCTGCCAATCGGAGGCACCTTTCAGCAACCTTTACTTAAACGTTCTACGTCTGGTCTTTGTTCCTTGTCTGTGAGGAACTCTGATGTGTTACACTCTGCTGGAAACCAGGCACTAGTTTCATCAATGCTGCAGGTAATTTAAGGTTTGCTGTAAATCTTCATAAATTAGTTTCAAACATTAAATGAGCCACGCCAACCAATTCTATTATTTTATTACAATGATAATTTGTGTTATAGTTTATAAACATTAGTGACATACTTTGGTGAAAAACATCATTATTTTTATCTTGAAAATGAAATGCACATACACTTCTTTTAGAGCAATCAGAAGTCCCTGATTTCCATGTTGGACTAGTGACTTAATTAGCAAACTTTATCTACATTTATTTATGTATTTATTAATGTGGATAATTTTTTTTAGTTTTTTTTTTTCATTTGTCTCGTCTCCTAATACCAACAATTGGACATTTGATTATTTAGAACGTATTACTGATGGTAAACAGATTCGGACCAAAAGTTAGGTCAGCACTGATTAGCAGGAAAACTCAAATCCCATTCTTTGGTCTATTTAGAGTAAGCACTGCTATTTACTCTGAGATAAGAAATCTTTGGTCCATCACCTGATGTTTGCATATCCGGGAAACTAAAAAACATGTTAGGGTCTTTGTTTGGAAGATCAAATACTAATGGTTGCCATATCTCTCTTTTCAAATGGCAATCTCAAGAATTTGCCCACAGCATATTCACAACGGGCCTAGGCCAACACTGGGAGTAAAACAATAATGGGTCACCATGAACCACCTGCCAAAGGCAATGGAACGAGAGTGAATGCAACCGCAGATCAGCCAAAAGGTTCACATGCTTGAGCAGAGGACTGCTTAATGGGAGACGCTGAGTCTGCAAGAGGACTGCTTGCAGTGATTATGAAACAGAACCATTGGTTTTATTTAGGGGCAGGCCTTAACAGTGTGTAGGTTTATTGGACGTAGTGTAATGCACCTGCATTTTATTATATCACTAACACAATTTCAGCTAAGCAGAAATGCCTTAGTAGAACCAAACATGTTGTGTTTGTGTATTAACAAAGTTTAACAAAATGTACTATAATCATTAGACACAGCAGAGACAGCTCCCCTCATACTTCTATATATTCGGCGATTCCGATGTGCATTATGTAAATGAACGCTGCCTCAGTGTGCCTGCCTGGCCCACCTTTGCCAGTGGCATGGTGCTGAGTAGCAGGGCAGAGGGACCCTGAAAGAATGGGTGTTCTGTGGGAACATGCCATGATTTGTTTTGAAAAGGAGCCAAGGTGAAAGTCTGGATGGCAAAGTGGAAGCACCTGAGTAGCAGCGACATCTTACAGCTTCTCGCCACCCATGGAGCCAGAGGCCAGAGTTCTGTCCCTGTGGCAGAAAAATAAGGAAGGACAATGAACATGAAACCAGGACATGAAAGCACATGAAAACATGAGAATAAAGTCACACATACAGATTCCATGGAGTGACTTTGCTTACACAGCTAATGAAACGTCTTCTGTCTGAAACAATTTTGTAATGTGCCATGCATGTGTGGCAGACAGGTGTATATATAGGCATCCTCTTATCCACACAGAGGATGCTATAAGACACTTTCCATAGGAAATTAAATTAAAATGAAAATGTAGAAGTAGAAGGTGGGATGTAGCTAAACATTGCATTTTCAGTTAAGGGCTTTAAGTCAAAGAGCCATAGTTTTGTACAATTAAATTCTTGTAAAGCTTTCCCTGTTTTGGCAGGGAAGTAGGGAAAAATCCCAAAGTTTTCTTTGCAATTTGCTAAGTTGTTCCAGAACAGAACCATTTTATTCCCAGGTATGCAAATTGTGATTGCTTGGTAACCATTCTATATTTAACTTTGGGCTCAAAGATATCGTCTTTCCTCCCAGGACATGGGAGAGAAGACCAGCTCCTAACCTTGATCTAGTCTTTTCCTCCAGATTTGAGGTTGGGACTAGTTAAATTTACTGTGACTGCTCTCAAAAGCATCTTTATAAAAGCCAATCATTATTTATTCAGTGCAATTTGCAGAACTGGATGCTGGCTACAAATAAGAGGCCTAGTTACTACTCTGCACTATCCATACCCCTTCCAAATATAATAGTTACTGCTGCCATTCCAACGTCTTACACATGCAACACAAGCACTCATGTATACACACACACACACACACACACACACACACACACACAATCCTCAGCCACTCAGATAATCAGCAGGAACTTGAATTGGTAAAGTATTCTGCTTAAAAAATATACTGCCTTCCACTTCTTTGCCAATCTGTTTCCACTCAGCACCTCACCCTTCCCTGGACTTCCTCTAGTCTACATCTTCTGCTGATGCTCTGAGCTGGCTCACTGTGGTCCAAAACATCATTATGACTGGAAAGTTCTCGGCTCCATCACTACCCACCCATGACCAGTTGTTCTGTGATCCATAAGTCCCGCCCCTTGCACCCCTCTGTGCTACAGGTGCACCTTCCAGCAGGGTTCATTCAAGCTTAAGTTTCTTTGCGATAGTTATGCCTTCAAAACCTGTCACCAAACAGCTTGGTTACTGCGAGTGCCAGCAGCCCTCTGTCAGACCCAACAGCGAGCAGTGGGGGTCATGTGTGGGACACAGTCACTGGGTTCAGCATTTGCACTGGATGCAAACACAGTCGGTCAAAACAATCTAGCCGATTCAAAACAAATAAAGTGGCAAGGAACGACTTTCTCCAGCCGTGCGGTCAGAAGAGAGGCAAAGGTGCACTCAGGCTTCCATTCCCACACACCCCATCCATTACCCTCACGTAACTGCACACGAGCACACAACCACAAAAACACGCACGCTCCTAAACCAAACAAACCACTGCGGCACGCCTCATCCCCTCAACCAACTTCAAAACACATGGCTGGTTTTTCATTCTCAGCCCTGGGAAAGGAATGTCTTATTGAGGCTGCAAATGAACTATGTGAGGGGCATAGATCACCCCCAGACACTTCCTGATAGTAATGCTTGAAATGACAAGCCAGCTGGATCCCCTGGTTTATTTGTGTTTGGCATGCCAGAGGAGTGGTGTGGTGATTGCCTGGTTATTTCCAAAGCTGAGATTTACCACTTGCAACACCAGTCACTTAGCAAATCACAATTTACAATCCACTAGTGGGGCTAGAAGAATTAAATGTTTTCATTCATGTATTTCAATTTCAAATAAATTGGATCCTAAGACTGGGAGGTGCTAAATGTGTGTGTGTTTGTGTGATCTGTTATCTGTTCATAATTTCACAGTAAAGGTATAAACAAAAACAGTTTTACACAAATCCTTCAAACCTGCCTGCTCAGTTTGTGCATATCGCTCCTTTGCCTCTCAATCAGAGTTTTGACACCTCTGCAGTTACTGGAAGGAATTTTGGTGTTGGTGATTCGTGGTCCAACTACAAATTTATGGAGGGCCCAGCAATGGTAATTCAATGAGAGACTAATGTCAAATGACAGTATAAATGGCCTCCCCTCTAAATGTATCGGTTTTGTTGTTTCTATCTTTATTACAAGTTCCACCTGTCTTGAGGGACATGAATCACAAATTAGCAAGCAAAAAACCTGCTAGCTTGTTGGTTCATGGTGGAAGTGAGTGGCGTTATCGCAAGTGAAGACACCGTTGCGAATTGATTATATCCATGCCGTTTTCTAGATGAACCTTTAACGAAATTATGCGTTACGCACAATGACCCTTTCCCCAAATAAACCGTAACATATATGTTTAATAGCCTGCAGTGTAATAACAGGCTATTAACAGTATTGCTGGTCTGTGCTGGAAGGTCTCATTCACTGGCCATAGCTCTGTTGCTGGTACCTGCTTGGCTGTGTGAGCGTTGTCATGAAAGCTTATAAGAGATTTTGTTGCTTTTGTTGGGTAGGAGTGGGTGGCTGCCATGCGCTTTGCACCCTGGCCTGTTGTCTCCATATTCTGCTGAAGTGTACACACAGCTTGTTTGGTGATGCGATTATTATTAAGGAGGATTTGCATTTAGCTTAAGAAATTTGCACTTTTTTGTGTTTTTGTTTTGGTGATAACTCACACCCTCTCCATGCTGTTTACTTGTTGCATTGCTAAGGCTAGACTAGTGTTTGCTAGAATCACCCTAGGTAACTTTTGCAGTACTTAAGGAGAGGACACAGGAAGCTAGGCTGCTACTTATTTATTATTTTTTAAGGTTTTTCCTATATATAGGAATGACAATAATATAGCAATGCACCCTAATTTTAGAAAGAGTATCCACTGGGCTTTGGTTACAAGAAACTCATTTATCACCATTAAAAAGGAACTCCAAACCCAGGTATTTAGCACATGGTTAATGAAGTATGTGTTTCAAATCCAGCATGAAAAGATGACACATTTTTCTAAATCCACATGAATCATATTCTGGAGCATAATTTCTCACATCCACTTACTTAGCTAGTTGGTTAATAGGTCAATTCATCACTCAAATCTTACATTTTAAAAAATTCATACTGTCAGATGTTCTTAAATTAAATTGAATGACCTAAAATAAGAAATCAACACAAGTTTGAATATTCAAAAAGAAATACATTTAAATACATACAAAGATTATATTTAAATATTTCACATCACAATATGCAACAAATCTGTGGAAAAATATTACTTTTGGCTGACTATTTTGTGCATGAATAACTGTCAGTCGAGAGACAATAATTCCTCAGAATAATATTGATTTTAGCCAGACCCTGTTTTACATTTGATTCACTAGACTGAAACACTTGTTTGCTTGTTGATCCTGAAAAGAGTAAAATATGAAATTAGTAATGTACCTGACAAAAATACTTTATTTTACATTCATACTCAAAAGGATGTGACAATGTTCTCTGTGTGAGAATGTAATGATAAAATGTTCCTTCTACAAACTGAGAACTGTACTGTGCAGTAATGTGCTAAGGAACGTAAAGAGGGACTCAACTTGCATATTATGGGAATTATTTGGAAAAACCCAAACAGAGGACATTAGAAAATCTCAGCTAGGAAGTTATATGTACGACAGAGTTGAGTAGTGTTGCCGGTGCATCACTTGAGGCGTCATTTGGTTCCCTAAATTACCTCTGCATGCTTTAAAATATAGCAAGCCTCACAAGCTCAAGGTGGGGGAAAAAAATCCAAAACACAGCAGCAGCTTTGCTGGTCTGATCTGGTCTACAATTAAGAAAAGATTGTGTGTGCTGCACTGTGGCCCCTGTGCTCCAGGCCCCCGGCCACTCTGTGGCCAGCCGCTTGGCCCTTTATGTGGTTTCTGTCAAATTGCATCATTTGGAGCAAGGCCACGGGCAGGCTCTGGCCTACCGCCCCCGCACGGCTCGCCGGGGAACACAAAAAAGGGGGGGAAATACTTGGCAGGAGTTAACAGAGCTAAAATGAGATCACTGACTTTTCTAGAGGAGAGGAGTTGTATCGCATCCATCACCCCGCCGCTTGATAATGCTGGTGGGGCTGACAACTCCACAAAGTCCTGCTCCCCCCGCTCTACGCCATTGGCTTTCATTGTAGTAGCTCGTCTGCCCCCTTCCTGTCTCTGTAATTGAGCAGATCCTTGGACCTGAAGCACCTCAGCTCGGAGACTGGGGTTTTGTGGCCCTTTAAAATAGTCTTGGATGGTACTGTGGTTTTATGATAGTAATGAACACAAGAGGGAGGAGGTGTGTCTGGCCAAGCAGACAGACTGCAGTATCAGTAGAGACCAATTAAGTTGGAACATGCATCCTAGATTCTGCATCCATAATTCTGTTGAATAGTGCACTATAATCAGAAGCAGAGGCTGCTCTCACATATTCTTTTTTGGGGTTTTTTGCTTTTTCTTTGTGGGGTGGGGTTTGGATTCTACAAGACAAGCACTCCTTAGCTCACATATGACATCTGTAGTATGTGCAGAAGAAATATATGAGTGCAGATGAAATAAAGAAGGCTTGAAAGTGTGCTGATGCCCTAAAGCAACACCATCCAAACCTCTTTAACTACCAACAAGCTTGGATTCAGTTAGGATAAAATGACACCATGAATGCACAAAGCTGCACCTCAAACAGGTTAGTGTTTTAGGGTCATGGCTTTATGTGCAAACCCCCATAACCCCCTAGATTCCACAATGTCATTACAGAGCTTTGCTTAATGGCAAGCCCCAGTGCAGACAGAAAGCAGGCTCCCCCTCTCATACGCAGAGCAAATGTCAATGCTGCAGTGTTAGGTCTGGGTGTCCAGTGCTGGTCCCAGGACTGGAGGTAGATGTTTATGTGGTGGGCAGTCTGGAGCTCCTTGGGCACCCAGGCTGTATGCTTGGGCTGAAGCGCCTTCTTTTGTTTGGGCTAGCACTTCCACAGTAAAGACTAATGTGGCTACCGTCTTAACACAGGAGAGTGTGATATGAGTAGACCTCTCACATGCCTACTATGGTGGCAGAGTGACCGTCAAATACGAGTGTCTGTCCAACAGACAACAGCCGTCAAAACTGGCACTGTTCCACTCATTATAGAGAAGTATTTGTCCAATGTTGAGCTAGCTTTGACAATTTCGAAAGGCGAGTCGAGATGTGATAATGGGCAGACGTGCAGTGCTGTTTTGAGAGTTGCCCCACTTTTGTGACATCCATAAAACATCTTTCATTATCACTGCTGTTCTGCAAATGACTTGCTTGTTTGCCTTCGGGGCAAAAACGACATGGTGTTGAAAGTTGGCTTGAGCAGCTACAGCTGCCCAACCCCCCCCACCCCCAAAACCTCCATCCACGGCCACAGCTCTCGCTCTCCCCCAGCGTCTCACAGTCTAAACACACCTGACTTGTAAATATTCTTTATTGCATTCGGAACGTAAACACTCTCAGCGACAGGCCCGCTGGACGACTTTTCCCACACTCACCGAGTAAGGCTGGTCACTCTGTTCTTTAAACAACAGCACTGTGGAGAGGTTGGCTAGCAGGGTGACGTCACCCCGCGGGCCTCGGAGCACTTCCAGCCACCCACCTAGAGCACCACCACCACCCAGCCATCCGAAAGCACGCTTGACGGGTGCCTGGGATTTCTCCGCTGAAATAGCACCTTGAAGCAACATACTACAAGCAATAGTGCACCGAAATAAAAAGAAAAAAGGATATTGAACCAGAAATGCTTTGGTCTGCAAGCAATAAAAGTACTATCAAGTACATACTGTAGCATAACACAAATAGTTGCAAATTCAAACTGAACACATTGGTTCTGTCATGTGGTGCACTACCAGTATGTCTCGAACTGGTGCAGTACCTCTGTGGAATTAAAAGAATCTGATCACTGACACTCACCATGGATTACAAAGGCAACAGGAAACCGCATCTCTGTGGTTGTTTAAATATTCAGAATATGTAGAATATGGCTGAATTGTATTCAAAACAGTCAAAATGGGAGAGCTAAACCAGACAATACGCTTGCTTGAAAATCAAATAAAGGTTAGCATGATCCTTAAATAAGTGATACAAAGCTCAAAATTTTAAAGCATAAAGGAAAAAGAAAGTCTTGTAATTGAAGGATGCATTTTGACTGCTTGTGGCATTGGCACAAAAGCTATATACATTTGAGAACTTTTTCCTTATACATGATTTTAGAAATGGCAATGTCAATATTCAAGTTTCATTTATTTTGTCTACTTGATCTTTTGGTATGCTCGCTTTTTACATTGATCTTTTCAGCACTTCAAGGATGTGGCACAATTAAACAGACCCCAAGCAAACATTTACTTTTCATTCAAGAAACTAAAAGCTCTCTGTCGAACTACTTCAAAGGGAAGCGGAACAACAGATAAATATTGCCTTTGTTTGGGCCTCCGACAGACTTGGAGCCAGGTCACTGTGAAATTCTAACCTTATGTTAGGTAGCATTTATCTTATCAGGTACAAATTCAAACATGGTCAAACATGGCAACAGACAGACTACTAAAGCTTCTCGTTTTAAATCCGCTCTAGATATAAAGTTTTTTGCATTCGTGTAAAAACTGTGAATCAAAACTTAAGGCTAAATGCATTGTTTTAATGAAAATTAAATTTCAGTGCTGCAATTAAGATCAAAGATTAGAATGCTACATACCTTAATTACTCACATACTTGTCTACATCACCCAAATGAAAAGTTTTACATGCTCTGTCGGAGTTTTGCACATTTTAAAGGCTTTATAATCATTTCTTTAATTGCAATTGCTCACTGTGTTCAAATTTTTATTTATTATTTATTTTATTTTATTTATGAAAGAATGCAAGAAAACTCCATCAAGCTATTAAAGTAGAGCAATGCTGCATTCCATAAAGCATAGAGATCCAGGATAACCTTTCACCAACAAGCCCGTCTCTACCCATTTCACAATCAGATGCAAATGAGTCTACTTGAGGTACAAACACGCTTTTTAACAATGCTTTAAAAAAGAAGCTTTGAAAAATAATTTAGGGTACACTGAAGGCACATTGTGTCTGAGCAGCATCACAGCTGAAGGCTGATGTTCTTTTCAGCAGGACTAGTCTTGTTCCTGTTTACCGTCCTGTTGCTGCTTCTTCTTAATTTAGCAGGTAAGATTTGTAATCAGGTTTTTAATCAGATTTTTTGTCTCTTTTAATCCAAACATACAACTAGAGTATAGTAACTTTTGAAATAATATATGCTCAGTAGGCACATAACTTTCTCTGATGCAATAAGATGTCGCACTGAAAAACAGGAAACTCATTCAATATAATTTTCCTTATGCACAGAAAGATTAGTCTGTACCACTGGTCCTTGAGCGTATGCGACATCATATTTGTGAGGTGAATTCAAAACGCAGTGTTCCAAACTGTACTCAATAACTGTTTAATAACACTTGTCAAGAGCCCCCCCAAAGATCTGAATATGAGTAAAAAGAGGCACCACAGGCAGGGAGACAAGAAAGCAACCTTAAAAAAGTCAGGCAGCATTTCTGTTCAGACTAATAATCTGTTATCCATTACATTTTATTTGAAAGAATACTCTCCACTTGGTGCTTATTTTACAGCTCACAAGAGCACTTTGCATAGTGTTTTCCTCAAAACCCTAACCTCCAAATAGCACTTCAAAAACAACATGTATCTCTGATAAGGTACACATATATAATTAATTTCCAAACAACAGCATTCCATTATATCTTTTAGAAGAAAATCCCACAGTGCGTAGTCTTACACTATTAAAGCCACTAGTAGAGGGTAAAAGCAACAGTACACAACAGCCTTCCTGATCAGCAGTTGGGGTTTGTTGTGTGCCGTGATGTGTATGGCATGTCAGCCAAGGCCATGAAATGATTCTGCTCATGTACTGCTGAACTGAATGGCCTTCTGGCTGCCAAAGGACCTAACTAGAGTTGGTAGCCCATGAAGGAGTGAATTTGACAGGGTCTACCCTAAGGCTCCGACACCTGACTGGTCTATAGATGTCCCCCTCAAAGATCACTCTTGCTGGAGGATGCTGATTGGCCTGTGGCTCCACCTGGCTCTACCCCTTCAGGACCAGCATTTTTTGACTGGAAGCTGAGAGAAGCAGAGTTTATGCAGTAACGCTTCCCAGTGGGTCGGGGTCCATCATCAAACAGGTGCCCCAGGTGAGCGCCACACTGAAAATACACATAGAAATAAGCTGAAATAAGTTACTTTCAATATATTTTAATCACAGTGAAATTCCTATTAAATGACTCATTCCAGCTGTAAATAATTAATCGTGTCTGTATTTAAAGTTTTTTAAAGGGTTGTTGATGCTATAATTATAAATACCTCACTGCAGCTAGCCTCCATTCTGTGCATGCCATAGGATAAATCATCTGTCAGCGATATTGAGTCCTCTTTAATCAAATCGAAAAATGATGGCCATCCTGTAAACAGAAAGGAGCACTGTTGGGGTATATATAATAAACTTCACTCTTCAGGAAATTCTGTTGCTTGCGTGCGTGTGTGTGTGTGTGTGTGTGTGTGTGTGTGTGTGTGTGTGTGTGAGTGAGAGAGAGAGAAAGAATGTATATTCATCCTTGTTTGCTCTAAACTGGAAGGTCTAACTGGATGGAATCCCCCTGCTACTTTATGGCTTTTCCTGCTCGGTCTCTGCACTCGCTCTCTGTGAAACAAGTTACTTCTTCTCCGGCGCCGCCAAGCCACTGCTACGCGTTTATTTTTGTAGCTCATTCCAGACTAGTCGTTTGGCATGCCCCCCTCCCCTTCCCTTTCATTGCTCAGGGAGATCCCTGCCTGCCTCATAATTAAAGGGCAGAATACAGCAGTGGCCTTCATTAAACATAAAGCACATTTCAGCGTGCTCAGAATGTAAAGCAGTAGGGTACGTTTGCCAGGATGTGGGTTGTTTTTTTTTTTGTCAAGGGCCGTATAAGCCAATCTGCACAGTGCCCCCTATAGCTTGTTACATTTACCTCTTACAATATTAACCACCTAAAAAATCTGACCTGTACTATATGAAAATTATGTGACAATCCACATATAATGTGCTCAAATGCTGCACTTTCACAGAACAGCAATTTCTTTAGCAGTAATGTGCTTGTTTTCAAACGTACAGACCATGCCCATATTTCTGAAATTTTGCTGAATTTTGTGTAAATACACACCTACAGAACCCTTCTACGTAGCATGTTTCTATAGCCAGCAATGGTGCGGCCAAACCAGAGGAAGTTGCGGAGGGGCTGGAGGTGGATTGAATAGGAGGTTAATCTGCAAGGTTGTGGGCTGTCTCTGCGATGTGCGCCTTTCATGTGGAAGATGTCTGCTCGGCAGCAGGGGAGAGGGAGAGAGGAAAGCGCGGCTGCGGCAGCTCCCGGGTGGTCTGTGCTCACTACTCCCTGGATAGCTGCAGCGTCTGGGCGAGAGGAAGCTACACGGTGCTGGCTCTCGCTGCTCTGGCAGGCGCTCCAACTCCAGTACACCCCCCTTCTCCCCTCCTCCCGTGCAATCCTCAACATTAATCCACGCGGTAATAACGGCTAATGACCTTGCTCCAGGGATGGTATAGCCACCCCTCCATATCTGGGTGGTATGATGAAGTATGACTTAAGACCGCTGTAGATTCTCAAGTCACGCAGAACAGTCTGAAACAACCCTGTTCTGAATTAGTCATTCACAAGTGCCGGTGATTCAATGGGTATGAAGTCAAATGTTGGCATGCAGTGCGTATTTGTAAATGAAAAATGTTTGACTCTAAAAGGCTCCCCCTTCTCTCTCTCATAATTTCAGAGCTAACTTGATTCAAAACAGTGAAATCTAAAAGTTATTTATAAAACATAACTAGTGGTGGGAGTTGTGCTGAAAATAACCACCCCCAACGTTTCCACGTCCTTTGCTTTATCCTGTCGTTCACCCCAAGTTCAATAACCAACAGCATGTTCTGTCTTAATTGCTAAGCGGTACCATACACTGGTAATTCTAGAGGCTTTTTCCTTTCAGCCAGCTCTAGACATGAGGCCCTGACGGTTGAGACCATATGCGGAACATCACCGGGGGCTTAGGCTGGGCTCAGGGAGCACAGGCACTCGCCACAGCTGTGGCCTAATCTGATCAGCAGAGGACAGGAGCATGCTGCTGTCCTACAGACCCATCGCCAGGCCCATCTTCGGGCCCAGGTAGTGCTATTGATGTGATGGGCACAGATCTGAGCTCACGGGAGGTGGCCCACTGCCGAGATGCTATCTGTGGGTGAAAAGCAGAAGTCAGTGCTTCACCTCCCTCCCTGCTGGGCTGCTTCCCTTTCAGAGGCCCAACACACTCCAGCCTCCCACACCATTACCCCTCCACCCCATTTCAACCCCTTCCCTCCTCCGCTGGCTAGGGAGGGAGAGCTTGGCCACAACTACAAAGCCACGGAATTCCACTCAGACACAGGAAGCTCTCGGGGGAATATAGGAATCCTGTGAGTCAGAGCAGGAGAATCCCGGCGGATCGTTCCAGCACTGATCTAATGGAGCTTTATCGGCGGGGCGAGCTGCCCACTGAATGAAGCAGTGTGGCAGAACTCTAACAAAACAGGAAATTGAGTCTATATGAGGGCAGGCTGCAGCGCGGGCTGCATGCAATGCAGGAGGTTTGGCTCTCTTCTTCGCTGTGAAGACAGAAAGGACCGGGCGAGGAAAAATCCTATTTTTCAGTGGGGGCCCACATGGTTCCTATTACAGGTTGTTTTCTGTGGAGAATTCATGCATGCATATAGGTCGAACAGAGAGAATGGATGATAATAATGTGCATAATACCACAAGAGTAAATGTTTTTCAGTACTGAGCTGTGAAGCATTAACAAACTGTCTTCATAGTACAGGACCGTGTAAGTTGACATTCATGTGGTTTAAAGTGAGGGTCTTCCTGATAGGAAACACAAAGCCCAATATCAATGAGTCAACCAACTGATTAGAATAATAAGACATTTTTATTTGACCCATGTCCCTGGCCTTTAACACATTGCCAAAGCTTCACCAATCTTAAAACTGCAGCTCTCAATTTGAAAATGTACTGCAAGCTTCCCAGGGGAGGAAAAATGCATAAATAAACTAGACATATTCATTTTCATCCAAGGAGATATGAGCTTCCTCAGAGCTCTTCCCTAATTACAAACGAAGCTGGAATCGCAGTGTTTCATGAGGACAAATTGAGAGTTAGGAAATTCCAAAAGATTACAAATGACTAATGTAATGTTTCCAGCCAACGCTTTAATCTCTAAAGAGCAGATAGTGTTAATTAAAATAACTGTCTGGATGTTTTGTATGCTTCTTAAGGCAATTTTCTATTTCATGTAGGTGGTGTAACTCAGGTTACTAAGCATGAGAGGCATTGTAGGGCACATTTAGTGCCTATTAGATAGCTAACTAAGTACACATTCATACTTGCAATAAACCATAAAGAGGGTGAAGAAATTAGTCTCTCCCTTTATGGTAGAGAGAGAGAGAGAGAGAGAGAGAGCGAGAGAGAGAAAGAGAGGACGCAAAGAGTGCAGGATTTGTGCGTAGAAAGTGTAACATTTGCATGACAAATCAAAGTGTGCAAAAGCATGAGTAATACTGTGTATTAGTCCTAAAACCTAAAGTGTACTTGCACTTGTACACTGAACTTTCAGTAGCTTTGGACTCTAATGCTCTGCTGGTAATGCTTTCAGCATTATTTTATACATAACCTGAAATCTTTTTATCCAGAATTTTAAGATAATAAAAATGTGCTAGCCAGAGAACATTGCAGAAACATACCTGAGCCAGAGTCAAATTTCTTATCTGACCTGCAAAAAATTCAAGATGTTATTGAAGTTTAAAAATTTAGTACAGAGCTTACTGACAACAGGTTTGAAGCATGTTTAAAGGATCATGTGTGATGGCGGATCATTTCTCTCATATCAGGTCACAGTCAAACACCATGCCCAGTCTTCCATTACAAAGCCAACTGTTTCCCAGTGTTTCATTTTCTCATTTCTCTCATCACCACAAAAAACACAACAACAAAAAAAAAACCTGAACATGGGTAATATCTAGTGAGCAATAAGCAGGCAATTTGTGCTCTCAGGGAGCATAGTCCGGAGAACGGGAGGGAGGTTTCAGGGCTTTGCTTTCTTCCTTTGAGAACATTGCTCCTAAGATATGAGCTAATGCCAGCCATAAATTTAGCTGCCTTTGAAGCTCTGCAGTGAGCTGTGGGAAAAAGGTGACCTAGTAATGGCTCCCGGGCCTACTTCGGACACCCTGTCAGGTAAAGTTAACCTCGGGCTGCTCGCAGTCCACTCAGCCTGCAGAAACCACCAATTACATGGCACAGACAGACAGGCTGACAGACAAGCTGACAGACAGGAAGACAGGCAGGCAGAGACTACCAGAAAAGCACAAGATGAGCTATTGCACTTCCAAAGCCCACGGTTACACACAGAACAACCCACAATGCTCTGTACCTAATGGAAATGCCTAATGAGATCATTTTGCAAGCACCAGAGCTGTGGAGGGCTCTGTAAACTTTTCTCTACTCTTAAAATAATGACATCATACTAGAGTGCTGATGTGCCAGATGGAGTAAGTGGTGGTGTAAATGTAAGGTAGTAAAAGTATTTTATAAGAATGATCAATTATCATCACAAATATGGAACAAATCCCAAAGACTTACGTGAAAAGAGGGGCCCCACAGACTACACACGAATACGTGCCCTCTTCTTTGTTGTCTGTATACTCTCCTCTGAATGCACTAGAAATATAAAGAGGCAGGATTAAAATCTTTACCCGTGGTCATACAGGCCACTCAACATGTGGAACATCTGAAGTTGTTTTATTGAAACAATGTTCATTAATTCCATCTTCATTAACATAAAAAGGCTTTCTTCATCTGCCACTCAACCATGCACTTTCCATGATCAACATACAGCCTTTTGTTGTTCATGTCAACACAACCACAACTGGTTAGCACTGCCATGCAGATGGGGCTGGTTCATCAGCAGTTTAATTCTGACCACTATGCAAAAGAGACCCATGTGCTTGAACATGGCTGTTCCAGGTCTGACCGCAGGCAAGCAGAGGGGGGCAGGCGGTAGGGTTGGCGTATCTAAAAGGAGTGCAGTCTGGTCGGGAACAGGCCACCCTGTGACCACAAGCCGCCGCTGGTGAGCGAGCCGCAGGCCTCAGAAAGCGGAGTGGCCTCCCCCAATGCAGGCTCTGGGCCTGGGGCATTTTTCGCATTCCTCCTGCCAATGAGCCGATAAATACTTTTGCCACGTGTTCTGTGCCGTTGCTGGGGGTGGGGGTTCTGGCTTCTGTGTGAACGTGCCCTGACGCCTGCTGCTGTCAGACCACGTCTTCGTCCCCGTAGGCCAGCCAAGCCAAACAGACAGCAACAAGCCTACAACAGTCTAGAGCCGACCATCCATATGACACTACAGGATGTTCATGTGACACATCGTTGATTCATTTTACATCTATAAATCAGTGAGGCACATGTTTTGAATATTTTTTTTGCTGTCTGAGAAAGATCATCCTGAGCGTTCAAATAAAAAGCAAAAAACAAACCATAAAAAAAGTTTAAATACAGGCTTCTGTTTTTACTCCCTTATTGGGGTGGTGGTGGTTATAGCACTATATGACCAAAGGACACTGTATATTTTATCGGCACTGACATTAAAGCCCATCACTAGATGCTGTTAGTAGTGCTAAAAGATGAAAGAGCAGCAGGTAAGAAGCCTGTATCTCACGGTGTGGACACGCTCACCTCTCCGTGCCCTTCTCCTGTGTGACATGGTACTGTATGGGCGTAAGGCGCTTCCTCAGCTCCTCCTGAGAGAAACATCTGGGCCACGTCTTCTTGGTGCGGCATGTCCCTGGAGCAGTGAAGCATGGGTGGGACAGGTCAGTGCCCCTCACACAGTTACCAGCACAACTCTACAAGAGGCTGCACAAAAACTGGCACTGCAAGAAGAATGCGCGAAACAAACAAACAAACCAAGCCTTCATAAAGCCGCCTGAATGACAACCTGCGGCAGTCCAAGCGGGAGTCAGGGCTTACGGTGCTGGGCTTGTGGGGCACATTTATGCACACTCTCACACAAGCGTACACAAGCATGCACTCGAACACACCTGAGGATGTCAAAGTGCATTTATCAGGCATGCATGCTCTGCTTTAGAAACCTGGCTCCATTCTTAGTCATTTTCATTATGGACTTATGGACAGACATCCAAGAATAAACTGTTTACATGTTGACTCTTACCTGGAAGAGTCAAACAATAGTAGTGACATCACAGTAAGGTATAAGACAATAGGTCAGAGCTACATGTGCTACAGCCAAAGGATTTCACTGCACGCTGCACATTATTTACACTGAAATTAAGACTTCATGTAAATATTCATGTTAACATAGAGAAGGGAATTTGTACAGGCATTCGTGAAGAGCACACCAAGTATCTAGCATTGCAACAATGCTGACCCCTAGAGGTCAAACTGAGGCACCAGATATTTAAGAATGACATGAAGGTGCAGACTGATGCATGTAATTCCAATCTGGAGACAACTGTCTGAAAAAAGAAAAATAATGAAACTGCTGCAAACCCTTGTCCATTCAAAAATAAAAATCCTATATTTCATTTGCCATATATGCCTGAGTTATACCAAGTTTTTAAAAATGACAAGATCTGAAACATTGACCTTGACTTCCAAAAGCCTTGAGATGTTTTGTAGGAGTCTTTCACATTGTGTGAGACTCTGAGATACCTGGTGCTTTTTCCATCCATTTTTCTGGTGTTCAACTAAAAACAGTAGTCACTAGATAAGCAAACTTCAACATGTACATGTGGGCCCATGGTGCCTCCACACTGCTGGGTTACTTTCAGCTCTTCTGCTTTGGTGAAGACTTCACTTGGGGAGCCTGGGTCTCCTGTCACTTGGGCCATGCAGAGAATTCCTCCCCGCAAGATTGAAACCATGTGACCAGAGGAAAGAACAGGATTTTTACAAGGTCCCATTGGTGAATGGGCTCCATTGATAGGCTTCTCTCTGTCCAGTGAGTACATAGTTACTTCTGACACAAATTTGAGAAGGAGCGTTCAGAAAGAAAAGAGGGGCATCCAGTCTTTACAAGACCCCCTGATATTCTGCTATGAGAGAGAGGACTTCTGGATCCTATTAGGGAGAGAGAGCAGAGGGGTGGGAGGTAGGGGGTTATAGCTTTATTTATCAAAGTCTAGAGCATTTTCCTAGTTAAAAGAAAGATTCAGTCTTGATTGTTGGTTCTCATTTAAAATTGTTCAATGCCACTATGGAGTTAAAATAATACATTTTACAGACAGTGTTTTTTTTCACTACTACAAGTCACAGTAAGGGAGCCAAAGAAATGAAGGGTTAGAGGTGCTACTGTTGCATTTACACGCATTACAATTACCAGTGAGAGGATCTATATTTCCACATTATTAAGACTAAGATGCTATGAAGAAAGGCACAAAGGTTTGTGCTGTGACTATCCTACACATATACACAACGTATTTATGTAAAAAATGACTGGTGAAATAACAAACAACATTTGAAGCTTGGCTGTGCAAGCAAGCTTAAAAGAAGTTAAAATGTTAGGTGTTAATCCATGAGCAACTGAACAATCTAGGCTGAGAAAGAGGACAAAGGAAAAAAAGTGACGTTTCATAGCAAGGGGTTGTCAAGTGCAGAAAAAAAACAACCTTTTAAGTACAATAATCTTTTGGCCTTCACTATCTAGTTTATATTTCTCCAAGCTGCTATATTTCATAAATTACAGTGACCATGTTTGGTGTGTATAGAATAGATATTTGAATGTATGTGAATAGATCTCCTTATACTTTGCTCTTTTGAGGAACAGATCTATATGTATAGCAGCACTGCAACTCCCAGCCTGTGCAAGTTATGTTGCCAGACCTGCACTGAACTGTCCACAAGGTGGAGTTTTCCTGCAAGTGACTAAATCACATCGCTAAACCCCTTGCCAAACACGCACTCGTGCGCACACAGAAGAAAGCGTGTTAGAGCTCACGGAAGCAGAACACGCTACACACACTGCGTGTCCACGTGCGCACGCGCGCACGCACGCACGCACGCACGCACGCACGCACGCACGCACGCACAGAGCACCCAGTGGACCTGAGGGAAGCCCGCAGGCCTTGAGTTTAACAGGTTGATTTTTGGTGACCAGATGCAGCAGATTGAAGCCGGACATGGCTGCCACTGGCCCTGACGCTGTCCCTGCTGCGGCGGCTGCTGCTGATGGGAGGACAGTAAGCGGCAGAGGGCCGTCCGCCGCTCACGCTAGAGAAACAAAACACAGGCAGGGCACAGGAAGGACAGAAAAAAAACACATCTGTCAACAACATGTGTCAGTGGCACGGACAGTTACATACAGTAGGGTGGCCAAGCCCCAGATGACCAAAGTCTGTCATGCCAAGGAAAGACACTTGAAATGATGAGGCAAAGCAAGAAGGGATGGAGGGTAGATGTCATGATGTTAAATGCAGTTTCTAAATAGAAACCTTGCAGGCTGAGGGATTTAATTTAATGATAGAAAAGTTACATTTCAAGCAGAGGATACAGACATTGAGGGAAAGGTCTGGTGGTTAACAATAAGTCAGTTTTTGTTTTTTCTTAATCATGATTATTGTGCATGACTATCAAGACCTAGGTGTAGGTGTTTCCACCACACACCCACCCCCATAAAAAAACAGGTAATTTTCCTCACTTAAAGTGAGAACAAGAAAAATACACTTTATAAAATAAACACAATGAACACATCTTCATACCAGTGAGAGCTTTTGATGCTGCCTTTGGGTTTGTGTAGAATAATTCTAACACAAGGGAAGTAGTAAAGAAATATTAGCACAATCGGGAAGAAGGGAGCATGCTTAAAGCAAACAGACTAGCAATGCAAACGTCCCTGCCATCCTCAAAACATTAGTGGCCAGCTTTGGCTATAGCACATGATAAACCCTCAGTGTGCTCAGGATAACAGACTCATCAACTGGCTCGTATTATTGGGAGTGACCAAACTTATAAGAACTGGTCATATAAGGGTAAGATGTATGCTATTTTAGGATCTCACATTCTGTATCTGAGCGGAGTACATTTGTGCATATTTTTTGTGCTATTTGGAACTAGCACACGTTCATTTCGCTTTGGAGTATGACTAGCTTTTTCTGTGTTTGTAAAGTAAGGCAGAAAAAAATGGTTACACCATTTCCCTAATGTGGTGTCTCATTATCAGAACGTCTGATTTTGTCTTAAATAAGCCCAACACAATGCAAGTAAAAAAATATTGCTGCTACTTTCGCTTTGTCACTGTGGTCACATTTAGATTACAGTACCTAGTGAAGCTGGTGAAGTGACATTTAGCAGTTGTCCAACACGCATAGTGGACCTTCTGTACTGGCGCACCACCAAGGACACAAAGGGGGTTGCAGGGACTAGACACTGAAGAAGACGGAAGGCCATCCTGGCCTATAGCAAACTTGAGCAGAGATAGTAGGGTGGAGCTATGAGGAAGAGAGTTGGAATGAATGGGCCAGGGTCACTCAGAATAGAGCTGGCTATTGAATCAAAGACGTTTAATTGTTTTTGGATGAGAATTTGTTATGGCAATCTTAATATTGAGTATATGACCTTTTTAAACAGGGGTCAGGATTGAACTACAGCTGATTGTACAAAAGACTGCAACTGAGTTAAATGAGGAACATGAGGGCCCAACACGCTGAAAGTTTATGTGAAAGGAGCTCCATCTAGTGGTCTTACACATGATACTGGGACTGAGATGAACGATTTTCATCTACTGTTTACATCTGTTAAGGAGGTACATGACATTTGCATTGCAGATAATATTAGTCAAATTAACCTTCTGCCTGATTTTCCACCGAGTACCTCAAAATCTTATTATAGCATGAACTGATAATGTCTCAAAGGATCACAAAACGGTCATTAAGCTTTAACAAATATTTAGTAGCATCTACATACTAATAAAATAAAATAACACTGGCTATAATTTTACAGATGATTGAGCGAGTAAAGTACATCATTTAGTTAAGTTTGAACAGCTGGGATAAATGAAATAAAATAATAGCCAGTTGATCCAACTTGAAATATTCTAGCAAATGATTGGTGTAAGCAAGGCCATATTTTAAAAATACGCAAGCACCAGCCATTAGGATAGATATAAATAGCAAGGATATGTAGCTCTTGAGCTCCTGACCGTATTGCTCAATTGTTTCAAGGTCTATACCACTGGCATTCAACTGTAACCCCTTTTAATTTAGCACCGGTCACTATTCCTTTGAAATCACTAACCCTGATCTGATCAATTTAAAGAAATATAATTTATCCTACTAACAGAACTTCAAACAAACATCAATTCAACGGACAGCCTATGTATTCATTTATTGTGTTTAATTTTTTCAGTGATTAATGACCATCTGCAGCCGGTGAGATTATGCCATTATTAGGCTGACTTTTAAAAATGTAGCCATTTTACAAGGTTTTTAATGACCCAGCTCAGTCTGTCTCTAGTTACCTAGGTTCTGCTAAATCAGTGAGGCTTTAGAATTTACTAACTATACATTTTCTTTACAGATTCTGGGTCACTGTGCTTTAAAAGATTTGGAAAATGGTTCAATGTCATTCAAAATGAAGCTTCATTTCAAGCAGAATATCAAAAACGTCCTTAAGGAAATGTCTGAGGTATTTCTTTTAACTTTGTCCTACTCATCACATGTTTATATGACCTTATATGGCTGTGATGCCTCACTGTTACGTAAACACAAAGCAAACGTTTTTATTGAGACAAGTGGATTTGACATGCAGGTTTCTTGGTATGAGCTTATTCTGCTTGTAATTTTGATGTTAAAGGGGGTAGGTTAGGTTAATTGCACAACACGGATGGATTCTGGTACAAGCCTTCGTAAACTACATTTATTATTAATACAACAGTTAAGCCCTCCGTTTTGGTATATGACTGTTTTGCATTAAATAGTGATGACATTACAGGTAATTAATTAGGTAATTCATTACTTAATGAATTAAGAAAGGACATGTATTCCATATCATAAAGTCAGGTTGATGCGTCATGCTACTCATTGGACTGTGGATCTTCGCTATCTAGGTAGTGTTAAGTAGCTAAACTAATGCTTAAACAGCTAGGTAGATAGCCGACAATGGCTCCAAGCCTTTCCTTAAATTACTGTAAAGGGTTGCTTCGTCATGCTAATGCATACCTTTAGCCAATTACTATAACCAACCAAGCAGCTCAGTCATTGCGCCCTCATTTAGCCAGTTCGCTAACATAGCTAGCTAGTTAGCACTCTTGATATGTAGTCTGATATTGGAGTTTGAAATACGCTAATGTTAGCTTCCCGTGTCTGCCGCGCGAGCTGCTGGTTGTCAGTAACGGGTGCCAACGGGTTAGCTAGGTTAGCTAACTAGAGCCATATTTCAGTGAGGTAAAGGTTGACTGTAGTAACATAAAGTGTCATAATGTCAACTACAACGAACAAAACAGTATAAGCTAGGTTAGCTAACTCTAGCTAACAAAGTTGCTATCTTAAAGCACAGTGGACCAACAAGCAAAAGAAAAAAACGGTGTAACGTTAAATATACAATCAAGTTTAAATTAGAAAATATACTTCCCACAAATAAATACATACAAGTAACGTTACGTATGACTAGGAAGGTTTGTACAATCACAATAAATTGAGATTAACATACCAGTACAAAGAAACACAGTCAAAGCCACGCAGAAAGTCAAAACTGCACTTTGCCAAATCCGTAAGAGGCGCATTTGTTGACGGTCTCTAAGTGGCTTGTCCGCTGTACATCTTGGGCGCATTTGTTGACAGTCCCTTAGCGGCTGGTCCGCTGAACATCTTAGGTAATGACAAGTGCATCATGGGAAATTCCTTCTTCGGACGCACAATTTCCTAATATGAACAGCAAAGGCTGCTGGCACACGTAGAACTAACCCGCTGGGCTCACCTCGACACGGTGATATAGGTTAGGGAGGTTAAGAGTTATGTTCACATACGTTAGATTATTGAACTTTACTCTCCAGTGTTCTGGAGTATTTCTAGAAATAATTTTATAATTTTGACTAATTGGGCCTTCCAAATATGATCGCTATAGGTACAAACCCACGTTCTCCTCATCTATATTCTGCTAACTTTAATCGTGTTAACTTTATTCTGTCCATCCCAAATTGAAAAGCTCTCGTTTGGGGAAAAAAAAAAGATGTTTAGGGATTTTTTCCCCTTGTTCTTAAAGACCTTCACTGAAAAAAAAAAAAAAGTTACATAATTTGGAATAATGTCCACACTTACATACTATACATCTTCCTATTGTAAATAAATTGTATTGTATGCAAGTTTTATTGTATTATTATATATAGTAAAACTTTAAAGTTTTATTGTATATAATAATTGCTTGTATGCCCTTTTCCAAGTTCACTTACTTCTGACTTGGTTAAGGCATTTTTGTGAATGGAGTACATTAACTAAAACTGGCCTATTGTTTGTAAATTGTTCATCTCATGTAGGTAACAGATTTTACACATTAAATGCACAAAGGTTGTATAGCTAACGCACATCAAGCTATATCACTGAAACTGTTCCATTAATTTAAACTCTCCCAGTACTCTAAAACATCAGAAGTTAAAAAGTATTTCAATTCATGACCCAACACTCTTCAAATTACAAACCCCTAATAAACTTTTAATTAGAGCATTTTTACCAAGACAAGTGACAAATTACATTAAAACATGAAGCTTCAAAAAGCCTGGATTATTATACATTTTCCTCTCAGGTTTGTAGGTCCAGAATACTTGTCAAAACCATATGGACTGAGAAAGCTGCTGCATAATATTACATTTTACAGTTATTAATGTACAGTGTTTACATCAGATACATCAGAGAGAGAAAAAGAACATTGCAAATGCAAGTCAGGCACTGCTTTGGAGCCATGCCAGCCCAATCCAACTTTACATTCTCTTTAGAATACAGAGGGTAAAAAAAGTGAAAATAGGTCAATAGTTAACACCAGGCTATAGTCACAAAGGAAGATTACAATGATGTGTGGAAGTACACCAAAAACAAGTCCTGGCTTTGAATGTTTAGTGTATTTATTTTTCATGCATGAGCTCTGAGAAGCAGACCCCAACCCCACCTAGAGGCCTACTCGAATATGTTACCATGACAACCTAAGTGATAAGTGATTTGTATGAACTAAACCCATGGATCTGGATTTAAATGTTATTTTTTTCTTAAAATTCAACAAAATGGGAGAGGCGAGATCAACCATATCTGCTCTTTAAAACATTACATCATTTGGACAATTTATAAACGGAAATACATTACCAACAAATGCAGTGCCTGCCAATAAAACAGCACAAAAATAAGGCACCATTAGGTTACTTGCTGCAGAGTGTGCCAGGTTTTTGACCAAGTGTGCATTGTATATAAATCCCGCTCCAAATTCTCTGCCCAGTATTCACTGGCACTGCATTTTCAGTACATACAAAGCACAGACCAGCAATCACTGAAAATTAAGGGACAGATTTACCAAACCTACTAGCAACATCTAGGCACTGATTGGTCACAGAAGTTTGTCACTTCACTCTCAGCCAACACTCATGTTACATTCTTTGCAAATGCTACAGGAATTACTCAATCTGGAGCTTGATGTTTACTTTGGGGACAATGTTTATTTCTTGCAATTTATCATACAAATTAAGTAGGAAAATTTCAGATTACCTCAAAAAATCAATGCCAACCTTAATTAAATGGCTGGCATGTGTTTCATTATTCAAAAAGATAGGATTAACATACTTTCTGTTCATGAGTGTCTCATATATCTAACCTTTAGATAAGATTTAATCCTGCCACCAGCATAACTGCACAAGAATAGCACCTCCTAAAAAACAGCAATTTTTGGAAGAAAAGGGCAGAGAAGGGAGGTAAGATGGTAAAAATTAAAACAATAAACAAAGAAAACAATATTAACTGCGCCACTTAGCCAGACAAGATGCTGATGAAGAGGTGGCCTAGCTTCAAATGTGTTAATCAGGGATAGGTTTTCAATGGAAAAGTCAAAACCAGCCTGCACCAATCAAAAGAAAAAGCATAACTTTCAAAACAAAGAAAAAAACCAAAGTATATTGGAATACAATCAAGATGGTAAAAATGAGGCCAGTGTTCAGAGCTGCATGAAGGGGAGGACTGGAACATTAAACTAGAGAAAGCCAGTTAATTTCTCCACACATCTTTCATAGCCATGTGGCCTGTATAACATGACCCATTGTCAAAACCTCCCCTGACACTTCTCTGAGCTCAAATGCAATTGGTATAATTATTCTGTTGGCAAGAAATGCATTAGAGTTTATGACAATTTGCAGTTTTACACAATTTCAACCACCACCATTTGACAAAAAATATTTACAGCACTCCTTCTTGAGTGTGTGCATGCCATTGTTTTTGGATTAAAAACTACAAAAAGTGGGAATACATCAGCTAAAACATTTTCAGAGAAATAAACATCCACGTTATATGATACAATTCAAAGCTTAAATATAGGGATACTTTAACCCGCACATGCAGCTATGTACAGCCCCAAAGAACTCCTTTTAACTAAGGAGGGGAGTCAGCTGGACAAAATGCAGAGGGTGGAGAGCAGAATCACAGAAGGTCCAGCTCTCTCATATATTTCCTCAATTCTGAACATTAAAATAGATTGGAAGCCATTTTGTTTCCTTGTTTTATCTATAAAGACAGTTTGTAAACAAAAAAATAAAGGAAAAAGAAGATATACATTGTGTCCAATGCACCAGAGTCTTGGAGGAGGGATATAGAAAACAGAGCAGCTCTCCTAACCAAAGCTCTGACAGCTCCCCACATGTTCACCACCAGTCCTAGTGCACACATCCTCCCTCTACAGCTCAATTTCAAGGACGAGGAAGCTCACTGGTTTGTAGTAAACCGTCCTTGAGCACTGCTGAAGGGAGACAGCGGTGTCCTCCAGCCCGCAGTGACGGGAGAGGTCCTGGGATCAGTCCCCGCTGTGCTGGAAAGGACCCAAAAGAGGGGAGCCTCATGTGGAAGGAAGGGAGGGAGGGGAGGGGAGGGGAGGGGGGGGCGTAAGAGGAGGCGCTGGAGGCTGAGGAGTGGTCCGCAAGGCCCTCAGGAGAAGGCCAGGGAGCTGGATGGGCTGGAACGCTGGTGCAGACGGACCATGGTGTTCATGCTGGAGTTGGAGGGTTTCAGGGGCGTGCTGCAGGCCAGGGCCTGTGGGAAACGTTGGTGGTAGCGGTCCAGGCGCAGGTACTTCACAGTCACCAGCTTTCCTGGAGCAGAAGGCATGAGGGTCAAGTGCTCAGTACTTCCTAACCGCAGGTCATAAATAAACCCATGGTCATTATAACCTCCCCTCCATTATAATTAAAAAAGTACTTACCATCAAACCAAGAGCCGTGAAGAGCCTTGAAAGCTTTACCTGCGTGCTCTGCTGAAAGGCACTTCACATAAACACAGCCCTAGGGGTACAGAGGAGTTGAGAACTTTCATAACACCCATATGCGGCCCTGCATTCCCTAGCTTTAGCGTTGTAGCTTTACCAGGTCATGTCATTCTGCACTTATACTAATGATGTAGCTTCGTCTTTTCTGGCACACCAGCAGACAGTAACAAAGAGTGGTGTACTGAACAGGAGGACCTCTCACCCACCTCTCGTGAGTTCTTGTCAACAGCGATGTGGACAATCCCATCATTGTCACTGCATTTCTCCAGGATGGCTTCATGAATGGCAAGGTGCCAGTTTTCCCCAATCTCCCTGTTCAAATCAGAACACCCGGTGGTGAGGAAACATCTGGACTTTTAACCTCATTGCTTTGTCATCAGGCAAATTGAAGTCCATGTATACAAGCATCCCTAACACATATGAAGGGTCATGTTCACTGCTGTGCACATCAGTGCCTATATTGGCCAGCAACCTTCTTGGTGAAACTGAAACTGTTGGTGAAACTGTTTTCAGGATAGTTTCACCAGAGCCAATGCTTGGAGAACTTACATTACAGGGTCAAACATGTTGCGGATCTTCAGACATGGCGTCAAGCTGTTGGGTGGCGAATTTCTTCGATCCAAAGGGAATGCTGTGAAGAGCAAGTACAGGGTGTTGGATATGCCCAACAAGTGGGATGCCGTTCATCCACAGACTGGCCATTGCAGGATTCTGATGCACCAGGGTTACAATATGGCACACACAGGCTTACCTTTGCCCTGCCACACTTTGGAGGGTATGCTGCACATCTTGTCACAGGACATGGAGGGCTGAAGCCACCGCCACACGAGGAAATCAGCTCCCCCGATCCTCTGAGTTTCTGTCCGGATACGGGACTCATTGGCAGACAGAAAAGTTACGGCCCTGTCCCACACTTTCTTCATCTTCTTCCTGATATTTACACACATGCACATATATTCATATTTGCTCATAAAAACTAGTAACAGAGTCACTCAATGCTTAAAATGCATATTTAATTAATAAAGAAATAAAAACACGTTTCCCCTTATCAGTAACAACTGACTAGCATTACAGTTTGCAATTTTCATACCAAGACCTGCAGACACTGCAGCCTTCTGATAGACAGCCTAGTTTTCGAGGCTTTGAGGAGAAGCTTAGCTGACAAAGAACATGTGGTGGTGAGGTGGGGGTCAGACCTCTCCTGGGGCTGCACGAGCGAGTCCCGCACGTGAGGGATAGGCAGGTAGGGCTGCAGCTCCTTGTTGTCCTGACACGCCTCATTGTGGCTCCTCAGCACATCTGCGCATACACAAACAAGGCTCATCGCACACTAGGGAACGATGGCACTGTAGCAGGACAGGTGAGTTACATGGTGGCCATACCTATGATTCTTTCCACCATGTCATACATCTGCCTGGTCTCCTCCTCCTCTCTCCTCCAGCGGTACTTCATGTAACACATCAAGCCCCAGACAACACCTATGCCTTTAGGGACAAAGAGAGCAAAGGGTGACCAACCTCAAATAGTCTTAACTGAAGCTGAAAAGCACAGAGTTTGGAGTTTTACATATGAGGTCCAGAGACTAATTGTTGCCTCCCTTCATCCTGTTATAAACCAGAAACCTGATCCTAGACAATTACTGTACGGTAGGAAATGCTGAGAGTCGAACCAGTGAGGATGAGGATTGCTCTGTAGATAACAATTAAGAAGGCTCGCCGGAAGCGGCAGAGGAAGGACATGCGGGGGTGGGTTGACTCCAGACGATAGATCTCAGACACATCCTCCACTGGCTGTGTGGGGTCTGCTGCAATCAACCTGCAATCAAGGACAGAGAGCGCAGGAGCGCACACTTACCCTGCTGACCCACATGTGTAAAGGGATGGTCTTTGTAAATGCTGATGTTAACTGCATTTAGAAGAATGATAACAATAAATGAGAGAAAAGCTAACAAACACAATAAACTAATCACTTTACCTTATACCAGCAGTCTCTCCTGTTTTAATGATCCACTCCAGGGAAGATTGTATCCAGTTTTCATAATCCTTATTTCGGAGCTACACAAAAGCAATTTCACTGATAAGCATTTCCCAGTTCTGGAGGTGTTTTGCGTTGCTCAGTTTTTTTTAACTACTTCTAATACACCTACTAAACCATCAGCAAAATAACAAGCCCTTAGTGGATTTTGACTAGGTGTATCAGAACAAGGAGATCTGCTGAACTGGAAGATACTGACACAGACCAACCAATCAGAATAATTACATGTTGACTGACTAAGGGTTTGACTGAAACAATGGAATTACATGTTAAAACAGGATACTTCTAATTCAAGGTAGATACCCTCACACTGACACACTAAAATTAATTAAATGGTGCTTATTAAAGAAGTGTGAATGCCATTCCCAGCACATGAAAATGTGGTCTGGACATGCCAAACACAAGGTACCTTTAGGTACTGAGTGGCCTCTGAGAAGGAGATACTTCTGTTTAATGGGTCGGTGAGGTCTTTGCAGTCATGTTCTCCTGAAAGAAACACATCAAAATACAAAAAAGAAAATACATAATCAGTTCAATAATAATGTGTCATTGTTCAAAATGCAAGTTAAAAACAGCATAAAATTTATAATTCACACAAATGCAAATGCTAATGTAAATCTGTACAGAAACATATCCAGAAAAAAAAACCTATTCAAATGCACGAGCTAAACAACCACCATAGGCTACACACTAAAATCTAGAGTCACCTGCAATATCAGCCAGATGGTCATGCAGCTGGAGCAAAAGACTGAGGATGAGGTCCTTCTCTGTATTGTTCTAAGAGGAAAACAGCGAGGACAATGTTTAGGACGGCAACACGTTTACCGCTGCACTCCATCATTGCCATCATGTGATGAGCCCATTACACACAACAATTCAACAGAAAAACAGAACAAGAAAAAAGGAAAAAGGAGAAAGGTTTAACTCTAATATGGGTGCAATGTTCTAGAACAGGGGCATTCAAGTAATCTTCAGGATCTTGATGACAAATTTCCACATTTCCTTTATCTAGGCATGATGGTTGACCAATCAGTTATATTAGTTGTTCACTTAGCTACTAGTAATTACACAATCTAGGACCCGCCAAGCATTGGAATTCAACGTTGAATTCCTGTCATTGATGTAGATTTAATGAAAATTATTCAAACTGATATTCATGTAAACAAAGACTCTTATGTACTGTGGACTCCTAAAACTCTCTCAAAGAATTCTCAAAGTTACTTACATATGAGTTGTCAAAGACTGTACCAAATGGGTGGCTCTTGGCTGCAACACACACAAACACACACGTGCTATTACAGCAGCAAAAAGCTTTTCAAAGTCAGCCTAGATCATAAGTTTTAAAACATGACTGCATTTCCAGTGATGATTTGAGGGCAGACACATCACTTTTGCCTCTCTGCATGTGCACACACATGACTTCACACCCCCATCTGCAACTTAACAGCCAAGAAATAATACAGCCAGGGCTTCTCAATCAGACATGTTTGTTCGCTGAATGTGTGTATGGGGTCTAGTAGGAACCTGTAAAAAGATGCACAGCAACATGAAGACATCTCCTTTGATGTTAGGTGCGTGGACAATTTCATTGTGTTCTCTGCATGCTAACATGGTGAAGCAATCACCCTAGCCTAATTCCATCAGACCTTCTAAGGTATTTCAGCTACAGACGGGTCACTGAAGAGGCTTTGCAACATTCAGCACTGCAAATCCATTTCAGACAGAACCTGTACCCAACATACAAGCCATGTTAATATTTTACTCCACACATCAAAAGCTATACAAAGAAACCAGACCGTAGCCAACCGATGAGTGGTGAGGGACCCGGTCAGGCAGCCAGCTGGCAGAGTTGATCACTCTAGGTGTGCCAGCACTCGAGAAACACACAATTAGGCTGCTTTAGCCCATCTGTGACCTAGATGTCAGTCACAGGCTGTTCAATCAAAGGACCCTCCCTATGAGCCTCTTAGGGCACATCAGACACAGACAAACAAACATGCGCACATGCACACACTTACACAGGCACACAGACACGTGCACACTTTCAGAACACTGAATATAAACTTTGACTTGCTAAAATATTTACTTAGATCTCAATATAAATAATCTGGCCATTAACATTGAGGCATTTTTCCATGCCAGTAAAACAATATGACCAGAAGACTGTTACTGTCTAGTTTAATTGCAGGCATGCAAATTTCGTATTGCAAAGGATCAGACACTGACTAGAGGAATGGTGTAAAGAAGGCATGCAGCTCAGGAATGCTGCAAAGTGAAGCAGTGGATTAACACCATTTCCTGTGACAAATCATATAGATGATCCCGTAAACCACTTAAGAATAAGGCTGGAATGCTCAGAGATCAAACAAAGCTGCTCAGAGATCACACACAATTACACTGAACTTGAACCAGCTGAGCAACCGACAAATGGAAGTTCTTTTGAACTTTTCACTATTGCAGCACTATGGTAGGGAAACTCTGGGTGCCTGCGAGAGTCAGTCATACAATAAAGCAGACATTTAATTGCCCAAAGGGGTGTTCCACTCCTGTTCTGATGTCCCCCCTACAGGGCAACAGTGCCTGTTTCCTGTCTGAGGGTGTGAACAGTGCAGGGTGAAAACAGGTAGTGTGTAAATCTGACACTTGGGATTAAAGGAAGAAACACAGCCACTTCAACTGTTCTAAAGAAATTGCAAGGAAATGTCAGTGTTGGGTATACATAGCTAACAAAATGTGTGTGTATGTAGTCTTATATCTAGGCTAATTACTTAAACAGGAATGAAACAACCATAATAAACTGATTACACCTATAAAAGAAGCATAGACAAACACCAATCAGTTGCAGGCAATGACTAATAAAACCGCCTAAATAAGTAGGCTGCTCTTAGATTCTGAGATTCATAGGCATTCCCAATAATCAGAAGCCTGAAATTCTAATTCATTCTCAACCGAAACAATTAACTGACAAGACAATCATAATCGCCACCCGGGGAATTACAGCCAGAAACACAACACTTACCAACAACTCCCTCTGAAGCGCTGGACCCCCGCATCCGCAGGTACATGAGGCCAAGCACAACGAAAAACAGGCAGGCAGCGGTCAGCAGAAACATGGACAGGTAGTGTGCGCTGAAGCCGCCGGTCGAAGACACCTCTTCCCTTCGGAACTGCTGGAGGAGCTCGTCCTCGGGAACCGCCTGCTTATGTTTGTGGGCGGCCTGGCTGTAGCTATGGTTCGAGCCTGTGTGGTTCGAGTGGTTAGGTCGGTAGGTCGTGGACAGACTATTATTACACGAGGAAAAGCGAGGTCTGAGCCCGATCCTAAACCTGCTCGCTACGCCATCTCCGCCGTCGACGTGGTTCTTACTGCACCCAGCGGGCCTGCTGCTGCTAGTCTCCCCGTCCTTCTCGTCCATAACGCCGGATATGAAACTAGAACTTTTTGGATAACTGCGGTTGAACAAGCCACCGCTAAACTCGCTTGTTTCATCATCGTCCTCCCCCCGCTCCCCCATCACGTCTAGACTTCCAACGCCAGGAGGGTCATTTACTGCGATGATGCCCGACGCCTTCTCCTGACCACTCTCCGACTCCCGGACACTTCGGTACGGAGACGAAGCGGACTTCGGCTCACCCCTGGAAAGATGTCGGCGTGCTCGATAACGCTGGCCTTCACGGTCCTCCTCCTCGTCCGAATCGGAATAATCCCCGGCCAGCTTACTAGCGTCTGCCGCGTAAGACGCCCTGTTCCCGTTCACAGTTCGGCTGCTCTTCTCCGTCTCCTCTTCAGAATCGTCTCTCTCCTCTGGCTCGCCGTAATCGTTATCCTTCGCCACGCAGGACTGCGTCTCCCCCAAGTCCGATTTGGCCTGGTCTGTCCACCATGGAGATGTGAAGGCGCTCCGCCGCACCGCCGACAGCCCGAGATGGGCTCCGGGACTCCTCCGAGCGGCGGCTGGTGTTTCTTGCGTAGGCCTTACACACCGGGACTGCGGTCCCGAGCCTCGGTCTCTCCTACTGCCATTATGGCTCGGGCCTCCTTTTTTCAGCGGCGCTTCTGCGTCCGACTCGTCAGAGCTAAATCCCAAAACGAACTTCCCCGCCCTGTCCGTGCGCTTTTCGTTCAGATCCCGACGGCCGCCGGGGCTCGGAGCCGCGTTCAGGGGTGCCCTGGTCCTGAAGCCCGACGCTCCCGCCGCCGTGTTGCCGTTAGTACCGCCGCTACCGCTGTTGTTGCTGATGCTGCCGCTGTTGCGTCCTTTAGCGCCCCGGGACCGCTGTTGTTGTTGTTCCTCGCGTAGCTTTTTAAGCTTTTTTAGGTACACGGGCCGTGTGTTCTCAGTGAGCGGGCCCGGGGTGAACCCTAGACGTTTTAACTCGGAGAAAAGCTGCTCATCTGTTAGCTGCGTAGACGCCATTTTTGCACGAAACTCGCACAGCGAGCATTACAGGAAGTGACGTAGAAGTAGTAGAACCAGACAGTAAACTTGGGAGGAAAAAAAAGTTCAGACGTTCAGATAAGATGTTTTTGCTGTTTAATATCCATCTTATTTTATAGTCTAAGTAAAATCTGCAATTATGAGTCGTTTTGAATTGTTTATTAATTGTTTCTGATGCTTAGCTTTTCCGTGTTATTTCACTTTTAATTAAACATTTTGTAAAGTTTGAATTTTTAATCCAAACGTGAAATTTCATGTTAAATAATTTATAAACACAATCGTTAATTGAAATATAATTACAAAATAAATGTATTCAGCTATTGACTTATTTTACTGAAGAGCTTGCTCATTTTAGTTGAACACAGCGAAATATTTCGTTTGGGCGTTTTCACAAATGTAATTTAACAGTTAAATTTATGGGCGTATTATGTAAACATATACATACTGTTACCAAGTTAGAAATATATATACAAAAGTTTATTTAGATTTATATTTACATGCATCAATAAATATATAGGCCTAGCCTAAATGTTACAACGTTTCGTACAATATTCTAAATATTTTTGCAGTAATGATATCTTAAAGTCTACGAGTCATGATTAACTAATTACCTAACAAGGAACTGCAATTTCAGATCCTCACGTCCTCTTTGGCATATCACGCCACCCTGTGGTAGGGGTTCGGAATCACAGGTCCTGTTGTATACAAGTAGCCTGCGAAGCAGTGCAGGCATTTCCATTCTGTCAATTCAAGACGTAGTTGCCATAGATTTAATACGGGAGTTTAACACAAGGAGGGATACATTAATACTACATTTCACAGTGCATAAGCCGAAGGACTGTGCGGAATGGCTTTTGGGACGCCTATGTTTCAGCTGTATTTTAAGACTTACTTTTTTCTACTTTTGGGGGGTTTGGTAGTCGAAGCTGCCCCAGAGCAAGGAAGTCTGTGCATGTGGATTGATGCTAACCAAGCTAGGATATTAATAGGTAAACAGAGTTACGTGATGCCAATACTGATGTAGCAATATTTTTTAAGTATTTCTGCATTTTCTTTTGTGATCAGCATTTGAAGAGGGATTATTTATGTAGCAGTCTCTTTGAAATGAAAATCAAAGTCTGTATTATATTAGTCTGAGGAGTGGAATGCATTCAGTGGTGAAACGTTTCAATCAACAGGTTTCGAGGAGGATATTTTGATTGTGTCAGAGGGCAGAATGGCTCCATTCACACACGACTTCAAGAAAGCGCAGCAGCGGATGCCCGCTATACCTGTTCATATCCACTACGTGAACTTCACCTGGCAAGTGACTGATCAGGTAAAACAGGCGAAAGAGAATATGGCTTAGAGCATATTGCTTACAGGTACAGTAAACATATAACGTAATTGTCAGACTTGTTAGCACATATGTGTCTTTGTATTCATTTCCTTGAATTATGTGGGATTATGCAGTAACCATAATTAGCGATATTAAATATTAAGAAATAACAGTAAATGAATATGACGTAAAAAAAAAAAATGGGCAGAAAGCAGGAAAAAAATGTATGCATCGAGGGTATCTGAACAGTATTTTTGTTATATTAATAGTCGAAAAGTAAACAGTGCATTTTAAAGCAAAGTTTTCTTTTTCTTTTATATTTTTGATATTGTAATTTATATCTTTTGCGGCATTTTAAGTTTTGGTGTCGTAGTCCTGCGGCACGGATCAAAGCGCAAAGCTGCTGCGAGCCCGCCTCTTCACGCATGTGCCAAACATCTGGGCCTCACGTTCTCAGGCGCGTGCCAGAACCTTATTTGCTTTATTCTACTGGGAAAGGTCCGTTTGGACGGCTACTGCATGCTCACCCCTCTTTGGTGCTCGTCACTGGTTTGGTAAGAGCGGTGGCAAAATCTCTTCCACCGTACACGTGGTCTCCTTGTGCTCAGTCAAATGTCACATTTGACTTGAGTGTTATTCAAAGCTGGGAAGCCTGTTAAATGGTCAAGTAACTAAGGATAAAGACCACCAGCTATGTGGTGATGCAGCAGTGGCTCGGATAGTCAATTACTGTAGGTGTTGCACTCATTTAATTGGACCAGATGCTGAACTGTCATATGGCATGTCATTCTGTAGTACATTTGCAGTTTGAACGTTTTGTTACAAAGTGCACCAGGATAAATGCGTTGTGTTTATTGGCAGTTAGATCAAACTGGTAGGAGGGATTGGCTACTTTTGACTTGCATGGTATTAAATCTACACAATGATGTCAGTATTTGAAGTGGTATTATGGCACCAAAGTGACTCATACATTAGAAGATTTTTCTTTCTTTTATGTAAAGTTTTATGAATTTCCTATATTTACCATGCTTTCAAATTGTACATATTTAATTAATATACTGCATTTTCTGCTGAAGTCTAGGGTTTTTAGGTCTAAATAATTTAACAGGAAGAAAAAAATAGGTTTGAGTGAATACTGAGAGTATATGAGTATAAAAAGGGTATGTTGTGGATGCTATGAATCAGAATTTCCTTTTTGTTTTTGCCCTCTGCTAGATCCTGCATTCACAAATGATTTGTCCATATACACTGAGATCATAATCTGCAAATGGCATATTGACTCAGTGAAAAAGAGAGAAGTAAGAGAGAAGGGGAGAAAAAGAGGGATACAGAACAAAGAGAGAGGTGCAGAAAGAGGGAGACAGAATAGCAGGCAGAGAGAGGGCCCACTCTTTCTTGGTCTCTGTTACTTCGCACTTCAAAGCCTGCCGTGGAGGCTTAAGAACAAAGGCCTCGGGCATAAAAGGCTGGCGGCGGGCGTTATCTGTTGGTTATTCCCATTCAGCAGTAGGATTAGCGAAGCTCTCCACACGGTCTGCATGTTTTTCTCTTCATCACACACCACCCTGCTCCAGAAATCTTGAGAGGAGGACAGAAAAAGGGGAGAGAGAGAAAGAGTAAGAGAGAGCTGGGGAGAGAGCAGAATTGGATGCCACTTGCTTTCATCTCCTTTTGAGAATTTTTTTTGTGGTCTCTGTGTGTTTTACTGTTCAATCACAGCCATTCTGTCAAGTGTATAATTTTCAAAGCTTTGAGACCATTATTTAGGGAGGAAAGCCTTTCAGAGGGAAGCCCCAAACATATGCATGCGCAAACCATGAGGGTCCATTCATCCCTTGCAGATATATGTGTTCCTCCACTGGAATGATTTACACAGTGTAATTAAACTCATGAATCCGGAGCCTCTCTTTTCACCATGCATTCACTGCTTGGTCTCAAATGTCGGAGGCCCACAAGTCAATTCCACAGGCTTTAAAAAAAAAAAAAAACTTTAGTTATTTAAAAGAGATAGTGAAGACCAGGTCTCTTTCCAATGCAGGCTGAGTACTTCTACGAGTTCCAGACTCTACGTTCATTCGACAAAGACATCATGGATGACCCTACTGTCAACGTCCCCCGATTAGGCTCTGTACCGCACAAAGCTTCAGGTCAATAAGCACTTAATAGCATATCAAAAATGACAGGTTGCATTATAAATGATCCTTTGGGCCATGTCTTACATCTAAGGGGTTTGTGTATCCTAATTGAGTTTGGAAGGAGACACCGCACAGGCAGTGTTTCCTACTTGCATGTGATCGCTCACATGATAAATGGGTTTGCATGCGTAGTGGTGCAGGTAGGTTTCCCATGCCGAGGCGATCAGGACGGTGTTGCGGCATTCGAGGTCACCATCCTGGTGATGGACGGGGGTGGAAACATCGTTCTGCGGACCCCGCATAACGCCATCTTCTTCAAGTCCTGCCAGAGAGGTTAGGGTCTTCATGCATACCAGCTGCACATCTGTTTAGACTATTTAAGGAAATAAAGAAGTGCATAATGTTATACATAATCACATAACATAGGATCACTAATAACTGCATATGGCTAATTAAAAGGTTTGTTAAAGTAAGTTATGATGAATGCATCTAAAAAAAAAGGCCTTGCTTCAAAGTCGTGCTTTGTGTCAGTCTTTGGATTGGTGCTATGAGCTGCTTTGTCATTCAATCTGTGTGTTGTGCTGTATGAGACCATAGGAGGAAAGGCAAGCTGGAGGATAGGCAAACTGGGCAAACCTCAGTGTCTCGTGGGAACTGCGGCAGGAGCCTCAGCTTGCTGCCTGATGACAGACGACCCAAGTTGTGGTCTGTGGTTTCAGACCTCAGAATAAGCAATCAGCAGGTCTTCACTAGAGTGCACTAATTTAGGCACAAGCTAATGAACAGCTCACATTAAAATGATATGGAAGTACATAAACTACTGCATAATTTGTTATAGTTGATGGCAGAATTATGCAGAGTGAGTTTGCATCAGACAGTGAAGGCATATGTTGCATTCATCACGAAGCTGACATGATGAACCATGATAAGACATGATAAAAGTCATGGAAAGTAGGAGGAAGAGAGATGTGATATGGGTTACACTGCATTTCACACACAAAGGCCATCACTAGCCCGTGATGTCATGTGAAATCTGCCAGCTGCAGCAGCCCATGAGAATGTGAGACCAGAGCCACTCAACACACACACACACACACACACACGCCTACCTTGTGTTGCATTCCTTACACACCCCCTACACACAGACACCACAGATCAAATGGTCCATCTGCTGGAGTGTCCCAGTGAGCAGGAAGCAGTATGTTTCACAGAGGAAAGTGCTCTAGTGACCATCACGCAGGAGCACACAGCAGTCATGGAGCTGCCCTTGTAGCATAAACCTCAGTTGTGGGTTTCTGTGATGAAAAAGCTGACCCAAGAAGTGACCACACACTATATTAGATTCATGCTACTTCAGAGAAACATGATCCCGCATACGGTGTGCAAAAAAATCAACAAAAATACTTCATCTTCATCTGTGGGAATTGTCATCGCTGTGGTAAGCTCATATGAGCTCAAAGAGCTCACAGTGGACTCAGACTAGATTTGTTTCCGAAGAAGATGAGGCAAACACGCTAGCTAATTCCGTATTTGCTCTATAGCAAAGGGCTGAGAGCTGGTGTCAGCTTCTCCTCTGCAGCTGGTCAGCTGTTGCAAATATTCCAGACAGCACTATTGCTTATAGACAGAGAGGAAACTGTTTTAAAACATGTCTGAAAGCTACACTTGTTTCCGTGACATGAGCCTTTAATGTACGTTGACCACATGGCCTTCAGAGATGGCATGCGAACGAGAATAAAGCTTTGGCTAAACCTCAGCAATCCAAATTTGAAGCACTATATTGGATGCGACATGTTTCACAGGCTTGCGGACATCGTGGTTTCACCTCAAAGCCTTTGCAGTTTTTTCCTTCAGAATACTGCTGCTCACTTCTCTTGAAGACACAACTGCTTTTGAATTCAGTTGCCGCACTGTGGAAATGTGGCGACCCTTGAAGTGGTGGAGAAGATGCAGGGGTCCAGGGGCAGGAGAACTCACACCACGCCTTTGCTCTCTCTCCCCCTCTTCTCCTGCCCTCTGAAGCGAAGTGTCCTGGGGGCTGCAGGAACGGAGGCTACTGTAACGAGAGGCAGGTCTGCGAGTGCCACGATGGCTTCTATGGCACGCAGTGTGAAAAAGGTAACCCTGGTTCTAAAAGCCCACCAAAAAGTCAACCGAACAGCCCTTCTCCCCTGGAACCTGAGTCTTATACTCTGTTCAGGCAAACCAATGTCTCAGCGTTAAGCTCTGATTTTCAAGAGGGAGCACAGTGCATTCTGAAATATACTACATATTTCCAATTCCATATTTCCAGGTCTTATGAAAGACCTGAAACTCACATTTATAACCATTATGTATTTGCAATCTTAAACTTGGATTTATACTGGATTAGATTTAAAAGATTACTTTGCTTTGACTATGTCACTATCCAGACTATATCAAGGCATTGTGTTGCTGATTTGCAAAAAGGTTGTTTTTAATAAAACCAGAACTTGCTTTATTTTATTTGATCATGTTCGGATATTGTGAAGTACATCACAGGAATGACAGCTTGTGTTCTGCTCTCAGCCCTGTGTTCACCACGGTGCATGAATGGAGGTCTGTGTATGAGTCCAGGGCTGTGTGGTTGTCCCCCAGGCTACTATGGTGCCAGCTGTGAGAAAGGTAAGAGGGCGTTTCACCCTAAATCCTGCATGAATTGTCTTTTTGATTCTGACCATTGAAATGTGGCACTGTACTTTGTCATTCTTACTAGTATATTTTACATTCATGCACAAACCGCTTGACCTTTGGTTAGCCTTAGCTGGACTCACCTTGTTCTGTTTGCAGCAAACTGCAGCACTACGTGTTTTAATGGGGGAACTTGCTTCCATCCCGGGAAATGTGTTTGCCCCACTGGCTTTGAGGGCAGCCGCTGTGAAAAAAGTGAGTACAAACAGACCTCTCATAAGGCCATGTTAGCCTGTGCAGAGCAAGAGTCCAGATCTATGGTCAGTTTTACCTAGCATATCCCAGTGGATACAGAAGGCAACTGAGTCAAGATCAGCTACTCATAGTCTGGGTTTTTACAACATGGCCTGAAAAGCTACTTTCAATATTACTATGTATGCCCCCATTGACCATATGTGGTACTAGTAGAGATTTCAGCAGAAATGTTGTGAACTTTGTGAATCTTGGCCTTTACATTTTCCATGATTAACCAATAACCAGACCAGAGGTAAGAACCTGACTGAAAAGAACTCTGTGTCTCATGCTCCAGTGCCTGATTTTAAAGAAAAGGGATTTGTCACTTAGTTGCGATGCTCATATTGCCACATACCATGTTCAGAGCAGACCCTCAGACAAACTTCCTACTGAAGTGTGATCTTACGATTGTGGAAAAAGGGCCAGCATCTACGTTGGCAAATTTAACTTTGTGCAGTTTAATGACAACCACAAGTGCTGACTTCCAGCCAGTGAGCTGAAGGTATTAATACCATTAGTAGTAGTTAGGCAATTACCTGTGTGTGCATGAATGGTAACACAACTACTATCAACACTATCAACTTCATCCCTTTGTTACAATGTGAAATGGTATTAAAATACTGACAAGCTGCAGACAGTGTTTTGGCTAATGAAGGGAACATTAATATATGGCAGCAAATTCTAATGCTTGTAGATATTATTTTTAATATATATGTTTAGTCTGGTTAATGTCTGTACATTCCCCTTGATGTTTACCTTTCATCCTCTTCTGTCATCATGTCTCAGCACCCCAGCTCAAAGACAGGATGTTTTCACACTATGAATTATCACCTTTCAAAGGCAGTAAATCATACACTCCCGCTACTTGATATGTCAGGGGAAAAAGCATTAAGACATTAAAACCATTTATCTTAGGACGCAGATTAAGCTCAGTGCTGGAGCATTCAGGGCTATCGGTGGAGAACGGAGTGATGTAGTATTTCCAACACACCACATCGTCTTCATCTGCAGAAACTGCCCAGAAACAGCACCAAACTCATCTTAGCCCTCTGATCCTCTGTAGGATCAGGTAACGCGCTCTCTGTGAAAACATGCTTTGAAAAGCGGCCTTCATGTCGAGTTAAGGTTTTCTTTCATCAGTAAAGATATCATCAACAGTTTCTCCATTTCATCTATATGTAACAGCACAAAAAGTCCACTGAAATTTAGTGGGATTCAGTCATGTACAGATCATAAGGAGATCTTCAAAACTATACATCCACACCCTTGTTTTTCAGATGTGTTAAATTTCCCCTCACATTGTTTCAATTACTCTTTATTTTTATATCCCATTGTTGGCTGTTAATTAGCTGAGGGCTTTAAAAGCTGAACCGGTGTAATTATTTTCTTTATGATGCATGATGCATAGTTTCCACTGCTTAATGGATTTTATTAACCCTGTACAGTCCATGGACTAGCTGGTGTGTCCGGACTCCTATTTTTCACTTTTGAAGCTAAATACAATTATTTTAGTCTTAATGGAGTTACAGAATAATTTTCAGTAGTTACTGAATCATAACTAAATTCCTTATGAATGATAACTAAATAATAAGCCTGCAGTAATGAAGTTATGTTACATGCCTATAGTCACTAACACTTTTTTTTCAGGTAATAACTTTTGCATTGTGTGTGTGTGTGTGTTTGTGTGTGTATATGTGTGTGTGTGTGTGTGTGTGTGTGTGTGTGTGTGTACAGTAAGTTTACATACCCTGGCAGAATTTGTGATTTCTTTGATATTTTTGTCAGGGAATAATAATGATAATACAACAACTTTTCTTTTATTCATGTTTAGTGGTTGGGTCAAGCCATTTATTATCAAACAATTGTTTTTGCCCTTTTTAAAATCCTAATGAAAACAGAAACTACACAAATGACCCTGATCAAAAGTTTACATACCCTGGAAGTTTTGGCATGATAACATACCCACAAGTTGACACACAGGTTTAAATGGTTATTAAAGGTAACCATCCTCACCTGTAATCTGTTTGCTTGTCAATCAGTGTGTGTGTATAAAGAGTCAGTACGTTCCTGACAGAACCATGCATAAGACATGGGGAAAGCAAAAGAATTATCAAAGGATCTGCAGGAAAAAAATAGTTGTATAGTAAATAGTAAAACAGGAAAAGGATATAAAAAGATATCCAAGGAATTGAGAATGCCAATCAGCAGTGTTCAAACTCTAAGAAGTGGAAAATGAGGGATTCTGTTGAACCCAAAGTCAGGTAGACCAACAAAAATTTCAGCTACTACTGCCAGGAAAATTGTTCGGGATGCAAAGAAAACCCCACAAATAATGTCAGCTGATATACAGGACTCTCTGAACAAAAAGTGGTGTGGCTGTTTCAAGATGCACAATAAGGAGACACTTGGAAGAAAAATGCATGGTTGAGTCGCCAGAAGAGCCCTTACTATGCCAATGCCACAAAGCAGCCCACTTACAATACGCCAAACAGCACAGAGACAAGCCTCAATATTTCTGGAGCAAAGTTATTTGGAGTGATGAGACCAAAATTGAAATTTTTGGCCACAACCATAAACGCTACATTTGAGAGAGGAGTCAACAAGGCCTATGATGAAAAATACACCATCCCTACTGTAAAACACGGAGGTGGATCGCTGATGTTTTCGGGATGTGTGATCTATGCAGGCAGAAGGCAGGGTTAAAATTGATGGCAGAATGAATACAGCATTTTATCAGAAAATACTGGAGGAAAATTTGCACTCATCAGCCCAGAAGCTGCGCATGGGACGCACTTGGATGTTCCAACATGACAATGATCCAAAACACAAGGCCAAGTCAACCTGTCATTGGCTACAGCAGAAAAATTGGAGGTTCTGGAGTGGCCATCTCAGTCTCCTGACCTCAATATCATTGAGCCACTTTGGGGAGATGCAAGATGCAGTTCATGCAAGACAGCCCAAGAATTTACAGGAGCTGGAGGCATTTTGCCAAGAAGAATGGGCAGCTTTACCATCTAGGAAAATAAAATGCCTCATCCACAACTACCACAAAAGACTTCAAGCTGTCATTGAATGTAAAGGAGGCAATACACGGTATTAAGCACTAGGGTATGTAAACATTTGATCAGGGTCATTTGGGTAGTTTCTGTTGTCATTATGATTTTTAAAAGAGCAAAAAACAATTGTTTGATAATAAATGGCTTGACCCAACCACTAAACATGAATAAAAGAAGTTGTTGTGTTATCATTATTATTCTCTGAAGAAATATTTAAAAATCACAAATTCTGCCAGGGTATGTAAACTGTATGAGCACAACTGTATGTATATAAAACTTTATTTATGCTTGTTGGTTATGTACTGTATCTTACTAATGTTAGACCAACACAGACTGACTACTCCATTTCAACCAGCTACAGCAGCTTGGCACTTTTCTTGGTTAGCTCGTGGATACTGAGTGTTGGCAAGCGATGCTGAATATCGGCTCAGTATGATTATTGGCTGGGTATGCTGAATTTTGCGATGCTGTATGTGGTGGTGTGTCTAGTGGCGGCTTTAGCAGTGTGGTTGTCATATTTCCGTGGTAGGTAAATGCCGGCAGCCATGCCGCAATGGAGGCAAATGCATGGGCAAGAACAAATGCAAGTGCAGCAAGGGTTACCATGGAGATCTGTGCTCCAAGGGTGAGACTGTCCATCACCATTCCTCATCAGCTATCACACAATCATTTGTGTGTATTCTCTGTCTGTCTTTGAAAAGATGATGAAAATAAGTTGTTTGTACTTCTTGTAGCTGTATTGTAAATGTAAGGTTATAATACACACACTTAGTTTAATGAACAACCGGTGGTCAGTGTACTCAATGAACAGACTAACTGCTTCCGGACATTCTAAACAGCATTCCCCCCCCCCCCCCCCCCCCACTAAATGTAGAGTCTGAACATGTCTCTGTGTGTGTGTGTGTGTGATGCAGCTGTCTGTGAGCCCAGCTGCGGAGCACACGGGACTTGCTTAGAGCCCAACAGGTGTCAGTGCCGGGACGGTTGGCATGGACGTCACTGTAATAAGAGTGAGTTAGCAACCCGATCGCACCACAAAACGAGCCCCCCCCCATCCCCACCAAGACTTCACTCCCCTTCACAATCCCAAACATCCATTTTCCCAAGCCCAGCCTACTGATGGCAACCTGTTTATGGATGACCTCACATAATCTACTGTAACCTTATAGCCTTCCTGGGCTCTTCTGGAGGCTCAAGTAAAATGTTGGGCAGGCATGTCTCTTCCCTGCGGCCAGGAGTCATTCACTTCTGCAGCAGTGGAGGGAGGCCTGCGGCTTGCAGGCTTTGTGTTATTTCTAACAACCATATGCTGCCATTCTCTTTATACCAGATGTGGTCTCAATCATTAATTTAATGACATTTACTAATGAGCTGTTAATTAATGTGTATTAGAAAATAATTTCTTATTAGGCTTCAGTGTTGTCAGTCCTCTAACTCTGCCCATGTCTTTGTCTTCCCAGGGTATCGCGGGGGATCATCAACGATCCCCCGCCCCTCCGGACCCAGGCCAAAGCCCCACACCACATCAGAGAGGGAGCTCAGAGTGGCCTCTGACACTAACCGGCCCTCCGACACCAACTACGTTGTTTAAGCTTCCTGGCCTGTGGCCTCCCCAGGGGCCATCGCTCATCTTGACCTTCTTCAGATCCCCAGCATCCTTCCTGGGATCCTTCCTCCCTGGGTTGCTGCTTCCACCCTCGCCAGACTTTTTGTTCATGTTCCTGGTATCCCCTTTCACGGTCAAAGCCCAGATCTCCACTCCCTTCTGGCAATAACCCCCCCCCCCCCCCCCCAGTCTCGCAGACGCCGGTGGGGGTGAGTCACAGGCTGCTTTGTCTTCAGTGGGGTTCGGCCTGCGATGTTTTGCAGGGAGGCTTGTGGCTCTACTGTAAATATGGGCATGAATCACAGGGAGCACATTACAGACCAGAGGCACTTTTGGGTTTGTGTGACCTGAATGAAGATGGTAACTGCTGTTTTCAGTTCATGTTCTTTGGTTTAATCAACATTCTTTTTCTACACATGGACAGTGAATGGCCGAAGATCTCTCTGAATACGTATGCTTGCATTATGAGAAGTTTTTCCAGCTTTACTCTGTAGTTACATGCCATGTGAAATGGAAGTATATCTAGGTGTTATAATAATGTAGGGTAGTCAATGCATACTTTTGTAAGTTTCGATACTTAGTTGAAGTATAACAATGCTGTTAAGCTGCTTCATATATAATAGACATAGGAAAGTGCTAAGGAATGGATTGTTATTTTCATGTGGGTGTGATATCAGTCAAATAAAGCCACCTCATACTTGAGTGTCTCCAGCATGCCATAAGCTGAGCTCTTTCAATTGCTGACAACAAGCATATCACTGTTGGTGCTGTATCTACTGTAATTTTGAACAGTGGCTAAACCATAGTCAGTGAATATACAAAATTCTCCATCATTTACATTTTGATAATAATACCTGATTATAATACCTGTAAAAATTCCTAAAGGTATTTAAAACATTATTATACCAGTGCTTCTCAGCGGGCCTTGGTTCCCTACTAATACCAAACATCTTCAGACAGTTGTATAAGCAGCAGTATTTTTATCCAGTGTTAGTCATTTCTCCCATGTGCTGCTGGGTCTGTGTGGGGGGCTGGAGAAGAGAAGAGGGTAGCTGAGGTTTTACAGGCAAGTAGCTTCAGCAGAGAACCAATGGACGCTGAAGTGTTAGTCCCCTCAGCAGCTGCCTCACTTGACTGACACATTCTAAAACCTCTGCAAATTACACGTTGAAATTTACGGGGGGGGAGGGGGAGTAAACGTGGTTTTTAAAACATTTATAAAGCCTACGTTTTAGTCAGAGCTGGAATTCTACATGATAAAATGACTTCAAGAATTTTAGAGACTGAGCAGGCCAGACCGCCACTGATCAGATATGCATTATATCTATCACTGTTATTTTGTATGTTATTTGAATCTTAAACCAAATCATGTTTGTTTTGCTCTTGTGTAAAGTGAAAGGCTGTGTCATCTGAAAAGAATGTTCTCGTTCAATTACCAGCCCCATAAAGTAGCTGCAAACACCTGCTGCTGTTAATGAGCAGATGCCATAGAGCTGGTCCACCCACATATCACTCACAAACTAACCCCAAATTCTGATTCACCCTCTTCCAGCCCAGCCTCAGGGGTACACACACATCTTGCTTAAACACAGGATACTTCATATAGCTTCAGTGGTAGACCAGCTACTAAGCAGGGAAAATACTTTCTCTAAGAAGTTGAATATCTATACTATGGAAATCATTGGGGCTTAATTAAAAAGTGAAACACTAATGATAAAATGTTTTGTTTTGTGCTATTTAACAAAGTGAATCATTTATCTCTGTCAAACCCCCCCCCCCCAAAAAAAAACCAACAAACAAACAAAAAAAAAACTTATGGACTGATAACATTAAACCCAGAACCAATAACATGTTACTCCATTAAACCCCAGCTCTGCTATTCTACTTCACTGTCATCACAGGAAGGTTACGAGAAGGCTAGAGAAGACAGGGTAATATAACTAGGCGGCAGGGCAGTGGAGCGGACCTGATGACGTAGCGGCTCCACCCAGCTCACTCACCCTCCTGCACCAAGAAGACAGGCACCCTGCCGCCTTGCAGGGTCACCTTTCATGGGGAAAATCCAACGATAACAAAAACATGCTGTGGAATCTCAAAAATGCACCCGGCACGCAGAACGGCAGTAACCTGGGATACAGGCACCATGTCCACAGCTCTTTATAGTTTTGGTCGATGCTCCTTTCAAAGTTTCCTCTCACATCTGTATAGCCTGCTAGGGGCACAGACAGTCTGCAAGTGGTCAGATGTGCTCCAGTTATGGCTGCCTCGGCAGATGTACACCTGATTCCTGTAGCACATTCATGAGGACTATGAGCCCACTTTAATTAGGCTTGTAACTGTTGAGAGAGATGGGACTTTTTTTTTTATCATATGGACAGGGCATTCCTATTGCCTTCAGTTGCACCAAGAAGTGAGGAAAAATAATTCAGAGTTCTTTTCAAATCATCTGTCAAAACACTGTCCTGAAGGAATGATACCCTAGATGATTCTCATGGAATATGTGCTATGCTATGTTGTTAATTATAAGTAAAATAAAATAAGCCTGATGGATCAGGGGGTGCTCTCTGTACCAGCTTGAAAAGTCCCTTTCTCAGTTTGGAGGTGAGCAGTGGGTTGGCCGCTGCCATGGCGATGCTCCCATGCAAGGCTCCCGTGCGAGGCACTCCCAGTAAGAGACACACACTGAGAGGAAGACATCAAAGGCCAAGTGAGAGAATAGGCTGTTTGAACCAAGAGCGGCGGATGAGCTCTGTATCTCATCCATAATCACCATGCGGAAAACAGTTGGCTCAGAGCTGGAAAGGGCATGGCGTGGATGTGGGTGGTGGGGGGGGGGGGGTGAGATTTACAGCGGTAAAGTACACATCTGAAGGCATGGTGATTAACACCAGCGAAAGGATGTTCATTCATGACAGGATGCAGAGATACAAACATCCTGATATCCAGGTAATGCTGTGTATCTCCCACAGTGCCCTGCAGGAAATGAATACACCCATTACCCCTTTAATGAGCGCTAAATATGCACTTGCAACATAACTGTTTAATAGAGTATGAATGACAGGTTATGCTCATATGCATGTGTGTGTGGTAAGGCCTTCAGATCTGGTCATAAACATAACAGTGGCAGGCAGTATGTGTTTTGGGGGAGTGTTTTATGCTCAAGTGCAGCACTGGGAGAGAAAAGACACTGCTGAAAGGTCAGAGCACCTAGGCTCAGCTCAACCTAGGCTCAGCTCAACGCTCCGTTTCCTTAAACATAAGGCGTGAAATAGGCTGGATGCAGCCCCCTGCAACTCTGTCGAGAGAGGGGCACAGTGAGACCAGAGGCAAACCTGCTGGGCTGTCATCGCACAACACACCCTAGCACACAATGGAAAATATGCCTAAGATTACAGCGGTGCAAATTAGAAAGGAAACTTTTAAAAATGCAAGAAGGATAAGCAAAAAAGCAACTTGAAAGTGCATACAGATTTGTTTCAGACCCTATAGACAATGGCAGGACAAGGTTTGGGTGTGTTTTCAGGAATATGTACTGTACTGTGAATATGTGCATAGTGTATTGGCCGCATATTTGAGATTTACTGGATATTTGGTCACTAAAACCCCTGAAGTACTACTAGTGTGTGCCTTTGTTAGACTGAGAAAGAAGAAATGTAACTGGAAATGGAAAAGAGGCACATGGAATAGTAATTAATAATGTAATTATTCATAATTTAAGAAAATAAATGTCCGTATAATCATTTATTGTTATGTCTCTGAATATGCTATATGTGAATATGCGTATGGCTAGTAGTATTCTTTATGCATAGGGTGCTCTGACTGCGGACAGCCCTGAATGGACTGTAGAACGTGCAGGTGGTACACCCTTTAGTGAGGGAGCAGCAGTGAATGCGGATCTCCAAAGGACAAGAGCTCTCTCTCCTTCTAACATCAAAGCCTTGCTGTCATCCCACAAGAATTTCCAAGTGCCCCCATCCTGCCTCAAGAAGACCAGCCAGCCTGGAATTTTAAGTGGATTTCACCCATCTTTTCGGAGCTTTCAGAATGGGGTTTGGAGGAGAATGGATGGATGACTCATTGTGACCCCTTAAACAAACTGGGACCACACTCAGATTCAGATGAGGTAGGGGTTTACACACACACACACACACACACACACACAAACACAATCTCTCTCTTTACTTTTCAGATATATTGTTTGTCTTGTATGTCCAAATACGAACAAATACCTAAAAACATACATTTCTGGTATCTGAAACTGTAACCTAAGCACTTTGCCTTTGATTCTTTGTAACTGGAAACTAATCTCCTGTAAATCCACTAAACCTATATTAACATATTTTATTATTATTTCACCAATTTATAATAAGGTGTCTAAGAAGGTGCGTATCGGTGGCACGTCCAGGATTTCATACATGGGTGACAGGAGCACACTAAGAGGTGGCAACCGCCTAATTATTTATTCAATTATTTCAAACTGTAAAATTAATGACCATGTAAAGACATTTAAATTTTCTCCATAGTTACTAATACTCAAATTGGTTAATTGATTTAGCCTAATATACATACAGTGCTACAATAATTATCTATAATAATAAATCAACACCAAGAGCTGCTGTCCTGTTCGTGTAGTTTGTCTCTCTCAACATGAATCTAATCTGCTTCCACCTTGTCTAGCTCCACTTCATCTATCTTACTGTTTCTTCTTTTACCATTTATTTCCCTATTCTGTTTTTGGAGGAAATAAATTCCTCCAATGTTTCCCTTTCTCTTCCATTAGTTTTTTTCCACAGGATAAAAACAAAAACAAAGAATAAATGTGCTTATCAATGAGTGATTTATAGATTTAATTCATTCATTTTGTTCCCCAAACCCTCCATGTCATGTTAGTCTATGAACAGAAATCCCATCTGAACGCACGTTTGTTATGTGCAAATTCGTTATAGGAAAAAATACTCTGTAAATTTTACTTTTCACAGCCATGTTAAAATAACATCACAGAATTTCAGCTTGGGAAAACTATAGATGGTTGGCCATTCAAATCTACTTTTCCTACTTGGGAGTCGGAAACTTCCCATTTCCTATTTGGTCACGAATGCAGCACTAAAATGCATAAATAAATAAATGCATACTCATGGAGAAGAGTGGAGAATAGAGGACTGTAATTGTTTAAAAAAATTTATTTAGGTATTTTCTCTTGGGTGAATGTACTCCTGCTGCATGTTTTCAGAGCCCAGGCCCCCCGTTCGCAAGTGGATAATTAGCTAACTCACTTCATTACCAAAGTCATTTCCTAACGCTTGGGGTACTTGCTCCCCCTTGCGTCAGAAAGCTAAAGATGCAAGGTTTTTTTTTTTGTTTTGTTTTTTTGCTTGCATTCTCTGCCTAACACAATGGCTGACCAGGAAGCTCTTCAACCTCTCAAATCTCTCAATTCATACGAGCCTACGTATATCGACTTTGTCAATAAGTCCAGCGGGAACGCAAGAGTATGGTGGTTAAACTTTTCAGGCGCTCCAGTCTCATATGGCGACATAAGGCCTGGGCAAACACTTAAAATGAATACATTTCTGAGTATGTGGCCTGCCAACGGGATACCCCAAACCACATCAATTTTAGAATCAAATTTGTGGGAAATTTAGATTACAAACGTATATCTCGGTGACGATGTTTGCTTTTTTTCCTCCCAGCACATCCCTGGATTTTTCGAGCATCAGACGGATCAAAACTGCTGGCAAACTTTGGCGAGGTTTATTTTCCAGCAGCTGCGCTATATGGAGATGACGGCAACCCGCTGTTCCGCACGGTTACGATTACCGCCCCCGGTGCGCCTCTTCTGCGGCCTGTCGTGTCCAGTGTACTGTGTACTGCGCTTATTATGCAAAACGTTTATTTTTTCCCCGTTTGGTTCTCTTGTAACAGTGTACTCCTTACAAGAATACTGCTCAAAGCTCATCCGAAAACTGGTGAGAAAAGAAGATATCGACAAACTTGAAATCCCCGAATTTTTGAGAAAGGACATCCGACGCACACCTAATTTACTGCAATAAATCGTGGCTCCATAGTTTAAAAACACGAGGTCTGCAAAACTGATGTTTTTGCCTTTCAAGAATGCATGCAGATTGACTATTTACTGGAAGCGAAAGAGAAAGTAAAACTCCGACTTTTGGCCTGGTATTTATATAATAGGCTACGTCTTGTTCATTTTTCAGTCAAAATATTACACCCAAATAACATATAAAGAGGTAGAAATGAGTAGATACATGCTTCGCGAATGTTTAGTACAAGCGACAAAGAAGAAAGTGACGGACCATATTACAGGAATGAATACTGGAGGCTCAAACGTTTTGGTATATTTGTTTTTAAATATTTTAATTTCCATTCATTACAGTTCAGTTGATTGAAACTATTAAACAATTATTTGGATGTCCCCAGTAAAATAAGTATTGCACTTGTGGTAATAAATTAAAGTTAAATCCAAAGCCTAGTGAAGTCCCCTTCCAGGATATTCACAGCATAATATCCAAAGACAATGGCAGACATACAAAACAGCACTGCAGGTACTTTTAACATTATTTTCAAGAACTCTGTTGTATCTCATTTACAGGACTGCTGTCATCATAAACAGGTTAGTCCCAAAAGATGAGTGGATGACGCTGCCATGACAAATATTACAACACCAAAACCGGCAGTGTCCTCATTATAGTTTATGCTCCATTTTTAAGAATGTCACATCGGTTTTACTATTGCATAAGCAATTGGAGATTGTAAGAAATATGGATTTTATGCTATATGAAATTATTCCATATGAAATAAACAATAGTCAAATGTTTCAGCTGCACTGTAGCTTTTCTGAACACATTTAACTGATTAGTACTGCCTTGTTTCCTGAATGAGTAAACATATGCCATGGTTATACACTAAAAGCGGATATTCAAAGATTACCATAATCATCCAAAGCTCACCAACCACTGCTCAGAATTAATATTTTGTTCCCTGTTCACCAGTACAAAAACCATTAAGGAGTGATCACATCCACGGAATCAACAGACTAATCTCACAAGAGTAAACAAATACAAATCACAAGTGGTCCCTATTCAGAACTGTACACCCACCGAGTCATGCTCCGAGTTGAGATCGGAAGTATTACAATATTTTGAATAAGTGTAACTATAATGGACTAGAAAACTCAACTGCTGCACATATTTCAGAATACATTGGAGGCACAGTTAAGCATGCAAGAGCAATGACATTTGGCTTTATATCAAGTTCCAAAAAAGCTTTAACACCAACTCGAAATCATTTTTGAATAAAGAGAATAAGGGGCATTACACCCAGGTTATAATACATACTTTTAAAACAAAAAAGATATATGGAGAAAAAAAAAAAAGAGTCCATAAAAGTGCTGTGATTAATTTCATTCATTCATTCATCCATCCATCCAACTTTACCAACATGGCATTACTCTATATTCACCTGTCATCTTGTAGAAGCTGAGCCTAAGGGGGTGGGGTGAAGGCAGGATTTGGGTGGGATTTGGGTGGGACTGGGGTGGGACGAGGTGATGGGGTGGACATGCAGACTTTCAGTGTTTCTTCATTGAGTCGAGGATGTGCAGGATGTGCAGGAAGAGGTTGACTATGTCCAGGTAGAGGTTGATGGAGGCCAGCACGTGCTCCTCGGGCGACAGCTTGCGCATGAGCAGGTGGGTGTCGTAGATGATGAAGCCGCAGAAGATCAGGGCGCCGGAACCGGCAAATACCAGCTCTACCGTGTCGTTGTGGAAGAACAGCTGCCGAACAATGAGAGAATCCAGTCAGCAAATACAAGAGGCTGGATCATTGAAACGACAGCACTGTGATGGAATTTTCTCAGAGCAAACTAAGGCTGAATAGCCACCCATGACATTAGGCGTTCCCAGAATCTGCACTCACCCGCATAAAGCTGGCAATGATCAGGATCCACAGGGCAGCAAACAACCTGGCAAAGGAGATGGTACTTTGAGTGTGAGACTTTGGGATTCTATGATCAACACACAGTGAAGATGTAAGAGGAGAATTACCCGGCGCCAAGCTTGCTGAAGTCCCGCTTTGACTGATAAGTGTATGCAGTCAGGCCAGCAAATACAGCGGTTGTGAGGATGAAGGCCTGGAGTACTATCGAGTATTCATAGAAAGTTACTGCAAAAAAAGGGAAGAGAGCTTTAAGAATCCTATAATGGAAAACACACAATATTACAAAACACAGTAAACAAATACCAATACTCATAATTCAGCATTACTATTTGAGACTAGGGCTAGGGCAGTTTACATGGCCACTGTATGGTTATGTTACATGAGCCACAAGGTGTGAAGTAATGGTTACCCATGGTCAAGTTTCACAGTGACGTTGTTTTTTTTTAAAAAGTACATGACAGCCATCCACTGTGCTGCCAATTTATTAAACAGGTGTCAAGAGTTACAGACTTTACCTATACAATAAGAGATGTTTAGCATGAGAAGAGGAAAAGTAGGTTTAACTTACCAGCTGTGGCCACAGACACAGCTTCTAACAAAGTCTGCAACCAAACCGTGACACAATGTGTGTAAATGTATACAGTACTTTGTAAGTAAAAGTATACATTCTTACAAGTCCAAGCTATATGAAAGCAAAGAAGGGAATACTCACGAATCCCAAAAGTAAATAGAGGTTGATAGGATGCTGGTGTCGGTAGACAGCCAAGGCAACAATCAAAACCAGGGATCCAATTGCTGACAGCAGTACCACAGAGGGACTGTGAAAACAGTGCACGACAAGAGACTGCGCTTCACCTCAATCTACAAACTTTTATTTTGCTCAGTCATTGCACTGCTGGGGAGATTAAGCTCGCCATCAAAACATTCACAAGATTAGATGTTTTTTTACATGGGACTGGTACGGTTTTACCTTGAATGTATAAAGTTTTTGACGGGGTCACAGAACATGAACAGGGCAGACACCGCTGTAGTTATAAATATCTGCAATGAAAGGATCGTGTATACTTTGCGTAGGAAATCTATAACGGAATAAAAGAGAACAGTATAAGCATTAACGTTAGCTAGGTCAGATCCACAGAATTGACATTATTGTCTTAGCGAATTAGACATTGCTAGCTAACCTATTAGCGTTAGCGCAATCTCTAACTAATGACACGTAGTAGTTAGCTAGCTAGCTAGCTTCTCGTTTACTACCACTTTAAAGTCCTTAAAACAAAACTACAGACATTAATCCGTCGTTTCAGACAGACATTAAAGATAGCTAGCTAAGCATCTAATTTAGAGAGCTAACTAGATCGCTAACGCTAGCTTCCCAGCTATGTGAGTACATCTCCACTAATAATGACCTATCGTAGCTATAACCTACCCATACGGATTTGGACGCTGGCAGTAGCAACGTTCGTGCCGTAATTAAAATCATCCTCAATCGATGAGCGCGGATATTTTTCTTGGTCCATGTTGGCTACACGGTTTATTTAGCTAACTGTGTGACTATGCTTCCCCTTTCCTCCAGGTTTTAACTTCTCGTTGGGTGTTTGTTGGTACTGAAGAGCTTTTTACTGCCACCTATTGTTGTGCTTTTGTTACGGACCACTTAGATGAATAAAGGAAATCTAAAAAAAAAAAAAAAATTTCCCTTATGTTTTCCACACGTCTGTTTATTTGCTTAGATGTCTGTCTTCTTTTTTTTCTCTCTGACTATGATGATATGTCATGTTTCAATCTTTATAGCCTGTTTGAATCAGCCCCTTGTTATCACGGGCAGAATTTTAATCCTAACTAATCTTTCTCAAAACGCACCTCATCTGTGTTTTCCCACATGACGCTGACTGACTGAAATCATACGATGTTTTTTCACCCCCATTATCATCAGCAGAGGTCTGTCTTGTGTTTTGCTAGCTCTGCAAGAATTCTTCCCCAGAGGGTACTGACCCAGCAAATCTCTCCCCTCAGGCTTCTGCTGAACAACCAACTCCTTAACAAGACATCCCAACAACGTAACAGTTGACTGGAAATGTTTTGTTGGCATTGTGTATAATACTCTTCTTTGTCTCCTCAGAGACACATTAACTACACCATTAATTCCTGCTGCAGTAAAATAGCCTGTAGGGTTTGGTGCTGTGCTCCATCTTCCACTCCAGCTCTCCATCTTGTGTCCCTTCTCTGAGCAGGCCCATCTCTTATACCCAAGATACACAAACAATCATCTGGAAGGCTCTAATCGTATAGTAAAAGGAGAAAAAAAAAGACTTCAGGCTGCAGGAAAGACTCTAAACCCAAATCATCCTTATACATTATATTTCACAGAAGGTCCTATTTTTATAGCTTTTTCATTACCTTGCTCCAAGTAATTATATTTGTTAGTCTTAGGTTCTCTCTACAGTCTCAGCCAGACCGTTTTCTTTTGCCACAGGAACAGCCACAGTTTTGCCCAAAAATCATGCAACACATGTTTCTTGGCTACGATTTGCTCATCCTGTCTGACTGTTCATGTTGCTCCGTCCTCACAGCTTTTGTGGTGACGTGAGAGCGAGATGAATGACCAGCAGGGGGAGCACTCCCCCTAAAGACTGCAGGTAGCGCTTAAGAGGTGAAAATTACTCTTCACTTTTATTGCTTTAATTTTGCCTTAATAAAATCAGAGGGGCTTGCCTCAAGTTCTGAAGATTAACTGCACTGTGGTGTTTATATACAGACCACACGTCCTGCTGGTTTAAGGAGATGAATCTGACTGATGGAACCATTTCACATCAGTATGATTTGTCCACTCTGCATCTTTTTATTGTTTCTCTTTTTGTCGGCCATACAAAGGTTTACAGCTGTAGGAATCCCCAAAGTTATACATAGACGATAAAGATCATGCTAACAAAGTATTAAATTTGTACAAAAATACTTTACAGCTCATAATACCTGTCCATTAGAAATAAAAATACAGTATTTCAGGGACATAACTTGTGAAATTGATTCATTAATTCATCATACACTGAAAATGGATACTCACTATTTTAATTGGCAGTGCTTAAATCCACATAAATGAGTCCACAAAAGGAACGTATAAATGAGTAACTAAACAAAACACTCAAATGCGTGCATGTGACTAAATATTATTTCCAATAACACAGTGATATCACATTAAAAAATTAGGTCATGGAAAAACAATGTATTGGACACCACAATGCTATTGAAGTTGCTCTTGAATCAGGCCTTGACAGTCATAATTCAGGATGTCAATATGACAATGTTTCAGCAACGCCATGCTTGAACATCTCAAAACCAGTGCATGAGATTGGGAAATGAACCCATACCTGAAGAAACATCAGAAAAAGAATGAAACACAGTAATTTGAGAATTAAACAGTGTCCTGAAAGAACTCCACAAGAGCATTCCTCTAACGAGGTTATGATTGGTGCTTTTACTGGACTGCTGTGTGCCATTTTAAATAGTGAGTAGACAGTGTGTGAGCGCAGGGACGACAAGGGTCACGCCACTCATCAAAAGCCACAATTGTACACACACAGGTGGGTGAAGGCATGTGCTGCCATACGTGGTTCACTTATGGACAGTTTTCTCTTTTCTAACTTTGTTTTTTCTTCTGAGATTTTTTTTCATGTGAAATATGTTTCCTTGTTGCTCTACCACTTATGGCAGGACTGACGCAACTTATCTGCCGAACCCCATCCTCACATGACTCAACACAAGTGCCAGTCTTTTTTTTTTCTACAAATAATTTGTACACCCTTTGGGCTCATGCCCTCTGAAAATAATAATAAAAAACAAAACAAAACAAGAACAATTAAACATACAAAACCATACCAGGACCACATACAGTAGATTAGCATAAGTTCATATTCACTTAAACCGGGGTGGGGGGGGGAGGAGAGTATAGACTAGAAGTTGCTTCGAGCCTTCCATGTGTGACAGCCTCATGCTTGACATTTTAAATTTTTATTTTAATTTTTTTTTCCTTCAGTGTGATGTTAGAATGAGAGCTGCTTACACTGCGTATGTACTGTAGGTCAAAGAAGGGTAAATATCTAGACTTACAGGACAGGCTACAAACTACAGTTGTGGCTAAAATGTTCTTCCAAACAGTGTGAAACCCAAATCCTTAATGGAGGACTTTGTGTTCTTCTCTCTCCACATTGTTCTATCCTTTATTGGATGTGCCTGGCACCAGCAGGACACCTCCATGTCCTTGCTGCCACAACTTAATTGCCACCATTGCCCAGAAATGGCCTGTTGGAACCATTCTCTAAATGTGAAGAGAAGCTGCTTTAGGACAGTCTGGAGTGGGTATTTGGTCTCTGCTTTGTGCTAGCAACACATTTCCCCAGAATGGGATACGTCTAGGAGTTCAACTAGACCCTCTGCCTATGTTAGACACTTAGCAACGGCTTGTTCGAAATGAAACACACCATCTGTATCCCAGCGTCTTCGCGATCTGCACTCGAGTAGCTTCCTGCAAGGGCCATGCTTGCCAACCGTGGAACGCATCCCCACCACCACTCCGATTGCTCATTGGTCACTTATACATCAATTGCCTCTACTAATAAAAATAGATATATTCCCAATTTAAGGATAAGGTGCCTTTGTGTCACCCCTTTAATATCACGTTGAAATGATCCAAACCTCAGATTATTACTTATATGAGTAACACCTGAAATCAAATGATGGTATTTGGGATAGTCAAACTTTTTTTTTTAATCTGCATGTAATTAAGTACTCTTTTTGTACAATAGTACTTCTACCATTACAAAATATTTCAAAAGGACTCATGCATTACACTATGCAAGCCACTATGACTCGCTTTTGCCACGTTCGGAAAATGGCTTTTGGGTTCATGTCACTGAAATTGTCAGACTGTTTTCCTGCTGAGTGAGACAGGCAGAAAAGACCCTGGCATCAGTTGAGAGGAGTTACAGTGCTATTCACTATACACACACATGTGGGTTTAGTCCTACAAAAAAACAGACCCAGAGAGAGTCTGGGGGAGTTGTTTCCAAAGGACAAGGTGGACACCTAAGGCTGGAACAAGGGACTCTTCGCAAACAGAGAATGCAGGGACTGCTCTGGCCAAGACTAAGAATGTCTTGCTTACACACACACATGCAGAATTTCAAAAACAGGGACACACACACACACACACACACACACACACACACACACACACACCGAGCAGCCAGAGAGTACAAAGAGAAATGTCACCATCATGTGTAAACGATGTCAAAGTTTCCTTTTGTTTCATATTTTTCCCTAAAACTACTTGTTGGTTGGCAATAAAAATGAGGCATGGCACTGTTTCAATTTCAGATTTTCTCTATTTTTTTCAAATTCAGTACTCCAAGAGGTTAGTATGGTATTCCTCCATCAGTAGTGTCAGTTTGACAGGCGCAAACACGCACCCAGCAGGCATGGCAAGGACGCCTTTCTGCCAGCGTGACTTATGTTCTGGCACAGGGGCCAATGGGTGTGCTAGATCACAGACGAGTTTCTGCTCACTACCAGCAGGGGGAGCCGTCAGGACGGGTTCGGTTAGCACCATGAGGAGCACTCGTCTGCCATCGCCGGGGAAAGGGGGGGAGGGGATTCTGCTATAATGTCTTGTTGAGATCTCTGTCCTCTGCCCCCACTAGCCTGGAGCTCTGCTGGGTCGTCTCCTGGTCAGCTGCTAGCTGGCTGAGGGGCTCGCTGAGGTCAGTCCAGCCCTCTGGCTCCTCATTGGGCTGCTGGTTCAGTTCTGAGGGTGGCGCGGAAACCGGGTTCCGGCTGATCACTAGGTCCAGTTTGTTTCCAGATTCTGCGATGAGGGGAACTACCAAGCAGCAGTCAAAGTCTCTGGTGCGAACATGGTTGATCTGCGAAGGAACACAAAGAAATGCATGAAATCAAACATGCTCACCAACTACATATGGTTAAGTTAGCACTGCAGCATGGTTTAATCAGAAAGATGGGAGACACAAAACCTCTCCAAAAAATCTGCACTGTAATCAAAGCCACTTGACATGGAACCTATTCATCCACTACAGTGACATTTAGAAAACACAAGATAACATTTGCATATGTCTGGAAGCTGTTAACACTACGGTTAGATTCAACAACCTTTGTTGCATTTCAGTCATAGTTCTGCACTTGGAATGAAGATCAGACAGCTATGCTAATGAGACCTTTGGTGTTTCAGACTACATGGGAAGCGCCACTCTCCTTCAAGCCACTGTATTAATAAAACTAATAAATAAATAAATAAATAGTTTACATTTTACAAAGTACTTAACATTAAAACAGGGATTAAAACACATAGGGAAATTAAGATAAAAGATTTTCCGTTGGTTGGTCTTACATGGTCTTAGCCAAGCCAGATGAAGCCATTTGCGTTATGTTAAGAACTGTTCCATGCAGTGTGTGAATGTGCGTGAATGTGGCAGCGTACCTGCAGTAACCTGTCATAGGGCTTCAGCCCTGCCCCCTCAGCGGGCCCTCCTGGACGGATGTTGTTGACGTAGACGCCCTTCTCGAGGAGCCCGTCAGACACACTGAAGCCAAAGTCCTCCAGGTCCGACTCTTTGAACAGACTCACCTGCAGTAATGAGGTAGCAATCAGCCATGCGTTACCGCACATAGACTGGAACCCTTCAACCAGGGCAGAGGACGATTTCATAAACCGAACTGGCAACAGAATCTGAAGAAAAATATTCCAGACAGCTTTGCAAGCAGTATTACAAAAGCCCCCTGGAGTATCGTTGTGGTGTTAGTACTCATAGCATTAGCAGCGATGGCCACCTTGTGTAGCTCCACTGGGTTCGGCGACATAATGTCCTGGACCTCCTGTTTCATCTTCTTCATGGCAAAAGCCTTGCGGCCACCGTCACTGGGCAGCGTGTTGCTGCGGCTGGCCTGTGTGTACTGCGGTCTGCCGCTGCCACGCTCCTGGAAGCTGGCCTGCCTGCCCAGGTGGCTCCGTGACTGCGTGGGCTCCTGGTTCAGACTTAGCGTGCTCCCAGACATGATGGTAGCCTAGACACAAGCACAGCCAGGGCACCTCAGAGGGGCTCAGCACACATGGCCATGGCACAGTGTTTAGTATGTATATATTCATGTGCAGAGTATGGGGTAAATGTGATTAGACTGCCAAGCACACGCACACACACATGCACACGCGCGCACACACACACACACGTGTGATGGGCTGCTGCTTAATCTAGACCCCTTTGGGCAAAATTCATGGAGACGTACAAACGCAGCGGCAGAACGCCGCACAACCCCTCCTCTGGTTGCTTGTCAAAAATCATTCCTCATTCATTGCTGTACATCAAATGACCAAAATGCACAAACACTCTTGCTAACATGCATTTTGGCAGACAGGAGAAGAGCACCTAGTGCAGTCTCAGAGATGTCCACCATGGCAAATCATGGCAAAGACTAATCACACTTACAGGTTACAACCCGGATGCATTTTGGTCATTACAGATGTTTGGTAGTATCATTTGAAGTTAGAAATCTTCTAGACATTAGAGAGCTGAGTTTGAGAGTACATGGCTACACAAGACTGAAAGAATAGGACAAAAAAGCCTTGCACTGGCTCTCCCATCATGCTTTGCATGAACCCACATGCCCAGGTCTCCAGTTCTGCATCACTGGACAGTTCTGAGTGTTTCCCACCCAAACTGTACTGAATGGAGGTTCCAGGTTAACGATGGATGTCAGTGAAGGACTGAACTCTCCATCTCACCATGGTGATGCATATTCTTTTTCAAAACAACATGTAGTCATGCATCCCTACACAAAAACATATTCTGTCAACACCAGATGACAAATGTTTCTCCCCTGGCCCCCCACCAGTGTTTTTTTTTTTTTTTCCCTTTTGCAATTGTAAAGACAATGCTGCATGCTAGTGACATTGACCAAAGGCAAACACTTTATCAAGTGAAATTAGGGCCCATGGTACAGAGCACTGAACTACCAACAGCTGAATATGGCTCCACATCCAAGTTAAATGGGCAAAAGTGACTGATTGGGAAAAGTGTTTCAGAATTCCTCGGGAATTAAGTCACATCCTTTTGTATTCAGTAAGTGTTCTTCAGAATTAATCACATAAAAATTTCATTCAAGATTACATGAGAGCAAAAGTAAATGACCCATTTCCTATTACTGAGAAGCTGACTAGGATAAGAAAGTTCATAAATCACGGGCTCTGACAGCCACTGGTATGTGCGACCATCTTCACAGCTTTTCACAGCTCTCTGTTTGACTTATGCGACGGTTCAACATTGATTACTTGCTCATACGTCTGTTTCGCACCACTGGATGTGAAGTGGATGCCAATAGTGGTCGTGGGTGAGCAACGCCCCGCCCCTCCCACCCCACCCATTCCCTCCTGCCCCGCCCCTCCCTGCCCCGCCCCCAGCAGGCCGCCAGCGTGAGACACTGAGCCCAGCAGCACAGGGGAGAGCACCAGGGTGTCAGCACTCCAAGCAGAGACAAAGCCCGAAAAAGGAAAGGGGTACCAAGATGGCCAGGTTTCTCTTAGTCAGAAGCCTGTCTGGCTTGTCCTGGAAAGAGAAGGAGCAGTTACACAAGACTAGAAGGCATGAGGACATGCGACTATAGACGCAGGCTGGGGTGGTGTGTAGTGGGGGGGGTGGTGAGGGGAAATGGCCTCATCGTCATTTATGTTAAGGAAGGACTGTCATAACTAGGGGATGTGATGAATTATGGTTTAATTATGGTGTGTATGTGGCAGTGCCTGTTACCTCAAGCTCGCGGAGGATCCCTGACTGGCCGCAGGTCTCCAGGTCCTCCAGTGCCTGTGACCAGAAGTTCTCCTCCTGGTCCGGTTCTGTCCCGTCATGGCCCACGGTGAACCTGCGAGCAACAAGCAAGGGAGGTGTCAGCGCTTTGCCCCCACCCCTTCCACGGTGGCCAACGAGCAGGCAGGCACTACGGTGATGAGCACGGAAGAAGACCAATGGGGGCTGTGCAGGCGTTTGAGCGGTGGAGGCGTGGGGCTCAGGAGAGAGACACACATGAGGCACGGTGTCCAGCGTGGCTGGACACAGTGAGATGGTGACGCGATGGCGGGCGGAGACGCCCGCCGCGGCCGCAGGGGGCAGGCGTGGAGGCATGGGGGGAGGGGCCGCGCTGGGTTCAGGAAGCGGTGCACGAGGATGGGCGCACGGCACTGAGCCTCACCTGCTGTCTGAGATAAGGCCCGTGGGCAGCGTGGCGGCTCTGCAGACAGGTAACGGAAAGCAGCTTCAATCAACAGGGTCATGCAAACACATCCACGCTGGAGCGCCCTGAGACGCAGCCGGCAGCCGCTCGGCCACTGTGACAGGCACCTCAGCTCTGAGGCTACAGATCTGTTTTAGTGCTCCATGACTCAACACTAAATAATAGCTACTGGAATTGCTTTAAAGATCTAATGGTCTGACTCGTATCAGAAATGCTCTGACCTGCATCAGTGGCCGAATGCAGAAAAGGAAATGACTGCGTATACAAACTGGGTATTAAGTCTGTAGCAAGCTGAAGAATGTTCTGTGAATGTTCTCTTTCCTTACAAATGCAGGAGTTAGATGATTACCATATGAAGTGATGTACCAAATGTTAGCTTGACGACATTTAGCCTAACATTACCGTTCCCCTATTTTACTACTAATAACCTGAGCCCTGAAGAGGTAGCATGTAAGGTAAGTGCTAATGGAATATTATCAAGAGGTCATGTCAGCCTGTCCTTCCGTGAGGCTGCCCTGGCCCAGCTAAACACTTCTCTACACATGAAGACAGCTTTCTTACACTGTGGAACAGCACTATTGGTCTGAAATACAAGTACCCTGTACTGCGCAGTCAAGCATACAAGAAAGCATCTTTTAAACTTGCACTTCATAACGCAGCACACGGCAAAGTCATCACTGGTCCACCACAGCATTCGTTAACGTTCTCATTCAGTTTCACACTGTCTGCTGTTAGATTCTCTCCAAGACATGTGTGAGGAATTCTATATACACCCAAAAGTCCATTACTCACATGCCTCAGGTCATTTCCTGTAATAGCACAACATTTATGGGTGCATTCTTCATTATGCATTCTTCTATATTCTTTCTGCTACCTCTGCACAGGATAAACTGGGTTCTTTTAAAACTTGATGTAATATCTTGAGCATTTTCTTTTATCATAAACAAGCCACCAGTTCTAATGCATCATAACCGACCATCCTTTCAGCTTCAAGTGTGTGAACAGCGCACCAAAGCACAAATATAAGCCAACTCTCTGTTGGCTCAGCTCTGTGAGAGAATCTGTTTGTGTAGATGTCATAACATGTTATCTAGCATTAACGGTTCTGGGTTAATGCTACATAACAGAGAAAGAATGAGACACTATAGGGGTAATACACATTTTGGAGGAAAATCAGAGCATTATATTTCCATCAAAGCTTCTCTGTATTGGAATTAATATTACCAATTACATTTAATTATTAGCTTTAATCCAAAGTCACATCCTCTTAACCAATATACAATGTTTCATATTATGATGAAGTTTAGTTTGATTAAAATGACAAAATCACAAGTGTGTGTAGCTTTGACATGAATTCAAATTCAGTGTATAGTGGAAAAGTGGGCTGGCCTCGGGTGTGATGTGTGTGCGGCTGTAGTGACACCCACCCGGCGGTGGCCGGCTGCTCCCATTCATCATCGCTGAGGCCCAGGTCCTGCAGGACGTTGCCCCTGTGCCGAGCGCTGCTGCCTGGCGACAGGCTGCCCCGCCTCGCCTTGGCGTTCCTCCACTCGTGGCCACGTAGGCTGTAGCCTGACGCCTGGAAGCCTGATGGTGCTGGCAGATGGAAGCACACGCACACACACGCACCACAAACAGCCGGAGATCACTATTAATATGTGGAGTTGTATGTGAAATTGAGCAGCCCATCAGACACACACGGCAAATGGCTGTGAACGCAGCTACAACAGAATTCATCTGTATTCATGAGATTATCACTCTACAAGTATTTTTTTCACCTGCATAGATCAACTGTTCCTGATGCGATGAACTGAATCTCTAAATCCCAGTGAATGAAAGGTCTTAAGGTAAGTTTAAACTGCTCTTTGAAGTCCGAACTCAAAATCCCAGCTGTGAATGGAACAGGAAATTACACCTAGGCAGGAAAACACTGGCAGAAGTGTGCTAGTATCTCACAATAAGCATTATAAAGCTGGCGTGGAAACAGAGCAGTCTTCACTGCCTTATGAGACACAGTGATAGAGGGGCAGGAAAGACAAGCCGAGAAGAGGGGGCACAGTGAAGCCCACCAGCTATGCAGCCCTGACTGTCTGGCCTCTAACATTTTGCAACAGTGCTGTCAGCATCCTGGCCAATCCTAGCCACTGCAGATCAGAGATCTGTGATTTCATAAATTACAGCATTCACATGATCCAGCAAATGTATATCATTTCGGTCAAAAAATAATGCGTTCGACCGAGGTGTTTTAAGATGCTGCAATATACTGCACACGTTCGCAATCTGTAGCTATATCATTTTTTCTCCTCTAAATACATCCTTTTCATTGGTAGCGGTAATTAGCTTCATGTGAAAATAGTTTTTCTGGGTACATTTCTTTTTACTTTTATGCTTTTCAAATATTTATGCATAATCCTAAAATGCTCCAATGTGGCATTTCTCTCAGTATCATTCAGCCTTATTACAGAAGTAGATTCAAAGCCACAGGGAAACTGGAAATCCATGAATGCTTTCTAATTAAGTTAATGTTGGTCTTGTGGGCACACAGTATGCATTCACAAAGTATGAATAACCTTTTGGTTTGTGAAATTGCATACAGTTTTGCTTGAATTGTACGCTACGTTGGGAGTCTTGGATGCCAATCAAGCTGGTTCATTAGAACATTAGTTCAACAGAACTTTGACACCTGCATACGTCCCAGAAAGTGTAACCATCTAATTCATCTAATGGTTCTGAGCAGTCTTTAGCATAGATCTGTTTTGGTTTTGTTCACTCAGATGTTGCTGAATGCTTAAAACAGCACACATATTGAATATTTTATGCTGTGTTCCCTCAGCCTTGAAAGCAAATACAACATAAACAAACTGTATGTTGACCAAAAACAACAGCATACTACACTGAGCGCCCATGCTGGGGTTTGGTATTTGAGTTTCAGATTCATTGGAGAGTTGGAGTTGTGCTGGAAGGGTGGATGTGGCGCCTCTGTCCTGCAGCACCACCACGTCCATCCATGATTTAGCAGGCAGATTGCTATTCCTTCTGTACATCTTCAGCATATACGATTCACACACATCTCCACTGAGCAGCGAGCGCACCACTGCCTAGGGGATAGGAATGTGCTCTATGTGAACATGGTGAAGTGAGATAGATAGATAGATAGATAGATAGATAGATAGATAGATAGATAGATAGATAGATAGTGTGGGAAAGAATAGAAGAGAGAGAGAATGAGAGGGAAAAAGGTGGAAGAGAGAAGGAGCAAGTGAATTAAAGAGAGAGAGCAAGAGAGGTCACCCTTGAGGAGGTATATGTCAGCGAGACAGGGTGAGATTTATCATCTCTCTAAGTGAAAATTGATTGAAGGTGACACGCGATCGTTAGGGGGAAGGTTAAGGCCTTCAAGGCAAGTGGGCCAAGCAGAAGGATGAGCTCTGGACCCAGAGGCTCACGGCTAACAATGAGAAAGTGGGAGTGTTGCAGCAGACATGATCCAACACCGCCTCTGATTATATGTGCCCATGTCAGCGCAGTGATATGCTCATTACTGGATCACTCAGAATAGTTTATTGTAACATTTTTCACAGGCGATATTGCAGTAAATAGCCCTCCTTCTCTTTAGGCAAACTAACGAAATAAGGCTTTACCAAAATAATCAACCTATGTCAAGCATGTTGGTCCCATTATATGTTGGCAGTGATGAGTTTATTATTCTAGTTTATTAAAAATATAGATTTATTAGAAACACCTCATAGGAGTATACGCATAGGAATATACTCTATAGCCCATTTGATGCAATCCTGAGTTTGTGTTTTCAACAAACTCCTCACTGGCGGTCGGTTTTCCTCGCCACAGTACCGCTGCTGAGCAGCAGACCCAGTAGTGACACTGACGTGCGCAAAAGCTCAAGGAACACTGACGCGCCTGATATGCGCACACCTGCGCCCCCAACACCCACTACCATACCACTACCACGTCTCTGCGGTAGCAACTGGACAGCAGAGGTCCTGTGGTTGCAGATTAAACACTGACGGTCTACAGCTACAGATGGTGCACAGTCTGCACGCTGATAAAACGCACCAATAGTGAGGTGTTTCTAAGAACGTGGCTGGCAAGTGTTAAAGCTGAGAGCAGTCAGAGGTAAGACTTTAATGAGATAACAAATTTTATGGTTAACTGCAGGGTTTATGTCCTAACAGACACTGGGGAAGGGACACCTTGCTTTACAGTGTCTATCAGGACATAAACAGTCCATTTGGGGAGTAATAATGGCCGTGTTATCAGTTAATAGAATATGGACATTTTACCACATTTTTGTCTGCTTGCTGCATGAGACGGGTGATTAGACTTGACCAGGAGGCTCCTGCATGCAGCAAAGACTAATTGCAATTCACATGCATTACTCACATGAGGACTCCTAACAGCTATGTGTGTCCCAACGCACATTAGCAGACATTTACCACTTAGCAAAATAAAACGTTCTCCCACATATTATAGAGGGGCAGACAGGACTGATACAAGACAATTAATCTAATGGACACTACTGAGTAATGTTTATTACTGCATGCTTTGATTTACTGGTGGCCCATGGAGAAAGGTACTTAGTGCACAAAGCTTTATTAGTCCTGTACATGAAAAAGGAGTCTGACAGTATTGCGCAAGCAAACATTCTACGTATCCGAAGACTGCAGAGGCTAGCCGACAGCAGCGAGTGGCTGAATCGGACACGCTCAACAAGGGAATATTGTGAAATGAGTTTTGAGAAAATTTAGCTGTCAGAGATGGATGGGGTAATTAGCACCATTAGTTACTATGGCTACTTCCCTTGAAGGCTTAACAGTGTGCTGTTTCATGAGACCCAGGACTTGCGAATCGTGCCGTGCAGTCAGACAGAAGTGGAGGCAAATACTCTTAATGTGCCGTAAGCCCAGGGAGAAAGCAGAGGTGAGTGCCACAGGCTGACAGGAAATGACTCTCTTACTGATTTTTCTTATCTAAAATGGTTAAATTCACATAACGTACCATACTGACGTTAACAAATCAATTCTGTTGGAAAAGCCGCTTTATATATGGTCTTGGTTTTCAATAAAGGCTAAATTAGTCCTTGCTAATCCAGGGATACTACACAAAACATTAATTTATTCTTTTATAAATTAATGGATGGAGCTGGAAGCTTGCCAGTGCCGATAAGGCCTACCTTAGACTTTCTCTTCACAGCTTAAATTAATCAGCACAATAAATGCAGTACTTCTAATAAGAAGTAGAGTTGTAAAAAGTCTGAAGAATAAACTCTGAATGTGTTTTCCTCCACACAAATAGGGCCACCATCCCCAGGAGAACATTATGTTTTGAGCGCTTTCTTTCTCACGCATACGCGAGTGCACGTGCCGACACACTCACCCTGGGCGCTGTCGATGGCTGAGCCGTCCCAGGACTCCACGGCACTGTCCACGCTGGGGATGGTGACGGAGTACATGTCGGACAGCTTGCCTGGCTTCTGCCCACTCATGTTCTCGTCGTCCACGTCACTCAGATCGCCAAGACGTCCGGGCACCGACGGCTGCTTGGGACTGCCCACTACATGGCCGCACACACAAACACAGGCAGACGCACCCGGGGCACTGAGCTTAACGTATGTGTATGATGTATCCTGTAATAGTGTACGTGTATGACAGCGTGCGGTGTGTGTGGTGCGCGTGGTGCGGTTCGCAGTGCGGGTTTGGCATGGCGTGCAGTGCGTGTTGTGTACTCACGCTCTCCCTGCTTCTTGATCTTGAGAGTGACAGACTCTCCAGCCATCTGGAGCAGGTGGATAGCTTCACTCAGGGGCTTGCCCTTCAGACTGTTGCTGTTTATGGCCAGGATGCGGTCTCCAACATGGATCGCACCCGTCCTGCCCATGACACACACACACACACACACACACACACACACACACAGATACACACACACACAGCCTGGCACCGATCCTCCAGACCACCAAACACAAGACTCTCATGCTAATCCTTACACAGCACGTCCTCGTAAAAACAACAGCTTTCCGTATGCTCGCTTAGACGAGTCTTTCTGGATTAAATCACCCACGAGCGAATTTATAGCTAATCACACAATCTACAGTCCGGGTAACGCGAACACGGTGGTTCCGGCTATTCCAGTGTTGACGTAGGTGCGTGTGGGCTGGGAAGATGATGGGGGGGGGGGGGCTGTACCTCTCGGCCAGGCCGCCTTTGGTTAGGCTGGAGATAATGATGGGGTCGAAGGGCTCCTCTGTGCCAGAGATGGTGATGCCGAGGGGGCCTCCATAGCGCTTCAGCTCCACGGTGTAGATGATGGCGCCCGAGCTCTCCTGCTCGTCTGCAACACAGGCCAACAGCACACGGGCGTCCATGTGAACACGGCCCGCCCGCAGGACACCTCGCAGGGGGCAGAGAGCAGAGCGGAGATACCCCTCACAACGCCGGACAGAGAGAGAGCACACATGCACGCGGGCAGCAAGAGGGTGAGGGTGGGGTTGTTTGGGGTGGGGTGACGATTAAGGAGGAAATCCAAGAATAGAGCAGGAAAGGTGATGACAAAAGGAAAGGAAAAGCAATAGAAAGAAGAAAAAGGAAAAACCTTAAAAAGATTACATGGGGGGGAAGAAAAAAGGGATCCAACTGAAAGATAAATAGATGATAAAAAAGGAATGAAACTTAAAGGAAATGATTTCGAAAATGTAATATAGATGAGGCATGTAGCAGGAAAATCTGCAAAATATGGAGCAAAAAGGCCAGACTGCTGCTAAAATGAAAGCAGAGTCCCAAATGACGAGTGTAGAGGAAGGAGCTACTGAGCTCGAGAACAGAAGGTGCCAATCACAAGGTTCAAAAGAGCAGCAGCGAGCTTAACACCACAGACCTGCCAGCGAGCACCCCTCTAACACCACAGACCTGCCAGCAAGCACGCCTTTAACACCACAGACCTGCCAGCGAGCGCCCCTCTAACACCACAGACCTGCCAGCAAGCACACCTTTAACACCACAGACCTGCCAGCGAGCACCCCTCTAACACCACAGACCTGCCAGCAAGCACGCCTTTAACACCACAGACCTGCCAGCGAGCACCCCTCTAACACCACAGACCTGCCAGCAAGCACGCCTTTAACACCACAGACCTGCCAGCGAGCGCCCCTCTAACACCACAGACCTGCCAAGGGGAGAGTAATCTCAGGGAGGGCGGAGGAGCTGAGGTCACTGGGGGAATTATGTATTCTGACATAGAACAGGCTCAGGGCAAAAAAAAGAAACGCATGTGCAGAGTGCTTTCAGCTAAATGCCAGCATGCAGACACAGCGGCTGCCACAGAAGTGTTCGCGGCAGGTGGCGTCACCAGCGCGTGGCTCCACAGGGCGGCAGCCCGTTTCCATGGGGCTCAGCTTTTCTGAACCTTCCCTATGTTGAGCTTCTCCAATAAGACATCAGCAGCTAGAGGGCAGCACTGAAAGGGCAACGAATAGATGTGGTAGCTCAGCTCCGAGGCCAAGGACTGGACATGGGACTGTACTGTGAGCAGTGGGAGGAGAGGGGTAGGCAGGTCTGCCTCTCCTTCACCGGCAACCCCAGGCACACAAAACATGATTGCACAGGTCAACTGCCAAGCTGCAAAGGCAGGGATGTGTCACTGCACGTGGAGATTGCAGCTACAGTATGTTGTGGGTGATTTTGCCCTGCAGTCGGTGGGCAGAAGGTGCTGTGCAGTCAGAGCTCCGACCCTTAGCAGAGTCTTTGCTGCCGAAGCTCCGCCCCTCAATAGACTCTGTGCTGCCCAAGCCCCGCCCCTCAATAGACTCTGTGCTGCCAAAGCCCCGCCCCTCAATAGACTCTGTGCTGCCAAAGCCCCGCCCCTCAATAGACTTTGTGCTGCCAAAGCCCCGCCCCTCAATAGACTTTGTGCTGCCAAAGCCCCGCCCCTCATAGACTTCACCTTTACTGATTCTTATACATAGCATGACAATATGTCACGTTGGGGCTTACATGTGGTAATTAAACCCAGCTGCAGGGAAATAAATAAGCCGTGCCTGATCACAGACTCCACAAGTGTGCATCATCTAAAAGTGGCATGGATGTGCCACTCTTCTAACACCCCAGCATCTCACACACAAGCCTGTAGCCTTATATTACAGGAGTGTCAGAGCACGCCAAAAACTCACATTAAACAGTTCTTGCTTCACTCAGCCATTATTAATAAGCTGACCCACTTTAAAAATGGCTGGTCTGGTTACGTGACTTGTGCGTAAATGTTACTGGGGAGCATGGGTACTTAGAGCACAACAGGACCCGACACTCTAAGCCAGAAAGAACAGACTCTGGGGAGTTCCAATTGGTTAATAGAAGCAAGTGAGCATTTAATTGGACTGATTAAACCCATTTGCCTCTATGTGCACAATGGTAATAGCATTAGGTACAAGAGGCAGCTATGAAGCAGGCTGCACTGGTGTTCACACTGCTGCGCTCTTTCAGTTTTAGGACTTTATTTTGGATTGTGCTCCTTTTAGTCTTCGCTTTTGTCAGACTCCAGGAACTAAGTGCTCGTCAACTAGCCAGTTGTTATATTGGTCTTTGTGAAGGTCTGCTTCCTGAGTCTGTGTGTGTGTGTGTGTGTGTGTGTGTGTGTGTGTGTTGAGAGAACCAGGGGTACCTGAGTTGTCCTCGTCTTTGCGAATCTTAAGCTTGACCAAGTCCTCACACTGCTGCAGGATCTGGACAGCATCCTCCATGGAACAGTTGTCCAGGCGGATGTTGTCAATGGCCAAGAGCTTATCTCCCAGCTCCAGAGTACCCGTCCTAAGAAACAGGATATATACCACTCAGATAAAAGGCCTTTCTCTCTCTCTCTCTCTCGCTCTCTCTCACACACATGCACGCACACACACACATACGCACGCACGCACACACAAATTGTCAAAGAATGTGTTAAACAGTGTTACACATTTGTTATTCAGAAGACTGGCTATAGATAACAGACAGTAGAAGTGTGTGGTACCGAGGGCAGATGTGTGAGCACAGCACTGCACCATCACCTACCACATCAGTCCAGCAGCTCTGCAGTCCTATCATAAGGAGACTGAACTGGTCTATCGAACAGTGCAAGAGTAAGAGTTTGATCGCCAATCACACAGTGCATAGTTAGCCACGGCGATGCCAACTGGCAACGTAAGGATGAGGGCAGGCTTTTCTGTCACTTTAAACAACCACACGTTTCGCATGTGAGCAACTAACCCACATTCCCCTTGTTTGCACATCATTATCAGACAAAGGCACATGGCATTAGATAACAGCCTTGCAAATTACAGCATCTCAGCTGAATGTAAAGCAATTAGTGAGGCTTGCTAGGTGACCCCACACACAGACCCCTCCCGGAGGTAGAGCCCACCCACATTCAGCCCTGCTCACTTGCAGCTACCACACACTCACACAGCATGCCTTTGTGTGTTGGATTACCCTCCTGGAATCCTCGGGGAAGTCACTGGATGTGCTTGGCGCTCTGTTTTCTGCATTTAATTAAATCGTTCTGCTGGTGTCTGATTCGGCACCAACGGAAGATTGCAGCATGTCCTTACAAGTTACACGGGCTGTCACGCATGAGGTCATAGCGACAGGATAACCACAGGCAGTGGCATTGGTTGCCAAGGAGGCGGACCACGTGGGTGATGCAAAGCACATAACGTTGAACGGGTGTGAGGAGGGCAGTGGTGTGGCCAGCAGTGTGTAGTGGCTGAACTGGAACTGCATTGCACTGTGCAGTCCAGAGTCCATGGCAACAAATTAAAATGCCGGTCATTTACGTGACTGGAGGTCACTCAGAACCAGTGGGGCAGAAATGATGCTCGAGTCATTTAACTACATAAGATGCTCATTCAGTGGCTTCCTCTGACTATTTGACTATACACGCAGCAGTAAAACATGAACTGAAACACCTTACCTGTGTGCCACGCTGCCCGTCTTAATGTCGGAGATGATCAGAGGATCCCCTGGCTTCCTGTTGGATGGAGCTGAGACGGGACAAAGAAGTAGACAAAGAAAAAACAATGAGCAAAGCAAGAGTCAGTCAACATCACAGTCAGCACTTCTGTAGGCCTGCGTGAAGGCTAGCGTTGCCTCCTGCTTTCGTCCCAGGGGTGCTGAGGGCTTCTGGGCTGCTGCGTAAGCCGCAGCGGGGGCGTTGAGAGGGCTGTCAGCATGGCGCCTGGTCCCTGTGTGTCCCATACCGTGCATGGCAGACTTTGCACTTCACAGAGAAGAGCTCCGCGGAGGGATGCCCATTCCGGCTCTGCCGTCTCCGTTGGAGGTAGCGGGGAGGACATCGATGTGGCGGCACGAACAAGGTAAGCGATCGCGGGCAGCCCGGCCGTTTGCCCGTGACGAGGCGGCACTGGGCTGCCTTTCGCTTACGCCGAAAGCTCCGCAGCTTTGGTATTCCGAGAGGCGACCGTCTCCCCTTTATTCTGTGATTTTAACAGCTCTCTGCTGTGTCTACCAGTGTATAAAAGTTAATGCCCTGTGGAGGCGCTGCGGTAAAGCTGGAGCTCACGAGGGGCTCTCCCCGGGGCTGGCGAGTGAGAGAGCAGGAGCCAGTCTCTGGTCTCTGTGCTTCTCCCCAGGGAAGGCCAGTGGGAGGGAACGCCTGGGGAATTGGAACAGAAACATCTGCAGAATGTAAACTGGGTTACAGCCGCATGAAACGCCATCTCAAACAAAAACCCCAGCAATCTCCCGTGAAGCAGGGGAAGCGGGCGGAGTGGTTTGCTGGGGGGTGGGGGACAGCGTCTGATGATTCAATCTAGATGTGGCAGATTAGGGGGCGGTGCCGACGACCATGAGCAAGGCAGAGAAAGTGCCGTGGGGTTGTTGATCACAGTGAGCAGGGCTCAAATAAGCTCCAAGAGCTAAGTGGCAGAGCAAGGCAGGTGCAAGTGCCCAGTGACCGGTCTACACAGCTGATGATTACATTTCCAAATGGCTGTGCAGAAATCTGACAGAGGACATAATCACGTCTGCCCTACTGGGGCACCCAGACATCGCAGAGAGCTGTGACCGCGGGGCCACCCCACCATACGGGACCATATGGGCTTATTACAGAACCGAATGGTGTTTGCCTTCTGATGCTGCAGATCAAAGCACATACTTCCAGGTCTCCCAATCCGTACTGATGAATCCTTTCAGCAAATCAAAGTGTATCACAGGTTTACCGCAAAAATTAAGTGATGCAATCCTGTCATCCGCGTTTAACAAGCTGCCCTGACCTGGCAGAACATCGAAACCAAACGGCAGGCTTTTTAAACTTCATTTAGAGGTGCTCCAATCAACTCTGGGTTGAGGCTGCCACAGCCCATGGTGCGGCAGAGTCCCTCTCTAATTTCAGGGAATTTTCCCGTTCTGTGGACGTCACCAGGCCAGATGGGGGCTCACTGGATGGTGCCAGCAGGGAAGCTGATTTGTTAAAGTCTCACACTGTCTGCTGTCTGGCCTGACAGTGAAGAATGCCTGTTGTGTGTCTGGTGCAGCCAGCTGAACAGCGGGCTGGGTGTCTAGGAGTGGCTCAGAGCCGCGAAAGCGAGCGGATCTCGTATGGCCCGTGTCAGGCCCATCAGCTCTTGTATGAGGGCAACACTGACGCTTTTCATCTGTGTCATCAGTCGATTTTTAATAGATGTTAAGTCTAATATATTACGACGATGTGCATGAGCCTTCCTCGTTATTACTTTGGTCTCCTTGTAATACTACTGCACAATAAGACCCGTCCATCCTGGGCGGGACTGACTGATGTTTTTTTTGAAGTGGGCAAAGCAACAGGTTCAGAGGACCTGGCCCTGCCTGACTTTACAGCCTTGGCTGAAATACGGCCCATCGGCAGACGTTAAATATGGAGCCATTAAGCACTTCGCCAAAGGAAGAGCGAGAGAGAGAAACAGAGCGAGAGAGAGAGGAGAGAGATATACCACATAAATAAGACGCCAGTTGGAGCAGAGCGAGACCATGACCCTGTAGTCTGTTTGCAGGTGTCCTCGGTGTATTGCACACAATAACATCGGTGCAGTCGACCACTTCCTGTCTCCTTTCTCGTCTGTCTCACATTTCTCTAGTGCGTTCTTCTCCCCTGCACACGTTCCCCACCCCCGACGCTATCGTGGTGAACACAGCTCACTGAGCCGTGAGCCAGCTGCAGGAGCACATTTGTCCATGTGGCGCATTGCATTGTGGGATCTGAAAGATCTACGGATGCATTTAGCGCTTTAGCATGCAGGAATGAAAGCTTGTTATCCCCCTCCAATCTCAGTGGAATCTTAATGGATTTCCTAATGGTTCCGAAAGGGTAGTGTGGGCTTGGAAGTCTGGAAGAAGTAGAAAAACACTGGAGTTTACACAAAAGCTCCCTAAGCTTCCACAGCAGTATATCAGCAAGGCGCAGCTTTTTTATTACAGTGGGCCCAAACTTTGAAGCCAGAGTCATCACCAAGTGTGAAACACTTCACGTTACTTGTGTCTGTTTGTGACTCAGAACTGCACGTTCCTAGGAGAACACGTAAACTCACTACAGATGGTTACCTCCTCAACCAAGCTTTATAGAAGCACCAATCTAGAATGTATGCAACATTGTCACTGGTTTTTTTTCCCCCTTTCCACTGGTAAACAGCAACAGCTTGAGCGCAAGGCAATTACTGGCGTGTGGTGGCGTGGGAGTTCACCCAGGCTGTACTGTAGGCCTCCATTGTGTGGCAGAGTCAGTAGCAGCTTACTTCTCCAGTGAGACTGCTGAATTTGACAGGAGTGCCGTGGGCTACAGTGATGAATCATTTCGGCCTGGCCACTGCCGTGACGGAGGCAGTTGGCTGAAGCCGTGGGCGTCCGTAGGGCGGGGACACTGTTTGCAGCGTCCAGAGCCGGCGCGGTAAAGTGCGCCATGCTAGGGGGCCCCGCGGTCTTGAAGGACCTTTTGCAATTCAGAAATACAGTAAATGAAAGACATGAGGGGCAGGAGAGGGCTACAAACGAGGGGCACTTCACAAGGAGGCAGCAGGGTCGACAGGGTGCCCCGGGGCAGGAGCAGAGGTGTGGAGGCGAGCCGAGAGGAGGAGCCGCACAGGCTGGCTGCTCCGGCCAGAGAGTGATGCACAAATGAAGCAGAAAACAAAGAAACCTTGGGCCACGCTTGGTCCCTTTAGATGTCTTAATGGACTGAAACAGAAATCTATAAATATGATTAAATAAAAAACTAAATCAACCAGCATACTGGTAACTAACACATTAAATCCAAACCTAGCACAGAAAACACATTAGTTTTGTCTGTGGCTAATTGATTTCCCCCCACCATCTGTGGCTATATCTATAGAGAATTGAGCGCTGTATCGTGTAGTTCATTAATGAAATGAAGCACACACTGCTGTAGGAATCCATGTCAATGAGCTTCTAGTGTCCAGAAATGTGAATGAGCAGAGAGGAAGGGGGAGACTTAGAGCCTGGGGGGAGGGGGTGGGGGGTGCCCCCCCCCCCCCCTCTGGGGAGAGTGTCTGAAATGGTGAGAGACAAACGCTTTGTTTCTCCCAGCCTTCCAGCCACGGCCTCGTCCGGTTCCTTTCAGCACCAGCCACTGAGGGCTGCGTTATGCAAATCAGCAATTAAAATCGATAAAAGTCTCAAAAGGGAAGGTGGGAAAATGAGCGGAGGCTCTGCCGCCAGTGTGCAGCTCTGGATCGCTCCTCTGTCTCGGACTGCTTAGCAAATGCCGCAGCAACAGACTAATCTGTAATAGTTGCACCAGTGCAGAGTCGAATGGAAGTAATTGAGCACTGTTTTGGCTGCGGCACTGTTGATGGAATCACTATTTCTGCGCTTCAGCCACTGTCATTTTGCCTAGGACACAATCAAAGTCAAATTTCAAAGCAGAGACAGAGATGAATGTTCAAACATGAAAGTTCTCTATTCTCAGGGAAAAAAAAAAATCTATGCATTTCTTATACAACTAATATCTGCCAAGTAGGCGCTGCTGTGGGCTGAACTGTGAGCTGGCAGAGCAGAATTTGGGTGTGTAGAAGTCGTGGGCTTTAATCCGCATGTCAGCAGACAGGAACTAGGAACACACAGTGACTGCAGCTGACCTGTCCAACATACAGAGGTGTGTGTGGTACAACACTCACAGCTGATGGTGATGCCCAGCTCCACACCCGCCTTCTTCGGAAGTTTCACATGGAAGGTGCCACTGCTTGGGATGACGGACTCTGAATGAGACAAGAGAGCATTGAGGAGAGGGTTAAACACGCATGCACGCACACACGCGCGCACACACACACACACACACACACACGCGCGCACACATCTGTGCCAATTAAACTCACCAGTCATTTTATTAGAGACACCTACCATGTACCATGAAGGTGCATTTTAGAAGTGTACCATGTAGCCATGCACAATCCATGAGCCACCTTCTAGCCTTTCCATTGCTGGTTTCTAACAAGTAAACAACTGCTAACTGATTATTTTGGTGGCAGATCTTTTTCAGTGCAGCGCTAATACTGATATTGTAGGGGAATGGTTGTGGGTGTTAGGCAGGTACAAGTATATCAGGTACAGAATTGCTGGGTTTTTACAAATGCCAATGCCAGAGTTGCATTGAGGGTAGTCAGTAACCTAAAAATACCCGAGTGACAGGGGATCTATGGTCTGAAACTAACCATGGACGAGTCCGCTTCAGAACAACACAAATACAAATTCTGCACAGCAACAGATGGGATACAGAGTCTAACTGGGTATTTCATTTTTATTTTACCAAAGATTTTTCAGTTTTGGAGTTTGGTGAGCACATTGGAGGAGAGTTATTATATTTATTACATTTACATTTGAGAGAGCGTGCCACAATTTTGGAAACATGAATTAACACTGCAGAGGGTGAGCATCACACTGGATGACAGAGAGAAATGAAGGCCATACGCCACACCAAGGGAGCAGGCAAATCACGGTTTCTGAAACTCCTGGCCACCACAAATGACTAAGGCAAGGAGTTTCAGAACTGTCATAAGATTGAGAGATTCCTTAATGTCTTGAGATTGAGAGACTGCAGATGGGTCTAACAGAATTGGGCCTCATGGGATCCGAAGGCATTTCTTAAAAAAAAAAAGAAAAAAAAAAGTTCATAGCACAGCGTCAAACAGATGAGCCCTCAGCATATAGGTTAGTTAGGAGTGCCTTCAGAAATCAGATGAACACGCCCTGATCCCATTCTCAGACAGCAACAGACAGTCGCTCTACAAAACTTACCCTGGGAGAGGACATGGCAATAACTAAAGAAGCAAATTACCCCCCTTTTCCGGATGGGCCGGCACAGGGGCCCTCGGCCAATGACAAAGGCGTCAAAGCAGTGGAGGAGGAAACTCTACGGCCCCCGATGGCCTGCAATTACGAATAAAGGCTGCTGTTCTTAAAATGATCACTCAATAATTCAGACGGCCTCCTTTCTCCCGCAGGAGCAGACATGTGAGCTCTGTCTCTGCGGGACCCGCTCAGAGTGATGGGAAGCAGCCTTCCAGGCAAGCCCCTGTGAAATCATTTCTGTCCCCACTTACCTCTCTGGGAGGACAACGTTATTGCTTGGTGAGGAAAAATTATTCCTGTCTGACTTTATAGAAAATTGTCAGTCAATCACCAGTGGAAATTGCTTTGGCGTGCAGTTCAAAGACACTTTATGACAGTCTGAAATCAGGAGCTGACAGTAACAAAACACTCAGCATGTCAGAGAAAGCAGGTAAAGCCATTAATATTATTTTTGCTTTACATGTTAACTTTATATTTCTGTGCCTGGTAAACGAAACCGTGGCCTTTAAACTGCTAATGAGATGAAATACATGTCTGGAATGTGGAAAAGGAGGAGAACGTGATGGCACACTTGAACACGGGGCTAATTACTGCTTGACTCTGGGACAGAGGGACTTTTATAAAGAGTGAAGCTTTGATTGAACCGCTACAGCTTGGCAGGGGAGAGAAAAAGTCAACCATAAAGGGAGGAACGGGCCAAGCTGTGACTTGGGCTCATGTTCTCGAGATAAGCACATGGCTTTCGGTTAGCAGCCCGCTGATCTGCTCATGCTGGTCATTTGAAGATATCGAACAGGCAGCACACAGCTTGGCTCTCAGAATTGCGGAGGGGTTGTTTCTCTGAGTAGCAGGCCAGCAGGAGCAGAGCGGGCGGGTGGGCGGGGCTCCGGCCACAACCCCTCACCTGCCACGTCGAACTCTATCTCCAGCGTGACCTTGCTGGTGATGCCGGAGTCCCGAAGCAGCTGGTTGGTCTCCTCCAGGGTGCTGTCCTCCGTTGGGACGCCATTGATGGACAGGATCCGGTCTCCGATCTGCAGGATGCCGCACCTGCACACAGCCAGTTGACTCGTCAGTCGGAAAATTCCGTGCGGGTGCAGAAGGGTGGGATGCCTGCCAGAAGCCTTCTGGCTGTACGGTCTGCGAGGCTGTTGGAGGAGACGCCCAGGCACTGAGCTCCAGCTTCTCATATATTACGCCAGACAGCACGGAACAGTGCACATAATTGAATGGATATGACCTTTTTGGCTCAGCTGTACAGAACCCCAGAATGACCCCATCTCCGTGTTCTGCAGTGAGAAACAAAACATTTCTGACAGCTAATGGGACTTTACTTACATTAATCTGAGGTATTTACATCTATTTACACAAATCTGAGGAATATTCTACACTGACAAAGAGCATCTGATGACCTGATGCAATAAATAATAATATAAGCCAGGCCTGATCTCTTTATTATTAAAAGGCTCGTGCCCATCAATACTATTACAATTACAGCGGCTAACTGCAGGAGATGGACCAGGGCTTGGTAATTACTCTGAAGTCTGGGCGTAAATCCTGTCAGTTGCTACATGTGCAAGTTCATTTAGACGCCATCTGCGGCACGCGTGCTCAAGCAATTAAAGCTAAGTGCTTTAGCCTCTCATGTAGCGTAGCGTTCAATCAACCCAAATTCAGACGGCGGCTCTGCTCATCATGGCCAGGGAGCAATGCATCACGACGAGTAGCTAGATTACACGATGGAGGCTGTCAGATAGCAGTGCAGTGAGCTGCAGCTTGGAGGAAGTCAAGCGAAGATAAGGTGCTGGTGCAATAAGTGCTCTGAGAATTCAGGGTGCGATGGGGACTCGAGATAAGAGGGAGATCTCAATGAGATTTTAGATTAAAAATAAAATGCTACCCCGCCTCAGAGAAGATTACAAGTCACAGATAAAAACACTTTCCGCGTGACCAAGCCTGCAGTTTTAATTGGGTCACGCGAAATGAGAACAGACTGGGAGGCCTGAAGGTGAAGCCTCACCTCTCGGCTGGGCTGTCGGGGTCGATGTAAGCGATGAGCGGGGGCGAGGTGAGTGTTTCCGTGGCGAACACTCCTCCCTGGAGCTGGATCCCGAATCCCATGATGGAGTCGCTGACCAGGGTCACGTCAGTGGTCTCCGTGTGCACCACTTGACCGGCCAGGCCCACAGTGCTGGAGGCCAGAGACACTGAAGGGAGAGAGAGAAGGCAGCGTCACACCAAGCCCAGTTCCTGTTCCCTCACATGTTCTCGCGACGTTCATCCACAAACGGCCGATCGAACAGCAGATGGCGACCAGGCCCACGGGACACGCCGTGTGTGCTTGGTGAAAGCATCAACATGGCACCTCGCACTATGCAGCCCCCTGCAAAGCGGGACCCTACTCATGCTGATTTGGACCCGTGCCGTCTTTCCATGTGACTGCCCAGGCCTGCATACTGAAGATGTGTGATAAGATAACTCCTTTGGATAGAGAGCTCCTTTATCCCCAAAATCTTATCATAGCACGAAGCCTTTGGGAATCTCCTCCTATGGATTAGATGGAGAGAATTATGGGGATCTTAAAGTAGAGTTAGCTCAAGGTTCTGTAAGGAAAAGGTCACATCACTACTATCTAAATACGTTTTTAATAAAAGAAATCATCATTTGAACATATCCAGTACAATTGTGTTTGCAGCTTGGATACGTTAGCTATAGTAAGTGACGCACACACAGGCTTACAGGCAGGGTTTTACTGCCATTATCCGAGTCAGTAAACCGGCAGAGTGTGAACTGCAAGAACATCACTGCAGGTTGAATTCAATTCACAGGACTTCTGTTTAACTGCTGCCCTTGTAAAGCAATGAACCTTAAAGCTGCTGTAAGCGATCTGAACACTTCAGTTAAACTGTCACTACATGCCATCACTAAAATAACAGCTCCTGGGGAAAAAGGTAAAACACTTGTGACTGTTCCAGGTGCTTTCTTACACTGTGCAATGCAGAAAGGTTTGGATCGAGGGTGTGGAACACTTCTTCAGGGCCTGGAGGAAGTTTTAGTTAGAACTGCAACATCATGTTCAGCAGCTTCAGTGCTCCAACCCACCCTGCTTCTGGTTTGAACCCCAGCCTGATCTGTTAAAACTCCATTCAGGACTGAACAAGAGAGGGCTAAACCTGGTCTTATACCTGGTACACGTCTCTGTTTCCAGATCTGATGTTGTAATTGTCCAAAGGTCTTCGTCCCTGCACTACCAGCTGCAGTGATTCAGTCTGGAGATCAAACAAATTTGTTTCACCTGAGCTTCATAGTCACAGCTGTCCTAAATGTCTGGACAGATTTCACCTGGCTCTGCAGAAAGGCAACCCACACCAACGGAGCTAAGCGCTTGCTCCCGACACCGCACACTGCACATGATGCACCAAGCAGCACTGTCCTGTCTAGCTGGCCAGCACCAACTATCAGGAACGTGATCTCTCAGCAGGCGCAGTCTCCCTACACCGCAGCCAGGCTGAGCCAGCAGGCTTGGGCAGAAATCCGCCCCCACGACCTGTTCTATACCTCGCGGGGATCTGGAAACATTTCTCGGTGCGATTGACAACTCCGGCTCACCCACGGCTCGCGCTCGGCTACCGAGAGGCCAGCATGTGGGAGAATGGAGAGGAAGGTCCGACCCATGTGAGCCCCCTCATTTAGCATTTCCGGCACCTTCCACAGCCTCTGTGCCCCTGGAAAATATCATACGCTGGGCTGACACTCTAGGAACTTTTTGACTCATTCACACCACTCTGAAAGGTGTGTCTGAATTGCCCTTCAAGGCTTAGAAGCCTTTATGCATTGTGAGATGTCCTTCAGAACCCATTCATTTCAGTGGTGTGTGTGCGCATGTGGGGGCAGCATCCTATTTGCAGCGCACTTCAAATGTTCTGACAGATGAGAAGGAGCGCAAACACCTCAGTCGTCGTTGGCGACCGCATTCCAATGAATCATCAGCAAGCTGGCATTTCTGCCCCCCCCCCACTGAAACTCTGCACAGCCTCAGCCATGAGACAGCTACAGGAAGGAGAAAGTTTGTCTCCAGCAGGTACGCAGCACAAATCTCATGAAAGCAGGAAAACACAAGTCCAATCTAAAGAGGATTAAAGGAGAAAAAGAGGGTGCCAAATTCTCTGAAGCAAAAAACGAAAGACCTGGAGCATGGCCTAGTCCATGTCTATCAGACAGTGGCGGAGGGCGGCGGAGCCAACAGAATCCTTAACAGCAGTTAGATTTAATTGGATTTGGCTTTGGCAGAACACATTAACGTCCCAGATGACACCTCGTGGAAATTGCATGGAGGACTCTGAGCATTACCTAACAATTACATTATGCTAATGTTTCCCACGGAGGAGGGCCACCGCTACCTTGGACATGCTACATTTAACTCGGAGGTGTCTAAGCCGGGCCGCAGAGATGCAGATAGAGGAACATTCTGTTGAATTAGTACGACGGCAGCCCCGAGCGAGATGCAAACAGGACGCAGGAAGCACAGTACAGCTTTATGTAAAAGCTCCAGAGAGTGTGAGCGTGGGGGGGCGGGGGGTGTTTGTGTGGAAAGGACAAATGGTTCATCCTCTCCTGTCTCTGCTTTATTGACTGTGTGTGAGTGTGTGTGATCTTGCAGCAACATAGCCTGACCTTCTCCACTGTCCCCATCGTACCCTGACTGGTGCCATCACCCTCTCCAGGGTCAGATATCTCTGACAAGTGACTACTGGAAGGGTCTGAGGGGTAGGCAGAAGGAAGGGACGTGCCGGTAAGCTTTGTTCACCCCCTGAGAACTGGGGACAATGGATCCTCTAGAGGGACGCTCAATAAAGCATTTCCATAGCACAAGAAAAAAAGTCACTCAGGAGCAGCTTGAAAATGATGAATCAGCCACTCTGTATTTCCTGTCCCTCACTTTCCCTCTCACTCACTCTGTCCCTACCCACCTTATCAGTGGCCATCACTGGCAGCTGAGTTTACATAGGAGTTGCCATGGTTACAGCTGATCTGGATATCTGTGCACAGGGTGAGAAAGGCAAAATGCACCATCCCCGATTTCTGTGCCATGAGTTCATTTGGAAACCCCGAAACATGAACAGTGAGACACAATGAATACTGCAGCAAAGCCCTGTGGTTCACAGTAGGCTGTCATTTAGGCAAGATTACCACGGCCCTCCATGGTGGCAGAGGACAATATGCCTTCAGAAAGAGTGGATCTTATTCAATCATTAGCCACGCTCGCTTTGCTAATTACTGCAGACAGCCGGATTAACTGGCACTGAGGTCCTAGCCAAGATTGTCTTTCGACAAATGTAAGAACTGGGAGTTGTGCTTTTGCAGTTATTGTTTTTTTTGTCACTTGGATTAACAGCTATTCCTCTTTGCGGAGATAAAAAAAAAAATCTCTGGTAAACTTGGTTGTTTCAACGTATTTCTAACTACAGTTCTGGGAGCCAGGGATGCCGGCCGTCCCACAGGGCCGCGGTGCGCTAATGAAGTGAACTCCAGTGAAAGAAGAGCACTGACTGGGTGGAGATGCAACTTTGTTATTTTGACTCCAGCAAATCAGACAGTAAATGAAACCACAACAGTGAGGCCAGCAATGACTGTGGATGCTGAACGCTAGCTTTAACTCAAGGGTAGTGACATCTGCATTAGGTGAAAAATACTGAAATCCCAGACTATTTTATACATAGTGACTGAATAAATGGCCATGCTCTTAAATAAAGCTGTCAAGTTTAATTCTTTGTGCTGAATCCTTTGCAGCTGATGAATGCTTGAAGCTGAAGACTTACAGACGTCACGATATGCTGGGCATGCTGTTCCGCCATGCCAATCATACTGCTGTTTTGCGGGAATTTCTTCACTTACACCCTCTGTCTTCAGTAAGCGAAATGCAGACTAGATGATGTTTCTTGCTTCCTGTCTCTATAGTCTTTGTCATCTTTGTCTACATCTTGGAGAGTGTTCTTGATCGGTTCTAGAGTTCTTCTTCACAAAAACAGCTATTTTAATTTATTTTGGGTTCTGAACATTGTACATTCTAGGTTCAGTCTTTGATTAATATATTTTGCTTGTACAGCCATTTAGGCATTGATATTTCTCAGGTTCACAAGTTGAAAGAGAAAAGCATCAGAGTCCAAATGCATCTATAAATCAACCCCAGGCTCACTGCTAGGTCTCAGGTGCATGAATTGATTTTTCAAAGGAACACATCTGGCCAAGAAACAGCTAAGCAGGCAACTGTGCAATTACTCATGGCCCCTTGATAAAGGGAGACCACATCCAAAGGGCTGTGATTACCAATACCATTCACTCAATCTAGAGGTAAATACCCTGGAATTACAGCTGACATTCTTTAATTTCAAATCCAGTGTATAGGAGCACAGACCTAGACAACAGCACTACTCAGTTAAAAAATCCTGTGTGTCTGTCCAAATAAGAGAATGCAGTGCACAAACTATATCCAAATGTACCCAGACATGCCAGTCAGTAAATTCATCACTGCTTCACCGACTTCAGTTGAGAATAACCATGAATGTTCTGATCGGCATTCGCACACAGCAATTAATTAGGTGCTGTGAGCTCATCAGGCGTCTGGTTCCCTCAGAGACAGGCCCAAATTACCTCTCAATCACCGAGAACTCCGTGTTCCGCCTACATGCCCCAACGCTGCCATCTTAACCACCACCCGTCGGCATGGCGAGGACCAACCCGGGGCCCGCTTTAATGACAGAAAATGAAAGGGAGACTTTCGACAAATAAGGAACAGGCTCCTGTCAGCATACTGCGTACAGCTAGCTGGCGATTAGCGCAAGCGGATTAGCCGGTCTCCTTCCCCAGCCATTTGCTCTGCGGTCGGGTCCATCGGCTCCCGAAACAAGGAAGCCCCACCTCACGTATGACGGTGCGGCTGGGGTAATTATCTGCTGCCGAGGTGGCTAGCTGTGCCATGCTGTCTGCACGACTGAACACCACAAAATATCTTACAGGATCTAATTAAGGGGTAAGCAGAGGTGCAATTTCCCCTTCTTGCTCCACAGCATGTGATATAAGAGCTGAGAACAGAATACTAAACATGTTTTAATTTCCCTCTCTCTCTATCAAACCGTATAAACAAAACACAAACATCTACACCACTGTCTGTGTTTCGATGTTCTCCTCTAACTGGATTTTCATTCAGATTCTGTGCAGCTCTGTGTTAGACGGGAACAGGGGTGGGACCTCTCTTGAAAAGCTGGCCTTTCCCAGCATCCAACGCAGGGAAAAGGGTAAGTACACGTGGACGGAGCAATCGCACCCGCTGACCCGTGCTAACTGCCTAGACATTCCTGGCACTCGGTGGCTCGGCCTCTCGTTCTCGCCCGCACGCCTACTCTCTGCCATTAAGTACAGCGTGCCGAGGAGGAAAGACCTTTGCTACCGTACCGCTCTTAAGCAGCTATTATGGGGGGGCCAATCCCAACTCCTCGTGAGGACTGGAGCCTCTCCTTCCTCGTGTTTCAAACAGAAAACAGCAAATCCATGTTTTTTGGGATTTATGCCGCCGGGCTTCGGATGAGCGCTGCAGGGCTGATGCAGAACGCGCGTCCCTTCATGTCACTGATGTCATGTCATGGAAACAAATCCCAGCTGCCCTCATGCTCAACACAGCACACAACGCATCAGAAGAAAACGGCAAAAGGGACATTAAAACCTGTCTGTGACAAGGCTACTGCTAAGGCCAGCACAGGCTCTGATGCATGAGAGGAGGGCCAAAGGAAAATCAATATCAAACAGCCAGTTTTGTTTAGCTCAGCCATTCTGAAAAATGGAAAAAGTCTTAAAAATGGATGAGGAAGGGATTGGGCATGAGCTATGGCGACTGTGAGCGTGAGAGTTCTACTGCGCACTACACAAAGTGAATGCTGTTTTGAAAGTCATTAGGCTATACCTCAAAATCGTAGAATTGCACTTTGTTGAGTCACTGTGCATGTTAGTGGGCTCTCAATCTCACAGAAAGCAGTAACAGTGTTCAAGAATATTGTAAATGCCACCACTGTGGGAGGGAGGGAGCGAGGGATTCTACCAATTAAAAACCCATAGGCAGTTTGGAGAAGAAGTGAGAGAGGCCTGTAATTGTTCCAAAGAACAGCAGAAACCTACAGGAGCTTTTGTAGTCCTTCTTCTTGAGTTTGCGCCTCATCATTGTGCCGCGGGGACTTGTGGGATACATGTTGCGGGGCAGTGTGCTCATGTTGAGAGAGCTCAGGCTGTAGGCACTCATAGAGGATGGTGAGAAGGATGAACCCAGAGCTGAGAGAGAGAGAGAGAGAGAGAGAGAGAGAGAGAGAGAGAGAGAAGGAAAGAAAGAGAGAGAGAGAGCTAGGTCAAGACTTGTTTAAAAAAGTGGCATTTTGAATAAAATCAGCACTAAAAATAATAATTAGTTTTATTAGATCACAGTGCTTGACCGGTTTTCTTAATATAAAGCACTACCCTTATCCAGCTCTTACTTATTGAACAGTAATAAGTAATAATAATAAATTTAATACAATATCACTGAACATAACCAATCTGAGCTCTGCTATTAAAGATCAATTTCGTAAATACACCCCAAAGCTTCTCTTATTGGAGACCTACGAATGCATCACAAACAGAATGGTCACACCAAGCTCTTCAGATCAAGGTCATTGTTGTTCAAATAAATCTAACCAATACATCTAATCAAGGACTGGAAAGGCAATGGTTCTACAAATCTCTGATTTATTTGGCCGGGCTATCTGGTGCTTCCGTGAGATGATGTGTGCTTGTGGCACGGATTGAAACAGCTGTTGCCCTCAGATCACGAGGCAGCAGTCAGAGCCTCTAAGCTGCACAAAGCTGCCAGTACTTCAGCATCCAGCTAAATGAGGCCTAGTGCTTCACCTGCGCTTTGTAACGGGTGAGTTCCTACTGACTCATGCGCTAATTCCTTAATTGCATTAAACACCCTCTAAACACTGCCTAATTGGATTCGTCAGTGGAGCTTCATTAAGGTAAGTGGATGGGACTCAAGTTAATTGACTTTAAAAGAGTTCTTCTTAAAAAAACATTTCCTAAAACTAATACACAAAAAAACCCAAAACTCCACAACCCCCCTGCCAAAAACAAAACAGAAATCCCTCACAACACATGAAGAGAGTCAGAATGTGAGAGGTGGAGCAGCAAATGGGAGTGGGAGAGAAAAAGAACACGACTGACAGGCATCAGTGGGCTTACAGCGGATTACGACCAAAAGCTGTCGATTTGGCCAATGAGGCAGTCAGGGATCCCTTCCGCCATTGGCAGATGGAGGCTTAAGAGCAGCTAGAACATGCACACATTGCCCTTGAAATGGCGAAAGGCTATGCCAGAGATCAATATGACCAAGACAGCCTGGAATTTATAGCGAAGGGCCGATTATAACCGAGGGAACGCTAAATCTAGAGGCAAATCAGATGGGGTGTTTTGGGAGGAGAGGAGCAACAGGAATGACTAAACGAGTAAATGACTATGAAAATGGATGATGTTGATAGCGTCGCATCATCTCACCTTATTGGCCTATTAGAGGGCATTACGAGACCAGGGACCGAGGCTATCAATTACCATTGACTACATGTCCCAGAAGCCCCCTGGAGGCTATAAAAGGTATCCAGGCCCTTGCTGCGAATATGATCAGCCAGGCCGGAGAGAGGCTGTGTGCCATCTTGCAGCATGTGTGCGGCGGCAGCGTGTCCTCTGAGCTCTGCTGCCTGCGTTTTGGTCTATTTTAGGTGCTGCTGCTGAGTCGCGCCACAAAAAGCAGCAGGGCAGTCTGAGGGGAGCTCAGTCACGCCCGTCACGCTTCGCACAGCTGCTCGGCACCTCGCGCTAATGCACACGCTCGCCTCGGGCAGAGACAGAGAGTAGAGGAGCAAAACATTCAGTCCCCTTAGTATATTTCAGGGACAATAAGAAAGTCAGGAGGTTCGTTCCGCTCAGCAGTGTAAAACATGCACAGTCACGAAGACAAACATGTTAAAGGGGGATATGTTACAGGCACAAGGCCATATATTTTTTAACCAATATAATGAGTCATGTTTTAAAATACATGTTAAATTTAGTAAAATGTAACTACAGACAGTTACTGTCTTTGTCACTGAGAGTAAACCAAGACGTCTCCAGGGTGTTTCTCCAGTTTCTAAACATCTGGGCTTAGGACAAAACATTCTGGAAAGCAAAAGGGGGTCCAAGTGTAGCCTGCCAATGAAGGCTTTTTTAAAGTTTTGATATTTCCAAGCAACATTTCCACACTATTTTAAGACATGAATGTAAGACTAACATCTTTATCATCAACCTAGATCTGTCTCGAGTATTAACAAATTATATTACCCAATAGTGTGGCTATATAAGCACATGAAAAATTTTAAGTGAAAGATGAAAACATCTGGAAGCAGAATGACCAGCGAGTTCTCTCATCAAAATAATCTCACACACACATGCACACATACACACCTTTTTTCAATGGATGGTCTGGCTCTATATGCTGAATTTTCTCATTGCCATGATCATAATCAGATTTTCCTCTAAAGACAACACGGCCTACCTAATTAAATGCACATTTTGGGGTATTGCCTCCTTAATATACATGTCTCATTCAATTAACTCAAACTTTACGGTGGCTGGGAAGACCCATCGTGTTGCAACTACACAAAATATATTCATCAAAATGACAACACATGCACTACATTTCAGAAACGTGATTCAAATTCATGATAGCTACACACATTCAGAAAACACTTTATTCAAAACGACAACATGCGCTACGTTTCGTAAATGTGGTGCAAATTCAGAAAACACATAGAACTTCAGAAACGCTGCAAACCCAGTCCCAACACAATGGAAGGGAAAGGCGATGGACCACCATGAAATGACATATATTTGCGATTACCATGGTGTTGTCATTGGTATATGGTGCAGAATGAACAACTGG